>NC_056732.1:1591918021-1591960521 GCF_019279795.1 Protopterus annectens | reverse complement strand
ACACTGAAGTTGCCTGTACAGAATGTCAACATGGGGCATTATACGATGGAAAACAGTAAGCCAAAATTTTAATTCATCGTCTTCAACTGTTCGCAGTAGCCCATTTGCTTCCAATACAGTTGCTGCAGCAGATGTAGGACACCTGTACAAATAAAGAAAGCACTCAGACAGCGACTCCAAGTTCTCGTACACTGCATTTACAGTATGGATGTTAAAATTCCACCATGTTCCTGACACTCTAGTCATGTGTCGTGATACTATACTATCCAGAGCAGCTTGTCTTTGAACTGAACGACTGAAAAAGGCTGGAATTCCACCAAGTGTTGAACAAATGCCCTTGCTTCAGTATTTTGTTGTGTGGCTCTTTGCATTACCAGATTAAGTTGGTGGGCATAGCAGTGTACATAGTAGGCATATTTAAACTCTCCTCTTATGATGGCCTGGACCCCATGCTGAACACCACTCATAACAGATGCACCATCATAACTCTGAGCAATCACTTTTTCATGCTGGTCTCCCTCTACTTCCTTCAACTGTTGTTTTATCACACCAGCAATATGTCCTGCTGTCTGTCCAGGTGGTGTAAAGTATCCCCAAAAACATTTCAACACATGTCCATTGACAACGTAACGGAACACAACAGCAATTTGCCATAGCCCAGCAAAATCAGTGGTTTCATCTGCAATTACTGCTACAAATTTTGCAGTACAAATCTCCTTTTTTTATTTCTTCTCTGCATAGTGTTAGCATGCAGTCCAGGAGTTCATTTTGAACAGTTTTTGATGTTCCTTTAAAAACAGTTGAAGTTCTCAAGTGTTCAGCCAACTTCTGATCAAACTTGCAGCTGAAGTCTACCAGTCTCCAGAACATTCCTGCATTCAGTGACTCTTCAGACTCATCATAGCCTCTTAAAGCAACTTCTTCTTCATCACACAGCTTGATGCAGTCTATTATAAGTGATAGAAAATGATGGTTTTCTTCCACTTTCTTGTTGTGTCTTTCTACTTATAACTGGTATCCACTACTTAACTGAGACCTGATATCCACAGTTCCCAACACTGCTAGACTCATTTGGTTGTCAAAATATTTAGCAGATTGTTCATGCTTTCTGGACTTTTCTACCATTCTCTTCAGGTCATTGATACCATTTGATGTCCAGGCATCCTCTCCACCGAACAACAAACATGGGAAGCAGTACAAGCTGTTTGTTTCCTCACAACCACAGATCCAGGTGTGTTTGTCATACACTGACCTGCTGAAGCTGCGTGTGTATGCTCTTGCCTACTTGTACCTTGAGACTCCATCTTCAGATCAGGTGTGGGCAGGGTTGCCAGACGTCCCTATTTGGGCGGGACTGTCCCGAGATCAGCAGCCTGATCCTGAGTCCCGCCCTGCCAGTTTAAATCCCGGCCAGCCTCCGCTTTGTTTGTTTTTTTTTTTTATTGTCCCGTATACCTGGCATACGGGCCAATCAAAAATTGCTAAACACGGAGCTTCTTGTGTTCTGCATTAAACACGAGAAGCTCTGTGTTTAGCGATTTTTGATTGGCCCATATGCCGCATATCTGGCCAATCAAAAATCGCTAAACACAGAGCTACTTGTGTTTAATGCGGAACTGCAATGCATTAAACACAAGAAGCTCCCTGTTTAGTGCAGAGCTACTGAGTGAGCTCAGTTCTTTAATGTGGAACTCTGTTCCGCATTAAAGACCTTTTTTTTTTTTGGTCTTCAGTTGCCGTGAGAAACCTTCTTTTTTTTTGTCCCTACCTGGGGGTCTGGAAATCTGGCAACCCTGGGTGTGGGTCTTCCAGTCCTCTTGATTCTTAGCTTTTCATTCAGAGTTAAATCTTTAAAATTAATACATTTCAGATAGGCCACTGTAACACTCTGCTCACTCATTCTGGTTATCGTAGTTCGTAGTTGTTATAACTCTGAAATGAAGATATTGCAGAAATGATTTAAGTGCCACTGTTGTATACATGTTAAAGTACAGCTTCAGGAACAGCACTCATTTCATTGACAGTCTGCCACAGCCATGATCTACCAACTATCTGGCTTGGCCTTGCCAGGATTAAAAAGACACACACTGTCACAGCTTACATTCTGTCTTTGCAGGACTAACAGGGGCAGTCATTCCATTGCCACCACTATACTTTCTGCTTTGATCCTTCCAGCATTAAAATATGTCTGCTGCACAGAGACAGTAGTCACAGTCTGTATGCATATTGCTTACTCCCTCAGACATATTAGTTTTGCAAAGCCAGAATTACAATAGTAAATGGTCAGTTATTTCATTCCAACACCGACATGGAAGTCCCCCATCCCAACAGGCTACCAAAAGTACCTGGCTCGAACCTCTGAAATCAGAAAGCAAAACAGTAATGAACTGCATCTTAATGGCTGCATTAATTTAGTCAATTGCACAGAAACAGTAGTTACAGGCTTGCACAACAGCAGACTTTACCCAAGCAGTTATCTTGCAAAGCCATAACTTTGACAGTAAACAAGGCCAGTCACCTCAATGAATTCACAAACACCCCCCCCCCATTACCTAATGAAGTAGCTGCTTTTACTGGTCAGGATTAAAGTACAAATACTAACAGCTGCATTGCATACTTTCATTTTGTTGACAGACTCACTATCACAGCTTGTGTGCATCAGCCAAGTACACATTTCATTTTAAAATTAATTTTACTTACCAGAGTTTCTACAATAAAACATGGTTTAACAAAAATTCCTTGACCCCCCCCCCCCCCCACACACACACACACATACAAACCACACTCAGATTTCAGAGCTTCTGGTTGATCTTACTTCAGTGAAATGTACATTACTGTTGCAAATGTAGACAGAACTGCAGCTATTCACACAAGCATTGCCCCCAGCCCAACTCCCTACCCAGAGAAACTGCTTTCAACCTACAGTGTTTAAGTAAAATAAATCTCCATGGTTACATTATTGCATTTCTTTCACATCACAATAGCCAAGAACTTGCACATAATCTTACTTTATTTGGTGGTGGCAGTGCCTGTGTGCAGATGTATAGTGTTTAATGCTATTGATTTCTGTGGATATAAACTACAGGCTATTTCATTTCAGAGACCTACTTCTAACAAATTATACAAAATGTCCCAACAGATGTCCTAACCTCCAGAAAGACTCATAAATGGCCAAAATACCATCATACTGTAACCATTGTCATAGCCAAGCATTTTCAAATGCATTAATTTCCTTATTTCTATGCACAATATATTTTCATTTTATTTTCCAGAAAAGGATGATGCATACAGAGTACCAGTCCCAGACCAATAAACATAACAGAAATGATATTCCAGGCATTCCATTTCACATGTACTGATTCTGAAGTACCACAGATACTGATTTAAACACAATGTATGTGTACACTGCCTGCTTATTTATTTTTAGATTATTCTAATGCAAGCACAAGCATTCTACCCTAACTAAAAAAATGTTAATCTTATGTTTTTCATTTTCTTATAATTATAGGTACTCTCAGACAATACTGCCAAAAAAATATATATATATATATATATATATATATATATATATTTTTTTTTTATATTTATATATATATAGAACTGCAGTAGTCGCGCTAATGACCCCCCCCCCCCCCGACAAAAAAAAAATACTGTTAATTATACTCAGACATCTTGTTCTGGGAAAATGTTGAGTACAACAAAGTAAAATATAACACAGCTTTATTATCACTGCAAGTTTATTTCTTTCTGCTCTTATGTTCTTAAACACATTCAGGACCTTTGTTAAGAGGGAAGCACATCAGCTAACTTAGATAAATGTGTCATGGACTGCTTTCTGCTGCTAACCAGTGAATATGATCACAAGTACACTAAAACACATGAAACATTAATCCTCAGGGCAGGGTACACACCTGGACTGTCATAAAACCATAAAAAGTCAGTCTTATCTTCCTGCTGTAACTAGCAAGCTATTCAGCTTGCAGACACATTGTCTCCAACTTCATTCAAGAGTGTGAAATAATTTTATGACTTAAAGCCATTTACTTTGGGCTGCTATTTTGGGGAGGGAATAGAATCCACTGCCTTCTGATCTTCCAGAATCAAATAAGGGTTATTCTGAGTCTTAACACTGTATAATTTCTTATCTATTGTATAATCTGCATCCTTTCTGTAAGATTTGGTGCAATCTGAAGTGGGTCTTGTCTGAAAGAGGGCCAAATGAATGTTTAACTACCTCAGTACTGAAGCCAGCATGATTCACTGGAGTGTATTAATCCATTGCATTAGTCAATTATTAATTTGTTCATCTCCAAGAAATTAGCTTAAAATACTTTAAAACACACACACACACACACACACACACACACACATATATATATATATATATATATATATATATATATATATATACATACACACACACACACACACACACACACACACACACACACACACATATATGCATATGTATATATATATATATATATATATATATATATATATATATATATATATATATATATATATACACACACACACACACACACACACACACACACACATACACACACACACACACACACACACACACACACACACACACACACATAGTCATGAGGCTAAAATTATGTCCCTCAACAAGTTAACTTACATTTTGCTACTTTAGGTGCAGAAACCAAGACTGCAAAGTGTGTAAACATTTATTCTTACAGAAAAAGTACATTTGCTAGCATTCATTCACTATGCTCGAAACCAGAAAAACTGGTACTTTAAATACACTGCTACCTTGTGTGCCAAACTATCATTATGAGAGTCCAATCAAGACAAAATGAAGTGGAGAAGAAAAAAAATATTTCAATGCCTTGGCTACATGACAGCTTACTTAATATCTAGATGGAAACAAAGGTTGTGAGGCATGAAAAAATAAATTACTTTTTAAATACATTACTGCAATGCCAGTCAAAATAAAGTATAAAAAAAACAAGCAGCCAACCAACAAAATGCATTTTCTGAACACGCATAAATCAACAGTTTAAAAATATGACAGAAAACCAGAACATTCTGCAAAATCAAGGACAGATTAAAAGCCATGACTGTACTTGTGTCTACCTTGGATACTCTTAACTGTTCCTTGCCTGGACACATCTAAAATCACTACATGGGGGAGTGGGGTACAACAAGTATGTCACAATTTGAAACATCTCTGGCTGATGACGATGGCCCTGACACATTTCATATATTCTCAACCTCAGAGCAAGAAATCTGGATAAAGCCATAAATAAAAGTAGGACAAAGGCCCAAAAATACAGATAATTTTTAAATATTGCTCTTACAAACTTAGAAAGTTAAGTAGTAGGTCTTGCATCAGTATGAATTTTCTGTAGGGTATGAAATCTGAAACTCAAACATCTGTCATTTTCTAACTTCAATCTTTAATGAAAATCTGGATATTCTGCAAAAATCTGTACAGACACTTTACATATTCTTCTTTTGAGAGAGAAGAATGACAAACTGCGTATAGAGGCAGAGCCTGTGTGTGTGATCACCTTTATAAACATGAAAATGCTGAAATTGTCACAGCCTGACCTGTTTCCTGTGATTTGATTACAGGGTGTCATATTATCTTAGTTTTATCTCCTTCTCTTGCATAAAATATGATAATCAGACCTTTTATCAAAGTTAAACACTTTAGCATTTATTCATCTAATAAAGTATCCAATCTTGATTTTTTTTGCACTATAACACGTTTGCGTGGTGTAAAAGTAGCATTTAGCCAGCTGCCCACTACAAATTAGCTCTGACTCTAGTAACAAGAGTGTCATTGCATTTGCACTTTGTCTTTGTAGATTAGATTACAGCAAAATTCATACTATGTTCCCCATTGTCTGTTTTCTTGACCAAGGGCACCCATTTGGCTTTTTTTAAACATTCCTACATGCTGGCAGGCCTTCGTGTTTGCTATTAAGCTATTTACACTTTAGCAACTGCACTGTGCACACACTAAAAACATGTTGTTAAAGATTTTACCAAGCTGCTTTTGAAGGAAATAAAGAGCAGAGTAATGTCAGTGCCCTGAACTTCACAAAAACAGCAGCACACACTTTTTATGTAGCAGTATCAATGACACAGTTTAACAGAAATACAAGCCTCTCCTTTATGTCACAACATAGCACAAGATCCATAACTGTTTTGCAAAAGCTGTTTTTCAGACTGAGAGAAATGAGGTTCAACCGTTACACCTGCTTAGTGAAATCAGAAAATTAAAAAATAAATAAATAAAATAAAACTTAGTGAATCTAACCAAACTTAAAATCCTAACCCTAAAAACTCTGTTAATAACCCTAAAACTGTAACACCAGTCCTAAACCTAAATCCCTAGCCACCACCCAGTTAATAATATCAGCTACTAAAAGTTCCAAACTGCATAGACTGCTGGGCATCACACTGATGCCTTAATTCGTTAATCCGGACTTCAGCACTGGAGTGGATCTCTTAGAGAAAGACAAAAAAACAAAAACAAAAAAAACTTCTTTTTTTTAAAACCCGGAATTCGAAAGTGCGCATGCTCGTACTCGCAGACGAGTCAGTCGGCGTAAAGCAGCCGGCTGATAAGAGAAAGACAGTAAAAATTAAAATTATATAACTAAGCAAATTAAATTATTTAAAAAAAGTACTTTTTTCTTGCTGGGGGGGCTGCAGTCCGATGGCACGAGCCACCCCTGACATTCTGCCAGCTTATGATGTGACATTTAATTTTGCATTTTATGATCATAGAAAAGCAAGACCCGACACTTTAAAATAATTTTGGTAAAGCAGTGTTCGGCACTGTATTACTGAGTAGAAAAAAAAAACAGGCCACAAAGGCTCTGCTAGCAAGAAGAAACACAATGGTAACATATTTAGCCAGGACATAACTTTGAAGACTTGTTAATTTGCATATTTATTTATTTATTTGCTTTTGTTTACCAGAAAAGTCTGATTGGGAGTGCATGTCCATTTTTATAGGAAGCCCAGGGAGAAAAGCTCCACTCATATAAACATATAATCAAGGTACAGAAACAGGAGTACTTACATACTGTTACAAAGTTTGAATAATTTTAAAAAAGTTTAGAAAGCAAAAATATTGATTTGCTTTAATGTGATATGCTCTTTAGATACGTGCTTTTTCAGTTTAAGCCATCTGCAGAATTTGTGTACGTAAGCAAGTCAATACAAAAAGTAGAGTAACATTCTAATACAAGACACCTTCAGATTGCATACAGTAAATTACAATATTTGCCAATCTTAATGTAAGAAAGCACATGAAGCAATATTTGCAAAGTTTAATGCTTTCAGAATCTTATCAGAAAATCATTTTCCTTGATTTTTTCTTAGAAAATTGTTTAATGCTCAATTTCTGTGAACCGAGTCATGCTATTCTTGCCTCCTGATAAAATATTTAAAAACAAGCTTTTCCATTAGCATATAAACTGAAAGTGGTTTCTCATTGTAAAGGATTTCATTTATCATGTGTTGCAGTACATTTTTTTATCCATGTTTACTAATTTCTCTTATATGTGGAAGAAGTTAAAAATTTACAAACATCATCCTGCACTTAAATATTTTATAATTTAAGACTAATGCTAATTATCAGAATGTTACCCCAATCACCAGCATTCACTGTTATCTGGATTTGTTGAAAACTTATCTGGATCACAAAGTAAAAGCTAATGCAAATCATATTCCATTTCTTTGACAGATTTAGGTTTAACATATATCAAGGTATGAATGCAATGATATTCGCAATTAAAAAAATTAACGGTGATCCAAACCTCCTGCCAAATATTACCCTAGGATTTAGTATTTATGATTCTTGCACTGGAACTGTGAAGGCACTGGGCAGCACCATATTACTGTTAACAGGCCTGGAGGAACACGTGCCAAATTATCAGTGTTACAAGAAGACCATATTGGCTGCTGTAATTGGTGATGGACCTCCTCCAAGTTCTATCCAGATATCTCAGATATTGTCATTGTATGGCTACCCACAAGTAAGAACAGATTTTTATCACTTGTTTTAGCATTGGCATTGCCCTTTCTCTCATAGTCTTAATGTTGATGATGCTATATGGTGTCTTTCTACCACAGTTGCTATCATTACATACATAATTTTGTTTATGTTCCAGTTTATTACTGCAATCTGTCTAGTAGTGTCTGGCTTACAAGGGGTTATTAAGTAAAATCACAAAGAATTATGCCCCATGTTAGTTTATACATAGCCTGCTGTGTTGCACATCACTACGCTGTCCTGTGCTGGTAGCAATGCATAGATATTACAGGCAATTGATACTTTGTAGCGGTTTTGTGCTACAGATGACAAAAAAAAACAGTATCCTACAAATTCTGTTTCCATGACTGTGTTTGTATGAATGCTGGCATTCATGTAGTAAATGTTTGGTTTCACAATGAAACAGAAATTTTGTAAATGAAAACTATTTTTGGCAGGTAACATATGCAACAAAGGATACCTCTCTTGGTGGCAACAGTCAATACACATCTGCTTTCCTTGGGCTTACTCCAAATGTGTGGGCTGTTTCTGATAGTATAGCCCACATACTTACACATTTTAAGTGGAACTGGGTTGGTATTATGGCAGAAGAAAGTGACTATGGTCTGCAATATAGTCAAGCTATGGAACAACAGTTATTCAGATATGGTGCCTGCCTTGCTTTTTCAGAAATTCTGCCTTTAGCTTATAATGAAAGACGGATCAAAAACATAATAGAAGTTATTAAAAAGTCAACAGCAAATGTCATTATTTGCTTTAGTTTTGGGGAAAGTCTGCAGCCAGTAATAGAGGAGATTGCAAGGAATAATATCACAGAAAAAGTCTGGATTGCTGTGGATGGATGGTTCTTCTCTCCTTTCTTCTCCAAAGCAACGCTTTGGCAAACACTGAATGGTTCAGTTGGAGTTATATTCCGGAAGGGAGAAATGACAGACTTCAAAAACTACCTATTGAATATTCACCCTTTTGAGTTCACAGATGACCTCTTTATGAAAGAGTTTTGGGAAAAAATCTTTAGCTGCAAATGGTTGAACAAAAATAGAAGTCAGGCATTGGAAGATGAGATATCTCAACAGCCAGCCGTCTGCACAGGAAGAGAGATTTTGGATACCTCTGCAATTTCTTTCTTAGATTTTGTTGTGCACAATACTTATACTGCCATCTACATCATAGCAAATGCACTGCATAATTTATATTCATGCATACCCGAGAAAGGACCATTTAAAAATGGAACATGTGCTGAAATACCTTATTTTAAACCATGGCAGGTAAGAAGCAACTTGTTTGTCAATTTGTTCATTGGCTTAGTCCCACTAAAACAAAATCCTGTTGACAGAGGAGACATTGCTGAGATGTCACGGGTGATTATACAGTATATGAAATAATATAGAAATAGAGTAACTAAATGAGGAGTTATTGTGATACAAACTATGAAACATAACTGTACTTTGTACTATTTCTATTCTCAGGGGGTGGTCAGTGGATTTCTACGCGAAGATTGCCACCAAGCACAACATATATGGTACCCATTAATTTATGTATTTTAGCTGGGTAACAGGGATAAAGGACTGATCCAAGCAAACTCATTTCAACTGTGTAGGTGCTGGTAAAAGTCAGAGATGAATGTGACAGACCTCTCAGTTGGGTACATTTGCAAGGAATTGTTGGGAATTTTGCACAGATCCTCTGCAAGCTGAAGTAGGTTTGTCTTAGAGAAGTCCTTAAAAATGGTCTAATTTGGTGATGGGGTGGCACCAGTGGGCCCGACAGAAAGGATGATTGATTTGTGGTCAGATTTAACCGGGTGTGAGAAAATGTGAGGTGGGGTGGAGGCGGGGCTAAGTTGGTAAGGACAGGGTCATAGATATTAAATCCTACATCATAACTGTTTTTAAAGGTGCAAGTATGCCAATCAATGCTTAGGTCATTAAAGGGCCCAAGAAGGAGGCTATTTGGTTTGATATGTAATGTCTCAGTATTGTTGAGGTAATTTCTGTGATCTTTGGGTGACATTGTTGGAGATCTGTAACTAGCAATGATATAATAGCTGGATTTGTTTAAGGGTGAGTTGGATTTCCAGGAGCATTAAGTTAGGGTCATGGGTAATTTGAAGTGAACTAATGGTGTTTCTAAGAAATATAGTCACTCCCTCCAGTTATGTGAAGGTCTGAAAACATGATAGCCACAAAACCTATCATGCTTTTAGACCCCTGGGTACCTGCAGGGGACTATGTCTCAATAATTACACAAATAAGAAAGTGTTCAAGTTGCAGAAGTGCCTCAAATTCTGGCACCTTGATGTTGATTTCTATGAAGGAATGTTCAGTAGGGGGAGTCTGCTTAAAAAAGGCACTATAGGTGGAGCAAAGGTGAAGCCCTGGTATGATAGTTGTAAGCCATCCTTGATGAAACAGGAAGTCTTATCTGACACATACTGGATCCCATTAAAATGATACCAGCTGCTAGGCTTGAGCCATGAAGTTTCTTTGTTGTATGGCTTGCTTTTGTTGTTGGAGGTTTGCTGTTCCGTAGCTGATGTTTCTCACTTGGATGTGCTTTATTTTTAGAGCTAATCAAAACATATTTTCATTTAATTTCTACAAGTCTTTTGGGTTTCTAATACAATGACAGGAATGGAACCCATTCCTAAGTCAAAGTATGATTAAAGTTCGTGAAATGAATATTGTTTCAGTCTTTGATGTTAGCGAAAAGTATTCTTAATAGCACCCACAATGTAACCAGAATGTACTCCTTTTGCAATTCATACAGAGTTACATGTATCGGTAACATATATAATATGACTGTAAATTCTTTTTTTTATAAGATCCATTACTCCCACTACTATTGGAACTGTCTGGGTATCTTTCTTCCACATTGCCCTCGTTTCTGCCTGCAGATCCTGGTATTTTATGACTTTGTGTCTCTCTGTACATGGGATAGTCTAATCACTGGGTGTGGCTATTGCAATGATCAATACTGCTGTTGTCTTGTTTTTCTGGGCTATTATATCTGGTTTTCTAGCAACTATTTTTTGAATTTCTCCTGTCTACCTGATGAATCTGGGCATCTTGGGGCAATGCAACAATTGCCTCATGTACACAGACAACCCTCTCCTCCTACCACCCAACACTACAACCTGTGAGAGATGCACTTATATAGCCAAACTGGAAGCAAAGCTCTCTTCACCCAAGACTGGACTAGACAGTCAAGAGGAGAAGGTAAACACTTGCACCACACCACACTCATCACATAGTCCCTCAAAACCTACACCACCAAAACACACACATAAAAACACAAAACACACACCTACATTTGCGGAGGCTCTCAATAAAAACCTGCCCAAGCATCGGGGACATCCAAAGCATAAACATAAGCAAACTCCACTCCCCAACACAACCCAAATGACACATAGCCCACAAACTCAGTGTGCCACTCAACCACAGCCCATAAGGCATAACAACGTACCCAACACTCTAGTCATAGGTGACTCTATAGTCAGGCACACTGATGTTCCACTCACTAGACTAAACAAGGAGAAAGTTACTGTCAGCTGCCTGTCAGGTGCCAAGATCTGCCACATAATGCATGCACTCAGGTCACTCCACAATAAGTACAAATATGACACTGTCATTGTCCATGTTGGTGTGAATGACCTGAGACGTACCTCCCTGGACTACATGAAAAGAGACATGGAGGAGCTCTCCGATCTTGTATCGCAGGCAGGTATGACCCTAACCCTGAGTAGCATCCTGCCATCACCCAGAATGATATCACAGTACAAGGACAAAATGATTGACTTCAACAATTGGCTAAGCTTCTGGTGTCATTCTAAGGGGATCCAGTATTTGTCTGCCTGGGACGACATGATTGACAGTCCACGATGCTTTGCCAGAGATGGCCTGCACCTGTCGCCCTTAGGATTCCGGATACTGGCTAAGACTCTTGCAACCCCTATAGTGCTTTTTTTAGGCAAGGTTCAAATGACAAATTCACCACCGTAACAGGTACAAGCAAGCAAAATCTGAGGGTAATGCTACTCAATGCTAGAAGTCTAAACCTCAAAATGCACTCACTCAAGGCACTCTTTAAAATGGAGAACATTGACATCTGTGCAGTGACAGAGACCTGGTTCAAAGCTCCAGAGAGCACCCCTGCATTACCAGGCTTCAATTCATACCACACCTTTCGGCCACCTAACCCAGAAAGAAGCACTAAAGGCGGAGGCATGTCCATATTCATTAAGGATATCCACAACTCCAGGCTAGTTGCACAGCATAATGCATCCGAGATTATCCAAGTGCAACTAACTCTGGGCAATCCAAATTGTAGCTTGCTACAGACCCCCCACCATGCCCCAGGATTCACACTCCTCATTTCTTGATACAATGGAATTAGTATTAGGGTACAACCCAACACCCTAATAATGGGCGATTTCAACTACCCCACCATTAACTGGGAAAACTACTCATGTACCAACTTTTTTGCTCAACATTTTCTAGAATTCATAAATTCCAATGCCTTGGATCAACTTATTCACACCCCCACCAGGGGCAGCAATATCCTAGACCTGGTCATTACCAACATGGGAAACCGGTGTTCCACACCAGAGGTCAATTCCTCATTGGTCAGATCCGACCACAAGCTAATCAGCCTAGACATCCACATCCCACCCCCAGCCCCAATTAGGGAAACCATCGTAAAAAACTTCTCAAAAGCCAACTTCACACTTCTTAAGACAGAAGTGGCAAACTTCATGACACCCATGCAGATGGACAATAAAGGTATGACTGCCAAATCCTACACAAATGCCCTTTATAAGCACTTGCACGAGTGTATGGATCATGCTATCCCTAATAGAACCAAGATGTTATCCTCCAAAAAAGGAAGCCAATCTGGTGGACCTCTGTCATAAACAAACTCTACAACAGTAGAAAGAAACTGTTGCAAAAAAAGAGTAAAATCCCATGACTGGATGAACTCCCTGGTCAACCTCAGTAAGAAGCTGAGATCCCTCATAAAATCCTCCAAAGCTAGTTACGAAAACAAAATTGCCACTGACTCTAAAGACAACCACAAAGCATTCTATAGCTATGTCAAGAATCTAAATGGGAACACTCAGATCTGCTCTGAGTTACAGCATAATGGCACTAAATATACAGAACCAACTGATATTGCCAACATCCTAGCAGATAGGTTCAGTGCTAACTTTACCCCCCTCTCACCCCCTAGAGGGCCCATTTCTATACCTGAAGAATGCAAAGTTCCTATAATCACGGCTGCACAGGTAAAAAACTCACTCTCCAAAGCCAAGAACACAGCATCCATGGAACCTGACAATATCTCAGGCTGCGTTCTACACGAACTACAGAATGAACTGGCACCCTACCTAAGTACCATGTTCAATCATAGCCTCACCTCAGGCTTTGTACCCACTGAATGGTGCACCGCGACAGTTATCCCACTCCATAAATGGGGAGCCATGACGGACCCCAGGAACTACCGCCTCATTAGCCTGACAAGCCTGGTCTGCAAGGCCATGGAACGTATCATCATGGAACTCATAAACAAAGAAATTGGTAATCTCCAAACTCTGGACCCTACTCAGTTTGGATTTGTAAAAGGCAGATCATGTCTCCTAAACCTGATTGACTTCTTTGAAGCAGTCACCAAAGCCATAGATGAGGGTAAAATGGTTCACACAGCTTATCTAGATCTCGCCAAGGCTTTCAACACCATCCCCCACACTGGAATAATAGATATGCTCACTAAACTAGGTATAAATCCCTATGTCACAAGATGGGTTGCCAACTGGCTCACGGACAGAACCCACACTGTGAAAGTAGCAGATTCCAAATCCGACATCAGACCAGTGACAAGTAGAGTACCACAGGGTTCAGTTCTGGGTCCTCTCCTGTTTGGTATCTACTTCTCTGAAGTGCAGGCCAACACAGAAGGTCTTTGGCTAACAAAGTTTGCAGATGACTGCAAACTAAGAGCCATAATCGAAACTCCTAATGATGTGGACAAACTACAAAAGGGCCTCAATGAGACAGATACCTGGTGTCAAAGCCATGGCCTGAAGCTCAATACCAAAAAGTGTATTGTCATCCCCTTTGGTAAAAACTCTGTACCCATGAACTACCAAATAGCTGGTAGTCTACTTAATGCCAAAAATGTGATAAGAGACCTTGGGACACAGGTGGATAGTAGTCTCTCCTTTGATAATCACATCGCCACAGTGGTCAGGAAATCCTTCTACGTGGCTCATCTCATCACAAAAGGTTTCTCATCCAGAAAAAAAGAGGTCATTGTTCCCCTCTACTCGTCACTCATTAGACCCATTATAGAGTACAACACCCTTTTTGGTATGTACCTCACAAGACATCTGCAATGACTGGAAAGACCACAGAGATACCTCATAAAGAGGATTACTGGCCTCAAACATATGCCCTATGCAGACCGTCTCAAAAAACTACAGCTTTACTTCATCACATATCGCCTACTCAGAGGCGATCTCTGCCTAACATACAAAGCTATGTCAAACCCAGAGCTGTTGGACATGCTCCACTTAAAGAAATCCCAATCCCTCCGAGCTACATGCTCTAGTGACCTTAACCTTGTCACCACAATAAACAGAACATGCTGGAGGGATAGATTCCTGTCCCAGAGACTTCCCATACTCTGGAACAGACTACCTATCTATGTCAAACAGAGCTCCTCATTAGCACTCTTCAAGAAAAATCTTGATGATTGGATGGGAAATGGGAAATTCACCCCGGGGATCACTTCTGTGGCTCTGCTCGACAGGGGCACAGGAAAATCATTTTCTTGGGTGGCAAAAGCCAGGGTACATTTTTTGTCTAGGCTTGTATGGGCCCTAGGGCCGATAGCCTAGTACCTACCTATGAACCTATGAACCTATGAACTTTGGTGATGTGTGATCCTGTATGATATAAACTTCATCATTTTCTATAATGCTTTATGTCTCCTGTTTCCATTACTTCTCAGCTACTTCAATATTATAATGTTTGCACAATATATATATATATATATATATATATATATATATATATATATATATATATATATACACACACACACGTATATATATACATATATAGATATATATATATATATATATATATATATATATATATATATATATATACATATATAGATATATATATATATATATATATATATATATATATATATATATATATATATATATGAGAGAGAGATGTATATATTGGTCTACTTCTGTAGATTGAATTACCATAACACCAAACTGCATATGATCAGGACAACAACACCGAACATTCACTTTAACAAACGTTTAGAACATTGTAATTTTAACATGGGAAAACAATCAGTTGGCCACCACCACAAACAAAACAAACTAGAGCCAATAAAAAACCCTTAAGTGGGGGGGGCTTCACCCCCTCACACACACACTCCCCTAACTAAATATACCAATTCTGAGATCACACTACAGTATGGAAAAAGGCAAAGTTCACCATGTTGGCAAACTGGCTCTTTTCACATGTTAAAACTATGATGTTCTGAATGTTTATTAAAGTGAACGTTCAGTGTTGTCATCTAGATCATATGCAGTTTGGTGTTATGGTAGTTTCATCGACCGAAGTAGACCCATATATATATATATATATATATATATATATATATATATATATATATATATATTTTTTTTTTTTTTTTTTTATTTTGATAAAAATGCCCACTATGTCATGTAACTGGACAGTTATTCTGAATTTCAAATTCATGTGAATTCACTCAAAATGTACTCCACTGGACATAAGACTAATTTTTCATGATTTTTTTTAAATATTTGGCTCATGATTATGACTCTACAACTGCCAGCATCTATAAAACTGCAGAAGAACCTCTCAGAAAAGTGAAATTACTAGGATTAAATTTATTGAGCTGTGAGTGGTACTGGGCATAAGACCCCTCTGAATTGAGTAGTACTGGGGACAAGGCTCCTCTGAATCCATTGAGTCATATTTCTTCATGTTGCAGATGAGGGGGCCTATTATGGCATTTAACACTTTTTCGTTCACATGGGAAGAAATATGACATTTAACACTTTTTCTTTCAAATGAGAAGAAACAGACACTCTTACACTACTGAAAAGTAAATTCCAACCTTTCGCAAGATATTTGCTTTTCAAGAGAAAAGAAGGAGTTCAGGAGACAAATTAAGTTTACATCACTGAACTGAAACATACAGCACATGGCTGTGAATTTAGTGGACTGAGTGAGTCTTTAATAAGAAACAGAATAGTCTAAGCATTAGAAATGATCTTTCAAGAGGGCTATTTTGAGGCACTGATTTAACCCTGGAAAAAGACATAGATGTATGCTATCAGAATGAACTGTCAATTTGTAAGGCTAAAGCATTACAGAGGAGATGGAAGTTGTATAAAAATAAAGTGAAAACTTCTTTTTCTTTTTCTTTCGGCTGTTCCCATTAGGGGTCACCACAGCGGATCATCTGTTTCCATTTCTTCCTGTCCTCTGCATCTTGCTCTGTCACACCAACCACCTGCATGTCCTCTCTCACCACATCCATAAACCTTATCTTAGGCCTTCCTCTTTTCCTGTTACCTGGCAGCTTCATCCTTAGCATCCTTTTCCCAATATACCCAGCGTCCCTCCTCAGCACATGTCCAAACCAACGCAATCTCTCCTCTCTGGCTTTGTCTCCAAACTGTCCAACCTGGGCTGACCCTCTAATATACTTATTCCTAATCCTATCTACCATCAACACACCCAGTGCAAATCTTAACATCTTTAATTCTGCCACATCCAGCTCTGACTCCTGCCTTTTTGTCAGTGTCACTGTCTCCAACCCATATAACATAGCCGGTCTCACTACCATTTTGTAGACCTTCCCTTTCTCTCTTACTGGTACTCGTCTGTCACAAATCACTCCTGACACTATTCTCCACCCACTTCACCCTGCCTGTACTCTCTTTTTCACCTCTCTTCCACACTCGCCATTACTCTGAACTGTTAAACTCATCCACCTTCACCAACTCTACTCCCTGCATCCTCAGCATTCCTCTATCCTCCCTCTCATTCACCCACATGTATTCTGTCTTAGTCCTGCTGACCTTCATTTCTCACCTCTCTAGAGTATATCTAAACCTCTCTAGGGCATCCTCAACCTGTTCCCTACTCTCACTACATATCACAATGTCATCTGCAGACATCATAGTCCACGAGGACTCCTGTCTGATCTCGTCTGTCAACCTGGCCATCACCACTGCCAATAAGAAAGGGCTCAGAGTTGATCCGTGATGTAATCCCACCTCCACCTTAAACATATCTGTCACTCCCACTGCAGATCTCACCGCTGTCGCACTACCCTTCTACATATCCTGTACCACTCTTACATACTTCTCTGCCACTCCCGACTTCCTCATACAGTACCACAACTCCTCTCTAGGCACCCTGTCATATGCTTTCTCTAAGTCCACAAAGACACAATGCAACTCCTTCTGACCTTCTCTGTACTTCTCCATCAACACCCTCAGAGCAAACATTGCATCTGTAGTGCTCTTTCCTGGCATGAAACCATACTGTTAATCACTAATCATCACCTCAGGTGAAAACAAAGCCTAGAAACTGCAAATATAAAACCAAAAAGACTGGCACCTGCAAGACAAACAAGATAAAACCTGGTACTGCATGAGAAGGTAGATATCACACCCTGTGTAAGTAACATGGTTGCAAGCAAGAAAGGGAGCAAAGTAGAGCTAAAATATCAAATCTGTCAATTATGTATAGGCAACAATCATTTCATCAGTATGTATGCAATGTGGAAAGGCACAGCAGCAGAATGTTAATATTGTGAAATCTAACAAGCAGCCATAACCTGAAATGTTTGTGAGTACAACTGAAGTGTAGTCTGCTGTTTGTCTTTTCGGCTTTTCCCAGTTAGGGGTCGCCACAGCGGAACTCCAGTCCGCTAATGATTGCCAATAGATTTTTTTTTTATGGTGCCGAGTTGCCAGCCCGATGCCCAACCTTCAACGAAAGCACGCCCATTCACGCATATCTTTCGGAGGCCACTCGACCGCAGGGAGGACATGCAGACTCCACACAGAAGGCACTCCACCATGAATTGAACAGGAGAACGTCTTGCTGTGAGGCAACAACGCTACCACTGTACCACCGCGGCTTCTGTAAATACTGTATATGCTAAATGCACAATTATTCAGAAAAATATAACAAGTTCACAATACGAATGGTAGTAAAAATGTAAATGAGTGCCTAAATTAATTTTGGTGTGAAAGGCTACAATGCCATGGGACAGAAATTAATGTAAAATGTGAGGTCTGTACTTTTCTTTCTTTGCTTCCTTAGTTCAGACTGTAATACATTTCTAAACTGCATATGAGCTTAGTGGTATCTGTAGCAGAAATTGCACCATTGAATTGCATCTGATAGATGTGTTAAAAGTGACAGTAGAATTATTTTTGTTGTTCAGTGTTATATACAGAAAAGTATATATAAAACCTGGCTTGGTTTTGTCAAAAGGAAATCATGCCTGTTAAACTTGGTCGACTTCTTCGAAACAGTCACCAAAGCTATGGACAAGGTGAAGACAGTGCACACTGCCTACTTTGACCTAGCCAAAGCCTTTGACACTATTCCCAACTCAGGCATAATAGATAAATTCTTCCAACTAGGCATCAACCCATATGTTACCAGATGTGTAGCAAACTGGCTCACTGATAGAACCCACTCAGTCAAAATAGGGGAAGCCACCTCTAGTAGTAGACCCGTAATGAGTGGTGTACCCCAAGGATCGGTCTTGGGGCCTCTACTGTTTGGGATACACTTCTCTGAGGTGCAAGCCAAAACCAGTGGTCTGTGGCTGACCAAGTTTACAGATGACTGCAAGCTGGGTGCTGTCTTAAATTCCCCTAGTGATGTGAAAATCCTCCAAGAGGGCCTTACCCAAACTAATGACTGGTGCCAGAAGCATGGCCTCAAACTGAATACCAAGAAAAGCATCATTATCCCCTTTGGGGAAAATGGCATCCCCACTAATTATCACATTAATAACAAAGTGTTAAGTATGCAATCAGTCGTGTGGGACTTGGGCACCCAGGTTGATACCAACCTGACTTTTGACCACCACATAGCCTCCATTGAATGGAAGGCTTTCTACATGGCCCACCTCATAAATAAGGGTATTTCGTCCAGGCACAAGGAGGTCATAACATCCCTGTACTCCTCCCTTATCAGACCCATTATCAAGTACAATGCCCCCTTCAGCATGTACCTTGCCAAGCACATGCAGCAGCTGGAGTGACCACAGAGGTTCCTGACCAGGAAAATCCAGGGTCTCAAACACTTGTCCTATACAGATAGGCTAAAATCCCTGTCCCTCTACTCAGTCTCATACAGACTACTCAGAGGTGACCTGTGTCTGGCATACAAGGCCATCTCAGACCCAGCCTTGATAGAGTTGCTGCATATCTGTAAGTCAAACTCCACTTGCGCAACCCACATGCAAGGCCTTAACCTGGTCTGTGACATTAATAGAATTTGTTGGTGAGATAGATCTGTGTCCCAAAAACTCCACCATCTGTGGAATAGACTCTTTCTCCATGTCAAGCAGAGTACCTCTCAGGCCCTCTTTAAGTGGAACCTGGATGACCAGATGGGAAACAGAAACTACACCCCTGGGATCCCACCTGTGTCCCTGATGGACAGGGGAAACAGGTGCTGACTTTGAGGGTACGGCGAAATTCTTGGCTAGGCTTATAAGGGCCTCCAGGCCAGTATCCTAGTATCATCCAATGGTGTAAGGGATATTTGTGGCTCAGAAAATAATTAATTGCTAGTCTGTCATAGTAGGAAAGCCATAAAACAGGGCAGTCAGAAAATTCTAACAGATATGAAAGGTGCCAGGAAGTAAAAGTGAGATATGTTGTCTTGTGTTTAGTTTCATGAAGCCTTTGTATTAGTTCACTTTTTATGAGAAAAACACTGAGTCAATTATCTGTGATTCCAATGGGGAAATAAGCTAAAATATTTTGTGCTGAAACAAGTGTAAGGAGTCGGTTCTGCTGTATATCTTTCTATAAGTACATTTAGTTATTATTTATGTATGTATTTATTTTCATTTGTTAACCAGGGAAGTCCAACTGGGTGGTAGAACCCAGTTCTACTCAAGCTCAATTCCTATAATGTAATATGAGAAACAATGTAAATGGACAAAGGTAAATTAAACATTAGTGTCATCTTTGACAGTATAGTGTTAGAAAATGGTACACAGTAGCATATTGTACTGGTTCACATTACATTAAAGCACGTTGGATAAAGGTGTTTATTTACAGTGGTACAATCACATGAGTAAAATACATTTCTGCTGGTACAATCATAATACCATGTTTAAATGAACTATATTATATACAAGTTGGATAAAGGTGTATATTTATAGTGGTATAATCACACGGGTAAAATACATTCATGCTGGTATAATCATAATTTGAAATGAAATATATACAAGCAATGATAGTGGAATGATTGTAAATGTGGATACACGAGTAAACAGAAAGACACCTGAATTAAAGTAGAAGTTAAACAAGCTATTTGGGTTACATTATGGTAATGTACCCTTCCAGGGGTAGACACATAAATAGTAATTATTCCTAAGTGTCAAATGTTTTTGAGAATCAGAGAGCTGTGGTAAGGGAAATGGCTGCTTGTTCATAGATAAGTACTAGGCTAGCTGCTCTTGTGGGCCATTTTGAGTTTAACCAATTTCTCTCAAAGGTGAGAATCAAACCCTGAACCTTGTGGTTGTAAGGTAAACATCTTAACCGCTATGCTAACCTACAAAAAAGTTAGATGGGCGAGGGGCAAGAGATTAGGCAGGAGTCCTTGTGATGGTCTTTTAACAGATTTTTGAAAGTGGACAGGTTGTTATTATACATCTACATTATACACACAGGATTTTGATCGGGTCACCGATTGTACTGTATATAGTATGTGTTTGACACATGGATGCCAAGAAATTCACCTCTCAAGTGAAGATCGAGAGGTGAATCTTGACTCCATGTTGAGAATACAAAATAATTTACCATGACTGGAGAACCGGTCATCATTCCTTCTAGTGCGTGAGAATTTATCTGCTCTGTGTACCACTAAGTACACAAATTAAAAAACAAAGGTGATATGTTGTGCTGGTAAAGCAGAGGCAAAGTGGCTGACATCTTTACATACTCCCTGTGTACAAGAAGCAGTTTGAATCAAAATACTGTAATGTAGCAGATACCAGGCAGTTACAGGAGTTGAAACAAAGTTGTTTCATGTTCTATTGCTGCTGTTTATTGGCTAGCATTCTCCATAGCTCTCATCTGTAGAGATTTTTGCAGAATGTCCAGATTTTTCACTAATATTTTTAGTCCACTTCTCATAAAATTGTAGTTTTATGACAAATCCTTGGCGAATCATTGAGGACTGAAGTCAGAAAATAATGGCAGACATTTGATTTTCAGACTTCATAGCCTTCAGAAAATTCATGCTAATGCAAAAAACAAATGTTATTCTAGCAACGTTTTAAGTTTGTAACAGCAATATTTAAAAAGTGTTCCTATCGTTGGCCTTTTGCCCCTCCCCTATTATTTGAGGCTTGTCTAGATTTGTTGCTCTAAGAGGTTGAGAGGTATGGCATTTTCTGTTTTCAGTGCCAGACTCAATTTTAACAGTGTGTAAGGAAGCAATTGTTAAGCACACTTCTAAGTGTAGTTAAGGTTGGGTCTCATGTGACAGTAATGCTGAACAAGGATGTCATTTAACTATTTTTGGGGAGTAATCATGGCATCCCATGTAAATATACTTTATATATCTGTGTGAATTGTTGTGCAATCCACCTCTAAAGTATTCCAGCAATTTATTTCATTTAAGTGCCTTGAGCTAGGGTCAGCTAGGTTCTTTACCTAATAGTGGTTAGAGATTTCATATTTATGTATTCTGTATATGCGATTAATTATTTTATGTTCTTCAGTGCAAATGCATATACCTCTACATATTTAACTTATGTCAGTATTGGCTAATGTCTTTATTTGCTAAGGTTTTTTATTCACTTTTAAGATCTTGTGGCAGGTATTCATTTATGAATTATTTATTATTTGAGAAAGGGGTATTACTTAGCACTGCAAGCTGCCAAGCTGCTGCATCTACATTCAGCTGCAGATCACTTAATAAATTATCAAAGGTACATTTTTGTAACTGTATTTGCCTGTTGATCAAGTGCTTTGAAGTTTCAAACATCAAAACTATAGAGCTTCATTAAGAACAAAATGTATTCCCCAAAGTAAAGTAATAGTTTGAAAGAGTCTGCCAGCACAGGTCAGGCAAAGAAATTAATTGGAATCATTTAAGAATTGCATAGATATCAGAGCTGGGCTGAATGTTTATTCCTTGGTTTAGGAGCCTGCATTGCAATGGTCTCTGATCTTTGCACATTTCATAAAAACTATGAAATATGAAGTGTAACATGTTACCCGCTGAGCCCCTACCCCAATAATCTAAGGTGGTGGCAGATTTACTTTGACAAGATGAAAGATGCGGGGAATCTCTTTTAAACAAACCAAAGAAGATTGTGCAAATGTGCTACACCCAGCAGTAACCCATGCTTAAGAATCTACACCCTATGATATATCAAGGCGATCACCCCAGTCTTTTGATAGTTCTAAGCATAGGAGCAACCACAAAGTGCATTGAAATTGTCTCCATTTTATGAGACTTCAATGAATAGCCTTAAAAAGCATACACAAACAGGGCATTACCACCAGGCTGAAGGAACAGAAACCAATGTAGATGTAAGAGTTATTAATGCACATCTGCATAAAACTAATTTTATGTTGGCTTTGTGCAATTAATTAGCACCTCATTACTCAAATAAGATGAGTTCAAAAACAAATGGTGCCATGCATAGCACCTTGCTCCATAGATATAAGATCAGGAAGAATTCTAGCTACCTAACCTTAAGCCATAGTCCCATTGTAGTAGAATTATCACATCCATAAAGGCATATGAAAAAACAAAAGGCCTTCGATTCCTCCTACAGGAAATCACAAAGACTAAGGAATGCTATCTTTATATGTTAAAGACTAAACACAGTTGTATTTAAAGTGCCCTTTGTACTGGCTAGGTTATAAGCCTGTGATAAAATCAGATAAACCCATATTCATCAGTCAGTATTCACAAGCCAAGTCACAAAAATTATCATAAATGTTTAACAGCCCACATTGTTAGAAGCTACAGGACAATTAGAATCAGGGCTTATTTTCTATATAATTTAGGAAAGACCATCCTGTTAAACTCTGATAGGGTGTCCATACAGCTCATTTAACAAATAAAGCCGCCAAGGCTACACCAAGAGCTGCAAGTTTATGCATTTATATATTTATATTTATTTAATAGGTAATTCACTGATCAATATTGACTAATTCAGGCCTTGGTGAAATACAAGACATTTCATAAAAATGTAGAATTGCAGGCAATAGCAGAGTAGCTCAGCTTAGTTACACAGAAAAACTGAATATGTACATTGTAGTAAACAAGCAGAGTGGAATGTATAATACTTACATTAGCTTCTAAAGTTAATCAACATTCAGTAATTCTTTAACAGGAAAAGAGAAGAGGAAAGGCAACAGGGATAGTGTGTTAGGTGGCATGTCCTGTGTGGAAGCAGGAGCATTTGGCTCGGATGAAGAGGTATTTTTGAGTTGAATTCTGAATTTGGAGTAAGTGTTAATTTCTTTTAAGTCAATGGGGAGAGCTTGTCAAAGAATGGGTACCCGAGAGGAGAATGTATGTGCTGTGCTGTGGAAATTAGTTCTAGAATAATGAGAGTTGGTTTGGCTTGTGAGTTGAGTCTCGGGTTGTATAAGGAGTTGTTTCATGAAGTCTAGCTTTAGGGGGAGTAAATGTCTAATGCTGGAGTAGTTTGTTGATTTGGGATCATAACAGTAGGTTAGATCTTTGTTTTATGGGTAGCCATTTGGATTTTTTAGAGTGATACGTTGATGCTCACTGAAGGGTAAGATTGTAACAAATTGGCAGCTGCTGTTGGAGATCACCTGGAGTGTGGTGGTGTTTTTCTTGGTGGTGGCTGCAGAAATGCCTAGTCCATATTCTGTCTTACAGAGGAGAACTCCTTTGCCAATGGCTATTCTAGCTGGTTGAGATAGAAAAGGGGAGGCAATTCTGGCCCGGAAGAGGAGGAAGTTTATCTTTGCTCTCAATCTGTCTATGTGGAAATAGAAATTAGTGAATGATCAAGTGTGATTTTATTTATTTATTTATTAGTTTTACATTTGTTTACCAGGAAAGTCCGACTGGACAAAATGTCCTTTTTCAGCAGAGGCCCAGGGAGAAAAGCTCCACATGTATAATATTCAAATACAAAAATAACAGGCTGTGTTCCTTTAGCTGCCTTAAGACATCTATTTCCTAACCAGGATTTGTATAAGAGCAGGTCCATGATTCTGATAGGTGTGATTTGAGAAGTTTTTAAAGTTAGAAGTGTTAGTAGTTTTTCTGATATTTAATGGTAGGGAATTCCAAGTTTTGGCTATGCAGTTGGAGTAAAGGGAAACTCCAGCTGCATTGTTAGGCTTGGATATATTTAAGAAGGATTTGTTACTGGAATGCAATACCCTGTTACTGGAGTATTGTATTAGTAGTTTTTGAAGTACTGGTATTTTTTCTGTCTGATTTAGTATTTTATGGGTGAAGGTGAGTTGATTATAAGCAAGTAGATTTGGTAGTTTGAGCCAGGATAGTTGTTTTAAAGCCAAACAATGATGGGATCTGAAATTTGTTACTGTGGCAAACTTTGCAATTTTATTATAGCAAGTTTTGAATTTTACTAGGTCAGATTTCTTAATGTTTGTAAGAATTTGTGAGCATACAGTAGTGTAGAGATAAGCTGGCTTCTTGCTATAGTAGCCTTTGAAAATTTATTTAGAAAGTGTTGATTTATCTACAGGGTCCCTATTATTTTTTTTGTGAGATTTTTTTACGGTCTGTGATATGTGTATGTCAAATTTTGTATTATGGACAATGACCACTCTAAGTAATTTCAACTGGGAAACTGGAGAAATAATTGTATGCTTTAATGATGAGATATTGAATGGTGGGTGGAAGTTTGCAGCTCTAGCTGGATAGAAGAGTGTGAGTTTTGTTTTGGTAGGGTTAAATATAAGTTGTGCATTGTTTAGTCAAAATTCCACAGCATTAAATGACTGCTGAGTGCTTTTTTGGAGTTTTTGTATTGTTGGGGCAGCACAAATCAGGGTAGAATCATTCACATATTGAACTACAGAGGCAACTGGTGTGGCAGTATGAAGATTATTAGTAAAGATAATAAAAAGGAGAGGGCCCAAAACAGATTCCTGTGGAACTCCCAAGGTTACAGGCAGTAATAAAGAGAGATTTTGTTGATATTTTACAGCTTGCTGGCATCCAGTTAGATATTGCTAGAACCAAGTAAGTGGAGAATGGCTCAGTTTAAGGTTTGAGAGTGTAGTTAAGAGTTTAAAATGGGAGGCAGAATAAAAGCTTTGGACAGATCAAGAAAGATAGAGGAAACTAAATTGCCATCATAGCAATTGTGGTTAGTAATGTTAGTAAAGTTAACAAGGGTGGTGGTAGTGCTTTGATTAGGACAGAAACCATGTTGAGTGTTAGACAGAAGATTGTTGGTTATTAGATAGTATAAGATTTGTGAATGGATACACCTCTCAAGGATTTTTGATAATGGTGATAGTATAGCTACTGGCCAGTAATTTGATAATTCTGTTGAGTTTCCACCTTTATGTAGTGGGATGATGTGTGATACTTTCCAAATTTTAGGGACTTGTTCTGAGATAGATCAATGTATTAATATGGATATTGGATAGGATATTGCTTCTGCTTCTTCTAGATCTTCTGCAGGTAGATAGTCAGCAGCAATTGTAGTAGGTTTAAGCCTTTTGAGATATTTAATTATGGCATTTATTAGGACAGGCTGGAAAGAGAAGTTATTGGGATCTAGTGTGGGTACTATGTGAGTCTGGGTAGGGGAAGAACAATTATTGTTAGTGAGGGCTAGTATGGATTAATTGAAGTATCTGCTAAATTGTGAGGCTATGTTGTCTTTAGTATCGGTGAATGTTGGGGAGGGAGTACTTCTTTGTCCTGGCTATAGGATTTTTTTGATCGCACCCCAGAATTTTTGTGGGTTTCATTGATTTTTTTTATTGGACACTGCTATAGTAATTTATTTTGTTCTTTCTAATAAGTTTTTTAGCTTTATTTCGTAGTTCTAGATATGTTTGTCTGTTAGTTGCAGTTTTGTTATTGAGCGATTTCTCCCAGGCCTTATCTCTAGCTTTTAACAGAGATCTTGTTTCTTTAGTTAGCCGGGGGGGGGCATTGTTTGATTTTATCCTTATTGTTCTATGGGGGTCCAAGATGTTCAGGATATTGAGGAAGTCTGAGTTAAAGTATTCAACTGCAGTATTTAAAGGGAGATTTTTCAGTGGTGCCCACTTGCATTTTATAAACTAGTTATGAAGTCTTGGGGGATAAATTTTTTCTTATCTCGGATTTGGTGGTAGGTGATAAGTTTATAAGGATTTATTCGGTGTCGAAGAATGTAAGTTAGAATATGGTCACTGAAGCTGTCTGTGAGACAGTCAGAGTGTAGTGGCCTGTTTGTAAGGATCCAGTCTAGGACTGAATGTTTATTTGCATTTTGTCTACTCTAGTACAAGTTTAGATTATTTGTGCAGTTCAATGTGGTCAGAGGGATTTTGAGAGTTGTAGAAGAGCCAGTCCACATTAACATCACCTATTATAATTGTTTCCTGAGGGAGAGATTTTGCTTTCCAATTTAGGATGTGTTCTAGAGCAGTCAGATTGTTCCAAGGTGGGATGTAGGCTCCCATTATGTTGAGATGTTTCTTTGAATTACTTGTTAGTTTAGTAAACAGTATTTTGGTGCTGTTAAAGTTTAGAATGGTTAGGTCTAGAGTTTCTAAACTGAGATTGTTTTTATATAGAAAGGCAATACCACCACGTCTTTTCTGTTATTTACCTTGCCTATGCATGTTGTATCCTGGGGGAAGTATTTCTTTGTTGTTAGAGATATCTGGTTTAGCCAGGTTTCTGTTATAAGGACTCTATCTAGAGTATATAGAGCAAAGGCGGCATGCAATTCTTGAATCGTGTCCATGATGCTCCTGACATTTATATTAAGTAGTAGTAAGTCTGTAATAACTTTTCTGGGGAGAGTTAATAGTTGTTGGGGATGGGTTGTAGTGTAAAGATCTAGATTGGGTTGGATTTGTTTGGGGGACAGGGTTGGGGTGAATGTCCCCCTAAGTATGAGCTTTGATGCAATGTGAACTATAAAGTTTAAGTATTTTGATATAAACTTATTGTATTTTTGTGTAACATTAGGGTAAGACTGTTGCATGAGTAAGGTAAATGATACATAGTTTATATTTATGGGATTATAGATAGTCGGTGCTATTATTACATTTGTATGTTTTAATTGTAATGGATCTGGGAAGGGAGTAGTGTATGTAGATTGTGTGTTAAATTCTGTATGGTAGGAGGTTATGTGAGCTGTAATAGATAAAAATAGCAGGATTGATGGGTATAACATTATCATATTGCTCACTACTAATGTTTCAGATATTCAAGTACACACAAAAGTCCTGGGAACATATACCAGGCAGAAACTTGCTATACCAAATAATTCTTTGAAAAATGTTCTCCTTGAGCAAGTCTTGTAGAATAAAAAATGAAGAAGTCCACGATTGAGTGGAGGAAAGCGCTTAATCGCAATGCACTTTTGCAACTGTTTTTAATTCAACTGCTCAGGATTTTCGGAGTTTTTTTCATGTTTTGTCATTTTTCGTTCAGCTGGTTGTGTTTAATTAAAGGGTGTATTATAGCTTCGCTGGTCCTGGCGTACCAATTAAATAGTAATTACCCATTCATTTTAAAGAGATATTCATCTCTACTTGAATCACTTGCATTGTTTCTGTTCAAACATTACTAATATAAAAACACATATACAAGTATATAAAAAATAATAAAATACATACATAAAAATAATAAAATAAATCCTTTAACTGTTTCCCATGTCATACTTCAATTTCATCCTAAATATGCACATTCGGTTATAAACTTCATAACTTTGATTTAACATACATGGTTAATACTACTGCTAACATAATTCCTGTTCATACTGGGTCTCATTAACGTAGAGACCTGTTCTTTAGTATAGGCTTTAATGGTATCCTGTCATTTAGTCCCTTACCTCTGTTGCCTCTTAACCTGACTATCCACCTTACTTCTAACGTTTCTGTTTTGTTGATTATATCTCCCCTCTATCATTTTCACTAACCACTTCAATGGCCATAAATCTAAAATTATGTGTGGAACCCATTTTCAACACGTTTGGCCAAAGCATTAGTTTTATCTAAGTTCCTGATGCTTAGTAAATGCTCTCTTATCCTTGTTTTAAATTCCCTGTTCATCTTACCTATATAGTAAGATGAACACACGTTACAGATAGCTAAATATACTATATTTTGAGTACTTCAAGTGGCCGTAACTTTAAATGTAAACTCTATTCATGTGTCAGGGTGTTCAAATTTATTACTATGATCTACCCATTTACATTGGTTACACTTACCACATGGTATTGTTCCTACATGTTCTTTTTCTTTTGCTTTCTTCTCTGTGTACTAGCATAACAGAAGTCATAATTAGTGACTTCTTATTTCTATAGCAAAATACTGGTTCTTCTCCAACCAACTCTCTTAAATTCGGGTCACTTGTAAGTATGGGCCAGTGTTTCCTCACAATATCTTTCATAATCCTAACATCAGACGTATAATCTGTGGCTATTTTAACTTTATCTGATGGGGATATATCTATTTTTCTCATCATCTGACTCTCTCCTTGTGAAAAATAAGGTTTGCCCTTTGTGGGCCTCAAAGTTCTAACTTCTGTCATTACTTCTTGTATTTCATTGTGATTATAACCTCTTTTTAAGAATTTCCCACTCAAATTGTCTATCTCATTTTCAAATATTGTCTTTTCTGCTGTTAATCTTGAAATTCTTAATGCTTGCCCCTTCATAACATTTTTAAAAATATGTTTGAGGTGCACACTCCCTCTGTGTATATATTTATTCTTGTAGCACTTCTTTCTATATACTTGGGTTGAGAAATTCCCTTGTGGGTCCCTGTTCACCATTACATCAAGGAAGGAATCATCTCAAATTTTAAAAAAAGTAGTGCTCTCATTCAAGCTCTTGTAGAAACACATTAGCTCTGACTCTGTACCCTAACATAACAAAAATAGGTCATCTATAAAGCGTCTATAGAATTTAACTTGTTGCCACTCAAATACACTTCCTTTCCCAGTTAGCCATTACTATGTCTGCATAGCTATTCGCACTTGAAGTGCCCATGGCTACACCTTCTTTTTGTCTATAGGTCTTATTACTGAATATCATGATGTTGTTCTCTAGTACTTGTTCCACTAATAAGCATATAAGTTCTACTCTACTAGCTGTGTATGTTCCATCTAACGTTAAATATTCATGTAATATCTCTACACCCATGTCAATAGGGATAGAGGTGAATAGGGAGTTAACATCCAATGTTACCATTGACAGTGTTTCTCTGGTCCTTGAAAAAACTTCAGTGTATCTAAATAACCCAGTTAAGAATTGCTTGGTATCTGTTAGAATCACTTCATTTTATTAACTATAGGCCTTCACATTTTCTCTATATAAATAGATATGTGTTCCATTATCCATCCCCTCCCTGAGACAATAGGCCTTAGAAGGGGATGTATTGGATCCTTATGGATTTTCGGAGTACCTTGTATTATAGGAATTAATGGCTTCTCTACCAAAAAATAGTCATATTGTTCTTTGGTAATTCGTTGTTCTAATAAACAATCATATAAAAGTGTTTGAAATTCATACTTAACATTTTCTACTTCAACAGCAGTATCAAGTTCATAAACATTTTCATTTTGCAATAAACTCAACATCTGTGAGTCCTAATATAGTCTGCCCATTATAAAAGTAGGGCCTCCTTTGTCAGCTGCTCTTACCACTATGGATGTATCACTCTTTAACAATTGTAATGCCTTATTTTCCTCTCTAGATAAATTATATCTCTTACTTTTACTCTTATTTACATATAATTTTTCATATAGTTCATGCTCACATAAACTGTTGAAAACTTCTACCACTGGGTTATTTGGAGGAATATATGTACTGGTTTTTTTTCAAAACAGATTTGTCATGCACACTTTCATTACCAAACAACAATTTCAGTTCTACATTTCTTGTAAATTTCTTAATGTCCAAAATATTGTTAGTTACCTCTGTCCTCTGGGTGGGAATAAAAGATAAACCCTTCCCCAAAAGTTCCTTTTCATGAACTGTCAATCTTCTGGATGAAATGTTCCATACCAATGTATCCGCTTCCATTAGTTCTGCCATTGGCGCTTCGCATTGCGGGTTTCTGATCGATCCTGGAAACCTTTCCTCTTCACTCGGCCCCTGCTCTGTGATCTCCCTCTCTCGTGACCTAATCTCCCTGATGCTAACTTGATCGGTAAAATTGGCAATTCTGGTGTTTCTATTAAAAATTACTTTCTGGTAGACTTTGAATGTATTGCTTACCAGAAGTGCTCATAAGCTTGTCTGCGACCTGATTGTTATCAGTATTCACTTGTTTAGAAGTGCCTTCACTCGATTGAGTAGCATGAATTATATGCTGGTCTGCTTCAAACTGTTTTTTAGTTTTCAGTCTCGCCCCTGTAGCTACGTCATGCGCTCTTCCTTCTCCTCTCAGTTGCTCTTTATTTAAGGTAGTATCATCATGTTCAAAGTTCCCTTCAATATATCTCGGCCAAACAAACACATGGCCCACCTTAAAATCTTTTCTGTCCCTTTCTAATTTGCTGAGTTTCTGCCTCACTAATATTTTTTCAAATAGTGAGACAGAATCAACTACAATTTTGAGTTTTTCATACACAATGTCCCTAGGATAACTTTGATACAGGTTCAGTTGTAGTAAAGTAATTTTTTCCATCAACAAGCTCTCTTCTTTATCCGCATTATCAAGAAGAAGGCGGATATAGTTAAAGCTTAGTTCAAGGTTTAGTTGCTGCCATTTGAATAATTATTTGGTATAGCAAGTTTCTGCCTGGTATATATTCCCAGGACATTTGTGTGTACTTGATTGTTTGAGGACTATTTTCTGGGTTAACATTTTTCCAGTTTGTTTCTTGGTTCTTTTGAGTAAATGTTTCAGATATGTCTAAGTTAAAGTAATAATGTTATGGGTAGATGGGAATAATTGTTAGTTGTAATTGAGTTTTGATATGTGAGGGATTTAAAACTATTCTTTTGTCTGGTTATGACTTATTACACGAAAAGATGTAAAGTAGCAGGTAGTTAAGCAAGTGGAGTCTGATATATCGGAGTTAGTATGATACAGTTTAATTGGATAATTGGAATGATATAAAGTTGGATTTAATTTAGCTGTGATATGATTGCTTTACTTCAAGGCAGTGTTCCAAGGTATTTCAAGGTGGAGATTGTTTCTATGCTAGAGTTGTGTAAGTAAAAGATAGTTTAAAAATTCTGTGTTTGGTGAATTTTTTGTGGAGTTCTAAAAGGCATAGTTTTGATCTCAGAGTGGTTGAGAAGTAGTTTATGATTTATGAGTCATTGGTTGAGTTCTTGTAAGTCTGACTGGAATTAAAATTGAATGTTGGTGCAAGAATGACTTGATCAGTCCATGATCATGTCATCTGTGTAGCTGTTTAGTGAGAGATGAGGAAGGTAACAATACATTTTCTTAATGAATATGATGAAGAGGAGGGAGCAAGAATGGATTCCTGTTGTACACTTTTGATAATAGGTGTTGAATTTGATTGGAGGAACCTATTTAACTTTGAAGTATCTGTCAGTGAGGAAGTTTTCAAATCAGGTTGTGTTGTCTGGGCCAGAACCAGTGTCAACTTGTTTAGGAGAAGGTAGTGGATGATGAGATCAAATGCTTTTCTCACATCTACAACATGGCCTATAAAGAGATCTCTTTCAGTGTTTATCAAGATGTCATCAGATAATGACCAATGTGTTGTCACAGTATTTCATTCAAGCCAGAATCCATGCTGTTTGGAGGATAGCAGGTGGTACAAACACCTGTAAAATCTGCTGGGGCAAATCCGCCTGTAAACTCTGATTTTAGGCCCTTCTTCTCATTCATAACTACTCAGACAATGTGAGAATTATAAGACTGCCACAGGGTCATAGGTGTTTACTATGCTAATGACCATCGGGGTCTTTTTAAGCCTAGCCATGCATCCCAAATCTATGACAAGTTCTGGTACCCTTGATAAGTGTAAGCAGGGGCTTGAGAGATGAAACATTTACAAGCAGGATCCAGGAGATGAACCATTTACAGGCTACCTGTGCTCATTAGAGACATAGGTGCCAAACCAGGGATGAATCTCCTATTCACCAATCCAATTGTCCAAGTTCCACTTGAATTGGGTTAGGGAAGAACTCTGCTTCACATGTTCCAGAAATGGAGTAGTCTCTGGGTTACATACCTGTCTCTCCAGCTGGTCTTATTTATATTACAGGCAAGGTTTAAGTCTTCAGAATGGATAATTCTGGTGTTGTTTGTTTTGTGGATATGCAGGAGGTCCAACAGAGTGGGATTTGTCAATGCCCTGTAAGCCAGGTATAGATCTTCCCTTTATAGCCTGTAGGAGACAAAATACAGGGATAGAGCCTTGAGGGGGTCTGCATAGGACATATTACTTACATTCTGTATTCTTTAAGTGAGGAACCTCTCTGGACATTCCAATTGTTGGATATGTCTGGTTAGATACATACCAAAGGGGGCATTGTACTCAATGATAGGGCAGATGAATGCATGAATACAGTGGAACAATGACTTCATTGAACCTAGAAGTCATACCTTTGTTTCTAAGTTGCACAACATAGAATGATTTCCTAACTATTGTAAGCACATGATTGCTCGTCTTAGTGTGTCCCAAACTGCCTGACTACTAGGTCAACTCTAAGGGGTGTGTTGTCAATATTATGGTTATCAGAGGTAGTTGACTTCCCAAAGGAGACTATTATGCATGTTATGGCATTTAGTTTTAGCCATGCTTCTGACACCAGTTGTATGTCTGTGTCAGCCCTTCCTGGAGAACATTTGTGTCAGTGTGGGATTCAATGACAGCTCCTAATTTGCAATCATCTAAAAATTTAGTCAGCCAGAGGCCACTGACATTGGCCTTGACTTCAGAGAAGTAAATGCCAAAAAGGAACAGTCCACAGACTGATCCCTGAGGGACTGCACTTGTGGCTGGCCTCTTTGTACAGGTGGATTGCCCAGTTCTAACTTCCTGGGTCTTGTCTGTGAGCCAATTGGCTATCCACCGGGTGACAAAGGTTTGTACCTAACCTCTTGAGTTTATCAGCAATGCCTGAGTGAGGTATTGTGTCAAATCCTTTGGCCAGGTCAAGGTATGCAGTGTGAACCATTTTGCCCTCATCCATTACTTTGGTGACCTTCTCAAAGATGTCCACCAGGTTTAGTAGGCATGACCTACCATTGATGAAACCAAATTGGGTTGGGTCCAGTGTGTGGAGCTTTAATATATCATTACCGATCATTTCCATGATGATACTTTCCTTGGCTTTGCATATGAGACTAGTGAGACTTATGGATCTGGAGTTTCCTGGGTCTGTATATGGCCTGCCTTTGTGCAAAGGAATGACTGTTGCTGTTCTCCATTCATAAGACACAAAGCCTATTTGGAGGGTACATTTAAATAAAACTTCGAGAGGGCCTGACAGGTCATGTTTCATGCTATTTAGAAGGCATCCTGGGATATTGTCTGGGCCAATTGATGCAGTGTTCTTGGCCTTAGAGAGAAAATTAAAGACCTGTTCCCTAGTGATATCAGGGGGAGTTATATTTGATGGTATTTCCTGAGGGAAGGTTGAGGGAGAGAGAGAGAGAGAGGTAAAGGTGGAACTGAATTTGTTGGCCAGTAGGTTTACTATATCTTCTGGCTCAGTACAGGTGGCTCCATTTACAATGAGCTCTGCACATAATTGTGTATTGCCTTTGAGGTTGTAGACATAACTAAAAAAATAATAGGCAGTATAAATGAAACAAGTGCACGGGTGAGGTATATCTTCAGTTAGACACTCTGATAATTCCAAATAAATCCAGGTAAAACGAAGTAATAAAACAAACAATTTATTGTAGGAACAAGAGGATAAGCGCTTTCACTGAACGTAGCTTCATCAGATCCAAGACAATTATTGCAGATACACATGCTTTAAATACTTGATGTTAAATAGGCTAATTAGAATTGATGAACAATTATTCAATTATTCAATTAACTGTTTTAAAAACTATTTTAAAAGTAGAACTAATAAAAATGATAGTAATAGATGTATACACATATATATATTTCATTACACTTATATATCAGATGAAAATAAATTACACTTATATATCAAATAAAATGACTTAAACCTAGTATGTTATAAATAAATATATATTTCACAAACATATATATAGCAGCAAGAAAAGATGTGTCTGTCAACATATGTATATATTAAGCTAAAATGGCTGGAATGATATGATATAAAATGTATAAAATGTATGATTGTATTATATGACATACATATTTATATTCATATTTATATTCATATTTACATTCATATTTATATTCACATATACTTACATTCATATTCACATTCATATACACTTTTGTATTTACAATCATTTTATCCATATATCTATTTATTTATACTTTTAATATACATATATATTTTATGGATAAAGACACAAATTCACAACACTTTTCTATAACATTTAATTATTTATATATAATACAATCATACATTTTATACATTTTATATCATATCATTCCAGCAATTTAGCTTAATATATACATATGTTGACAGGCACATCTTTTCTTGCTGCTATATATATGTTTGTGAAATATATATTTATTTATAACATACTAGGTTTAAGTCATTTTATTTGATATATAAGTGTAATTTATTTTCATCTGATATATAAGTGTAATGAAATATATGTGTATACATCTATTACTATCATTTTTATTAGTTCTACTTTTAAAATAGTTTTTAAAACAGTTAATTGAATAATTGAATAATTGTTCATCAATTCTAATTAGCCTATTTAACATCAAGTATTTAAAGCATGTGTATCTGCAATAATTGTCTTGGATCTGATGAAGCTACGTTCAGTGAAAGCGCTTATCCTCTTGTTCCTACAATAAATTGTTTGTTTTATTACTTCGTTTTACCTGGATTTATTTGGAATTATCAGAGTGTCTAACTGAAGATATACCTCACCCGTGCACTTGTTTCATTTATACTGCCTATTATTTATTTTCACCAAGTTAACAAGTGCGCTACATGCTAGCAACCAGGGAATTTTATTAACTTTCAAATCTCTTTTTATCATTCATTCTGGTTGCGCGAGTACAAGGAGTGAGTTAACCGAACATCTGATTGGCTTACTATGGATGACATTGAGTTAGCATACGTGCCCAGAAGTGAACACCGGGGCAAGGAAGCGATTGAAGCAAGGTTTCAACAACATTTGAGTGGTACGTTAACCACTTCGTGGTCGCTTGTTGGGGAACAACCGACACACAGCATACAGGGATCTATTATTGATTTTCAGAAAGTTAATCAACTGTTAAGCGAGATTGAGAAGAACTTTTACAGATTAAAGCGACTACAGATGCAGCAGCAGCATTTTCAGTTTTGCTTAGATAACGCCATCATCCCACGTGGATTAAGGGTCTTTTCGATGCAGAGTCAAGGCGAGGACTACCCTAAACTTCTTGCTTTATGGCAGCACATTAATATGGACACAAGCCGTAAGTATTTACAGCTTTTAATAGACTTTTTTAAACCTGAAGAGGATGTTTTAACTGCTAAAATTAATAATTTACAGCAGCAGTTATTTAGTGACTTTGCAGACAATGTAGTGCACCGGTTATTTGACAACATTTTAGACTGTGTTTCGGCTTACCAGTGTAAGCTATTCCAACAGAAATAAAGCAAAGTTTCACGGGACCTAAATGATTTTAAAACAGGTCAGGTCTTTGTATGGGAGAGATATAATTCAAATCGAGCACCTAACATCAATAATGGGCAAAACAGAGCAATTATAAAAGAGCCTTTAACTTCTCAAATAACTGATAGGGCTAAAATGAACCTTGAAAGTTCGCCTTGTCTGCCAACACCTAATACTATAAGAGAACCTCTGATAAACAATACCAAAGAAAATGAATCCAACACTATATCTACTAATACAGGCTCTGTTGTTGAGCCAATACCAATTGATGATGGGACAAATGTATGCAATGATTCTCTAGATGTTATACATCTTACACACAGCAGTATGGACAATGATACCAACCTTTATCCTACTGTTAATGTACTCAAAAATAAAAGAATTCCTATGAATGATGCTGAACAGACTGTTAGTCCAAAAGTAAGAGAAAATAAAAAAGGGGCAGACATTAATCTGTCTTTCCCTTTAGCAATACGACAGGAGAAGAACATGAGCAGGACACGCTCAGTCAGTCGAGGAAGGCAAAAAAGAAAATTGTCCGGAGAATCACTACACAACACAACTTTAAAGAAAATGTGGACAAATCAAAACAAGAATTAATTTACAACTTATCTAGTATTCCATTGTCAGATGATGATACTAGATTGTTAACTAAGGGCTTGAATTTTATTCCTCATAGCAAGAGCACAATAACTGATACTGTTATAGACCTTAAAGTATTTTGTAGGAATGTTATGCTTAAATATATATATGGTAGTACTAATAACACTAACATTTCTAATAATATTCCCAGTGCCACTAACTCATTTGTTTTTAAAAACCTTAGTGAGTTCATTCCAGCAAACCACCCATTGCTGGAGGCATATATGAAAACTACAGAAGATGAATTATATAAATATTATCACGATAATCAAAGGGCCAATTTTGGATATAGGAAATATGACAATTTGTCATATCAAGAGAGAAGGAGTCTTTACAACCTGAGAAATGACCTTAACATTATAATAAGACCAGCGGACAAAGGCTCAGGAATAGTTGTAATGGATACCAAACACTATGAAACAGAAATGATTACTATGCTACAAGATACCTTTTATGCACCTATTAATTTTAAAACAGCTTATAAAATGTGTAATTATGTACATAGCATTCTGTTAGATATCTATAAGGGTCAACTCATTAATAAAGACCAGTTTGAATATTTATTTATTAAAATACCGGTTGTTCCGACCATACACGGACTCCCCAAAATACACAAAAATCCAACTTGACCCCCAATGAGACCAATAGTCTCTGGAAAAGGATGGGTCACAGAACACATCTCAGTTTTTATAGAGAAACATCTAAGGTATATATTGAACCATAATGTTTTTGTTCTACATGACTCTAAACAGTTTTTAATGGATCTTTACAATATTTCAAACCAACAAAACTCGACAGAGCATTTAATTCTAGTTACTTATGACGTACAGTCTTTATTTACAGTCATTCCGAATGAACTTGGTTTAAGCTATATTACTTCCTATCTTAAGAAACACAGCACTTATACTAACGTCTTGATTGATCTCCTAGTACATTTCCTTGAATTAGTGCTAGAAAATAACATCTTTATGTTTGGCGACAATATCTATCAACAACTAGACGGCGTAGCTATGGGCACTCCATGTGCCAATAGCTACGCCAATATGTTTCTGGCACATTGGGAAGAACTATTGCTGTTTAATGAACCTCTACTTAGAACACATGTAATATTCTACAGATGTTTTGTAGATGATTTGTTTATTTTATGGAATGGCTCTATTGATGATTTGACAAGTTTTTCTGGGATTATGAATGAATTAACACCATGTTTAAAGTTCACCATGAACTATTCCCAAGAGAAAATTGAGTTTTTAGATTTATTTATAGAGAAATTACCATGTGGCATGTTCAATACAGGAATTTTTAGAAAATCCTGTTATCGTAATATGTTGCTGTTTAGAACTAGCATGCACCCGAGGCATGTCTTCACCAATATAATGAAAGGACAAGCACTGAGAATGTCTAGACTTAATCCTAATGATGTAGGTTTCCAAAGAGATCTAAATGATTTGAAACATAAACTTTTAGATAGAGGCTATAAGCCCGAAGAGATAGCTGAACATGTTAATTCTGTATACAATTTACGTTCAACAAAAGGTACACCATATTTTGGACCCCATCCTGTTGAAATTAGAAATGAAACTAACATATCTATAGGAACTATTAAATTCTCGACTTTGTTCACAACAGACAATACTCAGATTAGAAATATTATATGTAAAATTGGAATATTTTACAGGCTGATGACAAGTTAACAACAATAGTAGGTAGTAATCCTTCCTTTATGTATAGAAATAAAAAGAATCTCAAAAGATTATTATGTTATCCAACAGGAAATACAGTCTCCACAAATCAATATTTCACCAAACCTTGTGGACACTGTAATTTTTGCTCACTGATAGATTCGAATATAATTTTCATACATCCTGATACACAGAAAGAATTCTACACTCAAGTTGATGCCAATTGTATGACTGCAAATGTTGTATATTTAGCCGTGTGTAAAATATGTTCTTGCTTTTATGTAGGCAAGACTAACAGGCTCCTACGTGATAGAATAAGAGAACACTGTTATAGTATTAGGAAGGGCAATATGCAAAATGCACTAGCAAAGCATGTTATACAAACAAATCTGCAACATTCATTTACCTTTAGAGTCTTAGAAAAAATTATTGTGAGCAAAAGAGGAGGGGATACCATGAATCATACAGAAGATAGAGAAAGTAGATGGATTATTTTACTTAGAGCAGATAAAGGCCATGGCTTAAATGAAAGGGCATCCGTCAAGCGACACTTAAGGAAACGCAGACACATCAAATTTTAATATTAATATTAAATTAAATTTTAAACTCTAATTACATATAGACATACACATAGTTCATTCACATGTTTCATATGTCGTATATACATGACATACACATCTATATTTACATTTTTATTTATATTCACATTCATATTTATATTTACATTCATATTCATATGCATATCTATATTTATAATCATATTTATCCATATATTTATTTTTCAATATATCAATACATATATATATTTACATATGGACATACACATAGTTCATTCATATGTTTCATTAGTTGTATATATATGACATACATATTTATATTCATATTTATATTCATATTTACATTCATATTTATATTCACATATACTTACATTAATATTCACATTTATATACACTTTTATATTTACAATCATTTTATCCATATATCTATTTATTTATACTTTTAATATACATATATATTTTATGGATAAAGACACAAATTCACAACACTTTTCTATAACATTTAATTATTTATATATAATACAATCATACATTTTATACATTTTATATCATATCATTCCAGCCATTTTAGCTTAAAATATACATATGTTGACAGGCACATCTTTTCTTGCTGCTATATATATGTTTGTGAAATATATATTTATTTATAACTTACTAGGTTTAAGTCATTTTATTTGATATATAAGTGTAATTTATTTTCATCTGATATATAAGTGTAATGAAATATATATGTGTATACATCTATTACTATCATTTTTATTAGTTCTACTTTTAAAATAGTTTTTAAAACAGTTAATTGAATAATTGAATAATTGTTCATCAATTCTAATTAGCCTATTTAACATCAAGTATTTAAAGCATGTGTATCTGCAATAATTGTCTTGGATCTGATGAAGCTACGTTCAGTGAAAGCGCTTATCCTCTTGTTCCTACAATAAATTGTTCGTTTTATTACTTCATTTTACCTGGATTTATTTGGAATTATCAGAGTGTCTAACTGAAGATATACCTCACCCGTGCACTTGTTTCATTTATACTGCCTATTATTTATTTTCACCAAGTTAACAAGTGCGCTACACGCTAGCAACCAGGGAATTTTATTAACTTTCAAATAGCTAAAAAATGCCTTGTGGCTGTCCTTGGCCTCGGAGGCCAAAACTACCTCAAATTTGGCTTTGGTAGATTTAATTCGACCTAGTTTGATGAGAGTGATTTTTTTCCTGTTGGGTGCTGCACCTCCTAATTTTTAATGTGATGTGATTTATCCTTCTGTTATACAGCCTATTGATTTTTGTGATTCCACCAGGGTGGTTTGTTTTTGAGTTAGGTTTGTACTTCTTCCTTTTTTTTCAAAACAGGTTTATTGTTTTAACATATAAGAGAAATATCATAACAATTTTATACAAGTAATTAAAAATAGGTATTATTATAATATTCAACAAAACAACTAAAGTATTTACAAAGACATCCACTACAATCAGATCAATTAATTAAACTAAAATACCATGTTATTGAAATTAAATTTTTTTTTCACAAATTTTGTAAATTATCCCATACAATATAATAAGATGTTTTTCTAATTGTTCTTGTCCTAATTGTGTTTATTTCCATATGGCACACTATATTCATAACATTTTTAAATTCATTGAACAAAGGAGGTGTATCTGAAATCCAATTTCTAGTTATTATTTTCCTAGCCACTGCTAGAATAGACCATAACAAGGGAAGCTTAACCTTTTTAACACTTTGAGGTACAGGTGTGTTGAATAATATAAGAGATTTAGAAATAATGAAATTATCTGTAAAAAGAGCCTGCAAAAATTCATTAATTGACTTCCAGCATTCTTTCAATTTTATACAGTCATAAAACATATGAGCCCAGTCAGCATTAATTTCTACATTACATCTCTTACATAAATTATCTTTATTATTTATTTTATTCATCATCAAAGGTGTATAAAAAGATCTATGTAAAAATTTCCATGTATAAAGTCTCCAGACAATGGAATACGTAGTTCTATAAGCAGATTCCAATATGTATTGTTTATCTTGTTGATTTGGTGGGTCCCCATTAATAGAAGTGAAATAATTCCAGTATGAATCTACACTGTAAAAAGTTTCTTGTCTGATAATTTTATGTATGTATGTATGAAAGTTTACCTTTATCAGAAACTTTATGTTGTAAATTTAATATCAAGTAATCAATCAGTGTTGGAATAGATTCTTTAACTGTTATAGACATTAGATCTATTTTATTAATGAGATGTTGTCTAAAGGTCTGAACCTCTAACCAGCAAGTTTCTCTTAGATCAAATTCTTATTTTAAGAAATCTAGATTTTTAACTTTATTATCAGATATCAACTGATACCAGTACTTTAGATCATTATCTATAGTTAAATGAGTTCCTTCAGAAGTAGATGACAAAAGCATACCCTGAGTATACATTATAGGGAATACAATAAAATTCCATTCCCTATACTTAGGGTGCATGAATATAAAGTTACGATAACTAATAATAATATTTAATGGGTAACAAACCATATGTTTAGGTGTAATAGGTGAAGTACAAAATTCCTTTAGTAACCATAACATGGAGTTATTTACAATCATATTTTTATGTGTTAAGGAGATTTTCATGAAGTGCATATTAATTAGCTCCCAATAATCTTTCCATTTTGTGACATATGACTGATCTATTAATAAAGTAATAACTTTTACAATAGAAGTGATAGTATATAAATTAAAGTCTGGAAAAGAAATACCCCCTTGAGACGAGCTATTAGTATGTTTCTTTAATGCAATCCTATCTATTAGGTGCCCATAGGAAATTTAACATTAGTGTATTCAGTTTCTTGATAATTATTTTTGTAGGTGGAAGTATTATTGATTGTATTAAGTATAAAATATTGGGGAATATTATCATTTTAATAATTGTAAGTCTCTCCTCCATAGTAAAAAACATATTATTCCAGGTATTAAAAAGATTTTGCATATTAAGAAAACAGGTATTATAATTATTATATATAATAGATTTAATATCTTTAGATAGTATTATACCTAAATAAGTTATCTGACCTGAATTGGGTGCATATTTAGTAAAATCACTAATGAGAATATTTTTTCGTGTATATATAGGTAGTATTTTAGTTTTTTCTTCATTGAATATTAAACCAGAGATACTTTTAAAATTCATCATTTTATCAAATAGAGACTGCATAGAAGAATTAGATCCTGCTGATGTAATTAGAACATCATCTGCAAAAAGTTGAATTTTGGATGTTGTATTTTCATCTATTTCAAAACCCTCTATGTCAGTACTGTTTCTGATCAAATTAGC
>NC_056732.1:1591640521-1591913021 GCF_019279795.1 Protopterus annectens | reverse complement strand
AGTCATTGAAAATTTTAGGACCATCAGGAAGGAAGATTTTAAGCTTGGCAGGAAACAGAAGGTATGTTTTAAACTGTGCTTTTTTAAGCTCCCTTATTAGTGGCAGAAAAACTTTTATTTTAGCTATTACCATGGAAGAATAGTCATTGTCAAAACGCACAGTTGTCTCATTAATCTTAACAGGAGCTTTAGCCCAAGCAGATTTAAGAACCATCTCTTTATCAAAAGATGATAAAAATCTAACTATAACTGATCTAGGATAGTTTTTGTTAGAGTTAGTATTAGCTATAGATCTATGTGCTCTTTCGATACCAAAAGAGAATGCTTCTGGTAAGTCTAAAGTTTTAGGGAGCCATGTTGTTAAAAAGAAGTAATATTGTTACCTTCAATATTTTCTGGCAGTCCAAAAATCCTAATGTTATTGCCTAGATCTATTTTCCAGGTCATCCAGCTTTGTTTGTAAATGTGTATTTTGTTTCAGCAGAAACTCAATGTTGATTTCCTCTTCTTGTATTCTATTTTCCATGTCATTCACAGCTTCTTCTATGCCTGTCATCTGGATCTTCTGTTGTTGCAGGTCTATATGTAACAAGTCTATTTGTTTTGTAGTTTTTTCTATGAAGGTGTCTATTTTAGTATCCATTTTATCCATCTTAGCAGTAAGTTGCAGGATTATAATTATCAGAGACTGAAGTTCTTTCTTGATGCTGGAGTCTTGAGAATTTGTCTTACTGGAACTCATTTCAGACTGATAAACTGATAGGAAAATTTCCAAAGTGATTTCTGACAGGTATATTGTTAAAATTTCCTTTCTTTTTTAGATATAGTTCAAGAACTATATAAAACAAACATATTTAGAAAGAAAATTACTTCAAAAATTAATTTTTTAAGTAATTAATTCCTGTCAATGTAATGAAATTGGTGGAGCTGAAGAAATCTGCTGCTATCCTGTGTTCATCCTTGGCCACGCCCCCTCGGTTTGTACTTCTTCCTGATGGGCACAGCTGCCTCTCTGCAGCTATTAACATGCTTGTATAGGGATTATTTGAAGAGTTCTGCATATGCAGCAGTGTTCTCAGGATTTATGGGGGCTTGACATTTTGCCAGGTTATCACTTAATAGCAGAAAGTTTGCCTTTGATTAGTTCCTGAATATTCCAGGGTTATCAGGGGTTCCATGTTTTATTTTTACGTTAAAGGAGACTATTTGATGGTCTGACCTTACCAGGGAAGGCATTACACTATGGGGTGTGCATCCCTCTCCCATATAAGGGAGGACCAGATCCAGTATGGTTGTACCCCTGGTTGGTGTATTCACAATCTGGACCAGGGAGTTCAGGACATGATGCACTGTGAATAACAGCCTTTTATGTGACAAGATTCACCTCATTGAAACAGAGTGTCAATTTACTACATCATGTTTTATTTTTAACTAAGGTCTTGCATTATTTTTTGAATCCATCTGAAGAAAGTGGACTGGTATCTGCTCTAGCAGAGCAGTGTTTATTTCGAAAGCAAATGTACACCTAATGGAGTGATGTTTTAACTTACACTTGAAGTTTTTCCACTGACTGGATTCCATGGAGGGTATAACTTTACCATCATGTCCTGATAGGATGTTTTACCTGTGGCTTACACTGGAGGTGTTAGTTTGTGTGATCTTCCTGATTGGTTAAACCTTCCTTAAATGGAACATTTATTTCCGTTGCAACAGGATCTGAGGAAGGGAAATGCTGAAAGTGCTTATCCATCCTGAATGGTGCACCTTTTTGCATTTTTTATATATTTTTCTACAAGGATTTTGTTGCAAATATGTCCTTTTTATCAAGGGTTCATTTTAATAAAGGATTTCAAGAGTTTTTGGATGACCATGGTAGTTTGTTCATGATTTATTCACTACATGAATATGGGATTGGGTTGAATGGTGACTGTTTCCAATAAGTTTAGATACACAAATTGATTGTTTAATTCTGTAAGAGCTATCATACTATGTTTGTGTTTCCCTATGGTAGTTACTACCCATTTATCTCTAGAAACCGCTGTTAATATTGTGCTTAATGTGCCATATCTATCTGATTGAGCTTGGTGGCACTAGTGTTGCACACTTTTTGTAGTCCCGACTACTCTAGGATCTCCTGGTGGTCATATATTTCCTTGACTGCAGCAAGAGTCCTCTTTTGAATACCACAAGCACTGACCTGTGCAGTCTCCTACCTCCCTCCCTCCTCAATTGGCAAACTGCTTCTGCTTGCTAGAATGTTGCTGCTCTGCCCTTAGCTTTCTATAATAATTGGAAGCTCATCAAGCTTTCCAAGCCTACAAAGCATACATCTGTCAGTACAATAAGACTCCAAAATTACTTTACCTTTTTCTTTCCAAAAGAGAGCTTATTATTCCTCCCTTCAGTGCATAGGGGCTACACCAAGCACTCATACAGCTGCTTCGCTTCCTGGGTACATAGTTATCATAACACTACCTCCTCCATCTTCCCACTACTATCACACCTCCTCAACAAGCATACCTTACCTATGCTTACTGCATGCACTCTCCTTGCATATCTTACATCCTACCAAAGCTCCATCATTCCCCCACTCAACCACTACCACTGTACTACTACTCACACCACCACTCATGTCTCACCCTCACTCAGCTCCCCTCCCACCAACTCAATAAACATCCCTATGCACCCCCCACATATTCTACCAACTATATTACTCAAACATAAAGCATCCCTACAACTTAACAGAGTAACCCTCCCACCATACCTTTTACCCAAAGAGCATAATCATAACGTTTCCCTTATAAACAAACACATTCAAAAACTGAGAAAACTAATAACCTCATGCATTTCTAAACTAGCCTTAAGTGGAGATATCCGCCCCAACCCTGGCCCTACCATCTCCAACCCCAGTCCTCATAATCAGACTAGAAACCACAACTTCTCCCATATTACAGCCAATAGAAAGCCAAGTGACTTCCTTCTACTAAGCCTAAATATTAGAAGCATATCCAACAAAGTCCATAAACTCCATGCTACCATAGACTTGTACTCCCCAGATATAGTCATCCTGACAGAAACCTGGCTAAATCCTCACATTACCAGTGAGCAAATACTCCCTACATGTTATGGCATACTAAGAGTAGACCGGCTAAACAAGAAAGGAGGTGGTGTAGCTATAATATTTAAACAGCATCTAAACATTCAGATCTTAAAATCATCAGCTCCACAAATAGGCAATGAAGAAATAATATATACCAACCTCAAAATAAACCAAAACAAAACCATCAACATAATTGGATGCTACTTCCCATCTGGCCAAAACATCCCTCCACTAAAAAACCTCCTCAGCTGGTCTACCCACCATCTCCCCCAAGAAACTATCATTTTTAGGTGATTTCAATATTGACTGGCAATCCTGTTCTGGCAACCATCCAACCCATCATGTAAACCTTCATGGCTTCACCCAACTAGTCCAGTCGCCAACCAGGATAAATAAAAACTCCAGCAAGCACACTACCCTGGATTGGATACTAGTCAGTAATAGCCCCCAGTCATATATAACAGGCTGCTTATCAGATAGCCTCAGTAATCACTTCCCAACATTCCTACTCAAAAAATACCTATACCAAGCTAAACCTGTCATCTACCATCAAATACGTAAAAAACTAAACTTTAACCCACTCACATTCATCTCATCCCTCAAAGAATTTAACTGGCATCCTCTAAAGTACCTCAGTCTTGATGACGCAGTTGAATTTTTTAATACTACCTTCCTGAGCATCCTTAATTACCATGACTCCATAAGACTTTCCAGAATCAAAGCACAACCCTCCCCATGGCTAGAGAAAACCACTAAGTCAGAAATGAAAAAAGGCATAAAGCCTGGGAGCACTGGCGCAAAACCAAAACCCCCTCAACTAGACAGAAATTCCTAGAACTACGCAATAGAGTCAAAAAGCTAATAAAACAGGACAAATTCCAATACTACCAGTCTGCCCTAGACTCCTCTCAACACAGCCCCAAACAATTCTGGCCCTCCATAAACTCCATCCTCCACCCAGGTAAAGTCAGTACCCCTCCTCCTAACATCCCTCACTCCTCAGAAAATATTGCTACCTCATTCAACACACACTCCACACAAACCATACTATCACTAGCTAAACAACACAACCCCCATCCCCTCCAACCCACACCTTCAACTAGTAATCTCCCCACTGTCTTCTCTTTTTCTCCTGTACCTACCTCCAATATAAAAAAAACTCTTAACTAAACTTAAGCCCACCAAATTAGCAGCAGACAACCTCCCAAGTGAATACCTACAAATCGCAGCTGATGCTCTGGCCTACCCAGTATCCATCTTGATTAACCGATCTCTGTCAGAAAGTTACATTCCCACACTGTGGAAAGTATCACATATAATTCCCCTCCACAAAAGCGGACCCTCCACAGAACTAAACAATTACCGCCCCATAGCTATTCACTCTCCACTCTCCAAAATACTAGAGAGATGCATACACTCTCAGGTCTCAGACTACCTCCTTACTAACAACCTCCTTTCCAGTACTCAGCATGGTTTCCGACCAAACCATAGCACCACCACTGTCTTACTCTCCTTTACTAACACTATTCTTCAGCATAAAAACAATGGCTATCTCTCCTCTGCTACTTTCCTAGACCTATCTAAAGCATTTGACATGGTCCCACACAAACAACTTATCTCTGTCCTCAATAACCTATCCTTCTCACAATCAGTCACCAACTGGTTTCAGAGTTACTTGTCTGACCGTCAATAATCCGTTGTATGGCAGAATGACATATCTCCCCAACTATCTGTCTCCATAGGGGTTCCCCAAGGATTCATCCTTGGACCCCTACTCTTCTCTGTTTTCACCAATAATCTAGCCTCTGCCACCAAACATGGCACACTCATACAATACGCAGATGACTCAACCATCATCTGCTCAGCCCAGTCCCTACCCAAACTGCAAAAAGTCACACAAGAAGCCTTTTCCTCTGTTGAAACTTGGTTAGCCGATGCCCAATTAATACTCAACCCAAACAAAACTAAACTACTCATCTTCCAACCCACCAAACATACTCAAAACAACTCTCACTTTAACATCACAGCAAAAGACAACACCACTATATACCCAACTGAACACACCAAATTGCTAGGAGTGGAAATAGATAATAAACTAAAATTTGACATTCACATATCCATGACCATAAAAAAAATCCACAAAAAACTAGGAGCGCTATACAGAAATAAGAAACTTCTCACCCAAGCAGCAAAGATTTCAATAGCAAATTCCCACCTTATCTCCACCCTACTTTATGCTTCTCCAATATATACCAAACTAAGGCAATGCGATCTAAACAAGCTAGAGACTTGCTGCAACAAAATCGCCAAATTTGCCACAGGGGCATCCTATCATAGTCACCACTGTCTCTCACTTGCTGAACTGGGCTGGCTTAAACTCCCTCACCTCCTTCAATGGTATCAACTCTCACTCACCCACAAACTAGTAAACCATCCACTAAATGTCCCATCCCTCCCGAATCTACTCCAACCCTATCGCACCACCAGACCACTAAGATCCAGCAACAAAAATCACTTGCAGATCACTAAAGCCAATAAGTCTGCTGGTTAAGCACTATTCTCTTGCACCATAGCCAAATTATGGAACTCCCTCCCACCCACAATTACCTCCGTACCATCATGCACCCACTTCAAAACTTTACTAAAAGCAAATCTAAAAACATGCTGGCTATGCCCTTGCAACTCCCACTCTAATATCACCCACCCCATCCAACCACTACCTTTCTTTCCACTCCACTAACTACCTTGATTATAGCAAGCTCAGATGCTCATAAGACAATACTTATTATACAGCAGGAACTTCTTCTTCTTGTAACATTTGTTAATGTCTGTTATGCACTTCACAGATAAAGATTCTAGTTGTCTACTGATGTACTATGTTCTTCATCTGTAAATATGTTGTAAGTAATTGCTATGTAAATTGTTAATCGCTATGTAATCCAATGTAACTACTGTCTGTTTATTTTAACTGTGGAGCTTTTCTCCCCGGGCCTCTGCTGAAAATGGACCTATGTCCAGTCGGAAACTCCCGGTCAACAAATATAAATAAATAAATAAATAAAAATAACCCCAGAGGATAGGACTTGATGATCGCTATCCTAGCAGCGTTTCTCTAGCACTCCCACTTAAAACTGCTGTAGTAGTATCACATTACCATTGAATTTGCTGTACAGGTACTCCAGAGTTACCTGAAGTCACTATTTAGACCCTTAAAAGTCCCTGTTAATCATTTAATTCCTATTCCTGTTCACTGCTCTCTAGGACTCAGTTGCTGCACTTGAACTGCTTTTAATTTTACTAAATGCATATATATTGCTGTTAAACCTTATTTTAACCAGAGCCAATCCTGATATTGTTCTATTATGTTTGCACTGTTGTGTTAAGTAATATGTACCCTGCTTCACTCTTACTGAATTTGATGCTCTTCTGACTCCATACCTTCTTCTATCCCTCCTAACAATAATCATTTCCTTCCTTCTCAATATCTGTCTCTTTTTTGCCCTCTCTCCATAGGATCATAGGAAGTTACTAGGCTATTGGCCCTTATGCCCTTACAAGCCTAGCCAAGAATTTAGCCCATGTTCCCAACAAGTCAGCACCCTATGCCACTGTCCAGCAGGGACAGAGATGGAATCCCAGGGGTGTATTTTCTGTTCCCCATCCAGTTATCCAGGTTGCGCTTAAAAAGGATTAATGCGGTACTCTGCTTTACGTGTAGAGGGAGTCTATTCCACAAAAATAGGAGTCTCTGGAACACAAATCTGTCCCACCAACAAGTCCTATTGATGTCACAGACCAGGTTGAGGTTGGGCATGTGGGTTATTCAAGTGGCGCTTGACTTGCGGATATGCAGCAGTCCCATCAGGGCAGGGTCTGAGATTGCTTTGTATGCCAGACAAAGGTAATCTCTGAGGAGTCTGTATGAGACTGAGTAGAGGAACAGGGTTTTTAGCTTATCTGTGTAGGGTAGATGTTTGAGGCCCTGGATTCTCTCTCCAGCTGCTGCATGTGCTTTGTGAGTACACGCTGAAAGGGGCATTGTACTCAATAATGGGTCTTATAAGTGAAGAATACAAGGATGTTATGACCACCTTGTCCCTGGATGAGATGCCCTTACTAATGAAGTGGGCCATATAGAAAGCTTTCCATACAATGGAGGCAATATGGTGGTCAAAAGTCAGTTTGCCATCAACCTAGGTGCTAAAGTCCCTCATGACTAATTGCATGTTTAGGACCTTATTATCAGTGGGGACATCACCCTCCACAAAAGGAATGATGATGCATTTTTTGGCATTCAGTTTGAGGCCATGTTTCTGGCACCAGTCATTTGTTTGGGTGAAATACTCTTGGAGGATGTCCACATCACTAGAGGAATTAATGATAGCACCCAGCTTGCAGTCATCTGCAAACCTGGTCAGCCATAGCCCACTAGATTTGGCCTGCATCTCCGAAAAGTATATCCTAAACAGTAAAGGCCTTAAGACCAATCCCTGGGGTACACCGCTTGTTATGGGTCTACTGCTTGAGGTGGCTTCCCTTATTTTGACTAGGTGGGTTCTATCAGTGAGCCAGTTGGCTACCCATCTGGTAACATATGAATTGATGCCTAGTTGAGAGAGTTTATCTATTATAGTTGAGTCAGGAATAGTATCAAAGGATTTGGCCAGGTCAAGGTAGGTGGTGTGCACCGTCTTCCCCTCTTCTGTGGCCCTGGTGACTGTGTCAAAGAAGTCAACCAAATTTAACAGGCATGACCTCCCCTTGACAAAACCAAACTGTGTGGGATCAAGTGCCTGGAGATTGCCAATGTTCTTGTTAATGAGGTCCATGATAATCCACTCCATGGCCTTGCAGATCAAGCTAGTTAGGCTGATGGGTCTATAATTTTCTGGATCAATGGATGCTCCAGCTTTGTGCAAAGGGATGACAGTGGCTGTCCTCCACTTTGCTGGGATAAAGACAGTACTCAAGTTTTGGTTGAATAGGGTGCCTAATGTTCCTGCCTGAGTTCATGTAGGATGCAGCCTGGGATGTTATTGGATCCCATGGAGGCTGTGTTTTTTGCCTTTGAGAAGGCAGTGATGACTTGCTCCCTAGAGATAAGGAGAGGAGGGGCAGGTACTGGGGATGCCCTTTTTTACTGATGGTGGGACAGAGGAGTGAAGTTTTCATTGAACCTGTTTGCCAACAATTTGGCTATATCTACAGCACTTGTGTATGTGGTGTCCTTGACCACCAGTTCTGAGCAGATCTGGGTGCGTCCTTTGAGATTGCAGACATATGTGAAGAAGGCCTTATGATTGTCTTTAGTAGCTGTGGCCAGTTTGGACTCAAAGTTTGCTTTGGAGGGTTTCACTAGTGCTCTTATTTGCTTGTTCAGGCTAAGGAGAGATTGCTTCCAATTAGGCAACTGCTCCTTCTTGATCCTGGACAGCAATTTTTTTCCTTTTATTATAGTTTCTTTATTGTAGATGTCCACCAGACAGGTTTACTCTTCCTTGAGGAGGAGGATTTCATCCTGTCTGGTATCCCTGATTCCATGCATAAGTATAAATGCTCATATAGTACTTTGGTGTAGGTTTGGACATATGTGCCAGTTCCTATGGGGGGGGGGCTGTGAAGCTGTTTCTACCTTCCCTTAGGAGGTTGTAATCAGCTTTGTAGAAGTTTTTTTGTTTGACCCTAGCTGGGGGGGAGGGGGGGTTGGGGGAGATGGTGACTTCGAAAGTGACTGCCTTGTGGTCAGATCTTACCAAGGATGATGACACTGTAGGGATGGTGCAGTGGTTACTCACGTTGGTTAATACCAAGTCCAAGATATTATCACCCCTTGTAGGGGTGTCAACTAACTGGTCCAAGGCATTTGCATTGACAAAATCAAGGAATCTCATGGCATTTGTGTTTTGGCATGAGTATTTCTTCCAATCTATGGTGAGATAGTTAAATTCACCCAGGATCAGGGTAAAGGGTTGAATCTTAATAGATTCAAAGAGCTCCAGATAGATGGAGGGGACATCTTGAGTCAAAGGTGGATGCCTATAGCTAGCTATGATTTGAATAGGGGTTTTGTCAATTGTTAACTGCACCTGAAGTGTTTCCTGTGCATTATACTGTTTGACCAGCCTAGAGGTGTGTATGTCTTTTATATATACTGCGACTCCACCTCCTTTTGTTTTGTTGCCCACAGTCTGGGGTCTGAATGAATGATAGGATGCGCAACCTGGTATGGCTGGGGTGCTCTCTGCAGCTGTGAACCAGGTTTCTGTAACTGCACAAATGTCAGCTTCTTCCAGGGTTAAGGATGCTTGCAATGAGTGCAGTTTCATGTTTAGACTCCTAGCATTTAGTAGCATGACCTTTAATTTACATTTTGCTGAAATTTTCATGTTGTTAGTTTTGACCTCATAGCATTGCCTAAAAAAGGCTCTATGGGGGAGGCAACAGCCTTTGTTAGGAGCCTGAAGCCCAAGGGAGACAGATGCAGGGCCACCTCTGGCAAAGCATCGTGATTTGTCAATCATGTCATCCCAGGCTGTCAGGTACTGGATCCCCTTGGAATGACACCAGAAACTAAGTCAATTGTTGAAGTTCACCATTTTCTGTTTGTATTGAGGCATCATTCTAGGTGACGGTAGAATGCTGCCTAAGGCTAGGAACATACCTGCCTGGGAAACATATTCAGCAAGCTCGAGTGCGTCTCTCTTCATATAGTCCAGGGAAGTACATCTCAAGTCATTCACTCCAACATGGACTATGACAGTTATAACATTACCTGTTGAGAGACTTGAGTGCATTGGTGATATGGTGAATTCTGGCACCTGACAAACAACTAACCTGACTTTCTCCTTATCCAGTCTAGTGAGGGGCACATCTGTGTGTCTCACAATGGAGTCTCCTATGACTAATATGTTGGGTTTATGTTTAGGCCTTAGTGGCTTTGAGACACAGGTGTGTGGACTATGTGTGGTGTGTGATGTGGTGGGCAGTGGATTTTGCATGCGTTTATGCCTTGGAGGTCTTTTTTGTTTGGGTATGCTTTTATTGAGGACCTCCACATATGTGGGGTGTATTGTGTAGGTGTGGGTGGTGTTTGGAGTGTGGTGTTCATGTTGCCAACCTTCTCAGTGCCAGATATACTGGTTTGTGGGGGAGAGCAATGACACTAGGCGCTTGATGTAATTACATCTCTCACAAATTGTGTTCCTAGGTGGTAGTAGTAGAAGGTTATCCGTGTACATGAGGCAGTTGCTACACTGTCTCAGGATGCCCATATCAACCAGACTGGCAGGAGAAAATGTAGGAAATTGTCCGTCCATATTTATTAGAAACTGAGAGAGAGAGAGGCCAGAGAGAGCTAAGAGGGTAAAGGGAAGAAGGTCTAAAAGTAGTACTACTAGCTGATAACACAAGTGCTACTAAGGGAAAAATTGTAGCTGGAATACCTCAAGAAGGGTTAAAAACTGTGCAGCTGAAGCTCTGGATGCCACAGACTTGTATCTAGACTATGCTACTCAATATTAAGGTTAAAAACACAGAAAAAACTCACAATGCAGCACAGATTAATCACTTATAGTCAAAAGAACAGAACTCACATTATGAAAAATACAGTTAAGCAGCAACAAAATGCAGTAAAATGCAGTTAAACAGTAATGAACTGTAGTAGATAGCAATGAAATATAGTTAATCAATAGATTGCTTTAAAACAGTAGCTCATGATCACGAGAGTAAAAGACAGTTCAAATAAAAGGGCAGTTCAGTAGAATATTGTCATCAATTTAATAAGGCTACTGATAAGCAGTAATGAATGTGGCAAACTAAATGCAGTTGAACTCCTAAGCACAAGCAGCAAAATGAAGTAGGAAAAGGCACAATTTTTTAGTAGAAAATGAGGAGCCAGAATATAATAAGATAATTCAAGGCTGAGAAACTAAAGGGGTGAGCATTTGCAAAGTTCTCACTATAAACAGTAAAATGAGCTGATGTAATGTGACTGGGTGGAGTGTCCAGTATCAACTTTATACTAGAGGCGGGCAGGGTACCCGACAAATCTTTGAATGCTCAAAATTTCGAACGTTACATGGTCGAGACCAAACGTTCGAAATTTTGAGTGTTCAAAGACAGACTTTCAATGGCACCGTACAGTGCAAATAGGGAGAATTTCCCTTTTTCTGCACTGAAGTGCAGTCTCGGAGTTGGTATATTTAAGTAGGGGGTGTGGGGGGTGCAGGGGGGCTTGCCCCTGCCTGCGCTGTTAAAGTGTTTTTTTTTCTTTTTTTACTTTTTTTTTATTTGATGTTCGAACATCCAAATGTCGAACATTTGGTCTCGACCCAGGCGGGCAACTCAAAGCCACCAAGCTTTAAGACCATAACAGTGGGTGGGTTCTAAAAACAGTTGCACATATAAAAGAGATATGCAGTAAAACAGAAGTACAGAAAATAGTTGAAAATAAGCACATATCTTTTTCTAGTATCACAGCACAACAATGGCAGAAGGCCTATCTCACTGCAGCTTTGAACAGCTTTGAGCAAACAAGTATACACTGGTTTAAAACACTGGCTATTTAAGGCAGAGAAATAGAAACCAGCCACATTATCCAATCAAAATAACACAGCTTGCAGGAATGCTTCTAACTAGATCAAACTAGACTTAATTCTCTCCCAAGAAAAAACAGCTAGGCCTCTCTAGACAAAATATTTCACTACATGCTCCAAAGGTCAAACAGCAACAGATATTCAGCACTATGCTAGTGTTTTTCAAATACAGCAACTAGTAAAAAGAAAAGACAACTAAAAGGAGACTAAAAAACAGTTGCACAGATTAAACAGATATACAGTAAAACAGAAGTGTAGAAAACAGTTGAAAATAAGCACTTATCTTTTTCCAATATCACAGCACAACAACAGCAGAAGGCCTGTCTTACTGCAGCTTTGAACAGCTTTGAGCAAATGGTTGCCCTCTTACCTGCCTTTACTACTAGCTAAATAATCCATAGGATTTCCTAATCACTACATAGTAGTCATTTCTAACCTCACTCTCTCCACTACCCAATTCTGTCTCTCCCTAAAGTTTAAAGCCTGCACCACCTCTATTGTTATGCTAACCTCTCCCCTGCCCACTCTTTGTTTTTATTTCAGGTTGCTAACCCTGGGCAAACAGACTGCGATCCAAGAACTGTAGCGTCCTAAGTCAAACACCTAACATCTGGTTCCACCTGGCCATAAGTGCCCTCCCAGCAACAGTTCTTCCTTTCAGACTTGTATGTTCTCCCTAAGTTACAGTGCACCAGTTTGTTAGCTTCAAAATAACTGTGCTGTGCATCATTGTGCTGCGCCACCTGCACTACTCTCCCCCTATCTCTTGCTCCAGCTCCCACACTAATCTCTCTCTATCTCCTTCTCCCATGCTCTTCTAGTTATCCTGCTGCTTACCTAAGGCCACCTATCTCTCTTACAACATATAACTCAACAGACTTTCCTGAACCTTTCTTCCTCTGCCTTCTCTCCCTCCCTCAACTTTTCCCTCTACTACCTTTGGAATCCTCCTATTCTGTCTGCTATAATATCCATCTCTCAGTGGCTACACTTACCCTTCTGGGCTTCTCTGATTGTTTCTCTTTGCACTGTTCTGAGTCAAAACTGGACCTTTTTCACCTAATCCCATCCCCACTAGCTACATTAAAAACTGTCTTCTTAAACTCAAACCATGTTCCCCATTGTCCAACAACTTGCCACCTAACTTCCTAAAGGCTACTGCTAATTCCATAGCATACCCAGTGTCCATCCTCATTAACTGCTCAATCTGCAAATCCACAGTCCCAACCCTAAGGAAGAAATTCCATGCCATACCAGTCCACAAAGATAGAAACTCTGTTGAACTCTCCAACTATCGCCCTATTGCTATACTCACCCCCTCTCCAAAATTCTTGAGCACTCTGTCCATAAACAAATCCTGTCTTATCTCACTTAAGCAAATCTCATCACCCAAACCCAGCATGGCTTCTGCCCCCCACCACAGCACCACTGCCTCTCTCATTTCCTTTACCAACTCTATCTCCCTAGCCAGACAATAACAAACTACTATCCTGCCTCTCCTTAGATCTCTGCAAAGCCTTTGACACTTCCTCTCCAAACTTGTTCAGCTCAACCTCTCACCCACAAAATAACACACACACATATATATATATATATATATATATATATATATATATATATATATATATATATATATATGAAATCCTAGGAGGTAAACTAGCAATATAGCCGCCTAGTGACAAAACACTGAAGCCTTAAAATTGCGAATGAGACATTTTTTTTTGTATTTATCATAGTCTTTGCAGATAATTAACTAAAGAAGACAAAGAGAGCAGATCCTTATTTATTTACATTTTGTTTACGGAGTTAGGTCTAATGGGAAGAGCTTGTTTTGTCAGGTAATCCATGAGGAAGATCTCCAACTATGCACTAAAGAACTTGAATGAATAAAAACATGAGAAACAACACAAACAACAATTGAAGGAATTCATCAAAATGAAAGTTACATATGGTAAGCATAAAATACCTGACAGACTCACAAACAAAACTGCAGAGCCTGCAGTACCCTCATTTGTATCCTGTCTTGCAGTGTGAAGCCATGGTAAAATACATTAATATTTTGGACAGGTGGTCCACAATTGATATCCGTCAGACCAGACATGCATGTGTAGAGTGGGACATAACACCAAAGACACACATAAGCCCAGTAGCTAAGATTGACTCTGTAACTATCTTAATGGACAGAATGTAGGACACATAAAGCTGTGGACAATGGAACAAAACTAAATAGGGAGAGAGTAGAAAGGCCAGCAAAATAAGACATAATCTAATTGTGAGACTTCAAAGGGAAGGGTATTGTACATCCTTTGTCAGGTCACAGCCATAAATTTTGGTCATGATTATCTGAACCATTTAAGCATATCCTGTAGAATCTATAGACTGACAATAGATTTACCAAATGACTATGTGTTTCCAAGATTGAAACTCTCCTTTTCTAAACACACTACAAGACAATTGCCTGAATGTCCATCTTTGACAACAACATCCCTTTGGTAAACTGCTTGTTCCTGGCTCCAGCAGTGTTTATGTGTTATGTTCAGTCTTGTCATTTATAATTTCCCATAACTTGAAATATGACTGCTTTAATTAACAAGTTACAGAAAGAAAGTCAGAATGTAACATATGGTGACTGCTGCTCCAATGGCATAAACTTCTTTGTTACAGAAGAACCTTTTCAAGCATCAGAAACCTCAACATTTATAACATAATGTTACAGATATATGTATTTTACAGCAGCCCTGTTTATGTACCCACACAACACTACCTAGAGCCCCATGCTTCGACTACAACCAAGTAAATAAATGCTGTTCTTTTTTCATGCTTCTAGAACACATTTCTGGACATCAGATGTTCCCAGTAACAGACTGCACTAGTATTTGCTATGTATACTGCTATTGAGCTGACATAAGACAGGGTATTTTTCTATGAAACTGCTAGGTTATTAATCCAGATATAAAAGGTATAGCAAAATGACAATGGTGCAAGTTTGGTATATAAAAATATTTTTCTCAACTGGCACCATAAGCAATGTGTGTTTGACACTGTTGGCCCAACTGTGGCTGCAGTTCTTGTAATCCTTTGGTCACTTCAGTGAAGACATCAATGAGTCAAGTACTACCTAAATAACACAGTTATCATGATTATAAATGAAGAGAGAGTACAATGCCAAACTGAAGTACAGACAAGACAGAGGTCATGGGAGCAAATGAGGGAAATAAAAAAAAATGAAAATTGAACTAGAAGGAGATATAGTGGAACAGATCAAAACATTTAAGTAATAACAAAAGAAATGTCTGAAGGAACCAAGAATAGCACCAATAAACATACCATAAACCAAAAGGGTGCTAAAAAGGATGAAGACACAGGACCAACACCAAGTAGAAGGAATACCCAGATTTAATTCACAAACAAACAAACAAACAATCAAAAAGTTGTTAGTCAATGTTTTTGTTCATATTTCTTTTACCTGGTTAGTCCTGTGTCTTCATCCTTTTTAGCAACTTTTTGGTTTATAACACATTTACGTATCTAAGAGGTAAGACAGAAGAAGGGAAGTCTAAATGCAGAAGCCAAAGCTAGAATCATAGCGGTACAAAGTGTTAGGGTAGTACATGAAAGAAGAATGCCAAAGAAACTGAAAAGTAAGGTATATAAAACAGTGGTGTGACCAGTGCTGTTGTATGGCACCGAAACCTGGACAGTGAAGGCAGAACACCTGAGAAAGTTTGAAGTGATGCAGATGATGTGCTTGATATGGGTATAAGGATGTTCACTGTGAGTCTGAAAAAGAATGTGGACATCAAAGTGGAAGCCAAAGTAGCCACAGTTGTTGACAAGGAAAAACTGTTATAATGGTTCAGATGTGCTAGAAAGAAGGTAATTTGGTAAAGCAGATCTGGAAAAACATGAAGAAGGCAAGAGGAGACAAAGGCACCCAAGGAAGAGATGGATGGATTGCATGAGAGAAGGCCTGTGACAGGTATGCATGGCTACCATAGAAGGTAGGAGAATGGATCTGAGTCAGCAACAGATGACACATCACAACCCCATGTAAAATGGGATAAAGAAAGCTGATGAGTATGATCATCATAAATGAATCAAAATGTTCCTGCAACAGTTTTGAAATGGCAATCTGATACAAGTATTGTTGGACATCAAGGCATTCTATGGGTCATTGTATGAAATTCAGAGATGCAAAGTACTTATAAAGATTTGCCCAAGTAATAGGAGGTGAATAACTTTCAAGTATCCTTGATGATGTCTCTGTGAACCACATGATAAGTGCTTATGATCACCTTGGTAAGTCAAATTCTTTAGTTTAACAAAAGCAACACACCTTTGTTATCATTTATTATTTGCATTTGCAATTCAGTTCAACACAGCTGACTTTCAAACGTATGTACCTGTACATGTTTAGATGGAATTGTTAAATTACATAACTTTTCATTATAGAGAAACTTTCTCCTTTAACATTTTCTTCTTGTCTCAGGTGACCAATCCATATTTTGCACCCCCACTCCCAAGTTTCCATCCAATTACTGTCCCTCTGTGTTCCATTTTAAGTGGATACTATAAGATTGCAGGTAAGTCCCAACAGAATCCTTTGTCATTTAGTACTCGTGGAATATATTCAGCAGCAAAGTACCTGAATTCCAAGTTCTGAGAATTGAACAAATGTATCCTCAGCACATAGGATTTTGTAACCCCACCCCCTAGGAAAACCACACTGGCTGAAACTGGCCTGCAATCAGAATTAATAGCAGCTTGAGTACCTATCATGAGAAGTCATCAAAATGTAAGGCTGATACAAAAAAAACAGTCATATGCAGCAGGAGTCGTACTATTAGATGGATACCTTGTATCTTTATCCTACCTTCCTAAAAAATCACTAAATCTCTTACTCATTATCTTTAAAAATCACTAAATCTCTTACTCATTATCTTTAAAAATCACTAAATATCTTACTCATTATCTTTAAAAATCACTAAATCTCTTACTCATTATCTTTAAAAATCACTAAATCTCTTACTCATTATCTTTAAAAATCACTAAATCTCTTACTCATTATCTTTAACCTGTCTCTTACCCCAGGCAATGTCCCACCAGCATTCAAGCACAGATTTACAATCCCACTACCTAAAGTCACAATTATTATAGACCTATTTATACCCGGTGCCCTATTACCAAAATATCTGAAACATTTTTATACAAGCAACTACTTTAGCACATTAACTTCACACTACTCAAGACTGGTGTGGTATCCATCAAGGCCCCTGAGCCAGTGGAAACCACAACCCAAGCTGCGGAAGCCCTTACAAATGCCTTCTATGAACACCTCCAGGACTGCATGGATCAGGCAATCCCAAATAAAACCAAGACTCTTTCCACAAAGGGCAAACGTCCAGTCTGGTGGACCCCAGCCATTAACAAACTTTACAATAAGAGGAGAAAGCTATTACATGATAGAACAAAATCCATAAAAGGGAAGTTACCCTGATCATTATTAGTAAAAAAATACGAGCACTCATAAAATCAACTAAGGCCAATTTTGAGAGAAAAATTGCCATGGATTCAAAGGACAATCATAAGGCCTTTTTCAGCTATGTTAGGAACCTGGGTGGAAACTCCCAGATATGCTCAGAATTAGTCCAAAATGATACAAAAATCACTGAACCCACAGACATTGCCAACATACTGGCAGACAGGTTCAGTGCTAACTTCACCCCCCTCTCCCCCCCTAAAGGAGTGATAACTATCCCAGCCGAGTGTAGCCTCCCGGACATCTCAAATGCGCAGGTGAAAGCTGCTCTCTCTAAAGCTAAAAACACAGCATCAATGGGACGGATGGTGTCCCCGGCTGTGTGCTACACGAGCTAAATGAGGAATTAAACCCGCACATAAGGCAGCTGTTTAATCTCAGCCTTACCACAGGATACGTGCCCAAGGAGTGGCGTACGGCAACTGTGGTCCCACTCCACAAAGGCGGCGCCTCTACAGACCCTGGTAATTACCGCCCCATAAGCTTAACAAGTCTAGTCTGCAAAGCTATGGAGAGGATCATAATGGAGCTCATAAACAAAGATATAGGGGACTTGCAGACATTGGACCCGACCCAGTTTGGCTTTGTCAAGGGAAGATCATGCCTTTTGAACTTGGTCGACTTCTTCGAAACAGTCACCAAGGCCATTGATGAGGGAAAGGCAGTCCATACAGCCTACCTTGACCTTGCAAAGGCTTTTGACACAATACCCCACTTGGGTATTGTAGAAAAACTTACCAGCTTAAATGTAAACCCATATGTCACAAGATGGGTTGCAAACTGGCTTAAGGACAGAACCCACAGGGTTAGAGTTGCTGGCGCTATGTCAGACTCCAAGCCGGTCACAAGTGGTGTCCCACAGGGCTCGGTCCTTGGCCCCCCATTGTTTGGCATCTACTTCTCAGAAGTACAGGCCAACATGGGAGGACTTTGGCTGACAAAGTTTGCAGACGACTGCAAACTGGGCGCCATAGTGAAAAGTGCATCGGACACGGACATCCTTCAGAAGGGACTCACGGAAACAGATAGCTGGTGCCAGAGCCATGGCCTGAAGTTAAACGCCAAAAAATGTATAGTCATACCCTTCGGGAAAAACAAGGTAACCCCAAGCTACCATATAGGTGGCAATCCACTAAGCACAGAAGAGGTTATCAGGGACCTGGGGACCCAGGTTGACAGTGGCCTTTCTTTTGACACTCACGTTGCTAAAGTGGTTAGAAAGACCTTCTACATTGCCCACCTGATCATGAAGGGATTCACATCCAGATCTAGTGAGGTCATTGTTCCCTGTACTCTTCACTTATCAGACCAATGATCGAGTACAATGCCCCATTCGGGATGTATCTCACCCGACATCTGCAGCAATTGGAGAAACCCCAAAAGTTCCTCACCAAAAGGATAAAGGGACTCCAAAATCTGTCATATGCTGCCAGATTGAAGAAACTCCAGCTCTATTCAGTCGCATACCGCCTGCTCAGAGGTGACATGTGCCTGACATACAAGGCCATGTCCAACCCGGAATTAATGGACATGCTCCACCTCAAAAAATCCAAATCCACCAAAACCACTAGAGCAAGCGACTTAAACCTTAGCACGAATATAAATAGGACATGCTGGAGGGATAGATTTATCACTCAGAGACTCCCTATGCTGTGGAATAGAATCCCGGTCCATGTGAGGCAGAGCACCTCGCTGACTCTGTTCAAGAGAAATCTAGACCTGTGGATGGGAGATCGTAGGTTTACCCCGGGAATCATCTCTGTGTCACTGCTGGACAGAGGCACAACAAACTAATGGGAACAGTATTTTTTCATATAAGGGGTGGCGTAAGCCACAAAAATTTGGGCTAGGCTTATAAATGCCTTAGGGCAGATAGCCTAGTATAAACCTATGAACCTATGAACCTATGAACAGCTATGGCTTGTTATATGATGCACAGTGTGGCTTTTACAATGCCTTCAGTACCTTTACTGCCCTGGTAATGGCCACTGATACCATTAATTATAACCTCAGTGAGAGACTTACCACTGCAGGTATCTTTGTTGACACAGAAGGGCTTTTGAAATACTCAAACATACCCTTTTTTTCAACAACCTCAAAAAGACTCAGCTCTGGAGATAGTATTATTTGCTGGTTTTGCAACTATCTAAAAGACAGAGCCTTCTGAGTCCACGGCAATGTCTCATTATCTACTGCTGGTAAACCTAAATACAGATGTATCACAAGGGTCTGTGCTAGGTCCTCTCCTCTTCTCTTCTCTTCTCTTCTCTTCTCTTCTCTTCTCTTCTCTTCTCTTCTCTTCTCTTCTCTTCTCTTCTCTTCTCTTCACTCCTCTCCTCTCCTCTCCTCTCCTCTCTTCTCTTCTCTTCTCTTCCCTTCTCTTCTCTTCACTCCTCTCCTCTCTTCTCTCCTCTCCTCTCCTCTCCTCTCCTCTCTTCTCCTCTCTTCTCTTCTCTTCTCTTCATTCCTCTCCTCTCCTCTTTTCTCTTCTCTTCACTCCTCTCCTCTTCTCTCTTCTCTTCTTCTTTTCTTTTCTCTTTTATAATGATCTCCCCTTATAATTACAAAATCTTAAATTAATAAAGTATGCAAATGATATGCAGGTCCTCCAGTCCAGTACTAGCCACTCTGACCAGCACATCAAGCTACAGGACAATTTCACTCAGTTATTCATCTCGTCCACTACTAACAAACTACTAATTAACCCTAACAACACCAATGTCATGGTCTTTGCCTCAACCAAGAAAGTGTCCACTATTCCTCCTATTCTCTTAACAGACCTTAATGGGAACCGAATACCTAATGTCACTGAACAGAGGTACCTAGGCCTAGTACTCATCCCTACCATTTTCTTTACCACACACAGATTTTCTACATAATAAAGTCCATTCTGAATTAAAACTGTGTTGCAAGATTATTCACCTTCTCACACCTGCTGCTTGCAAGGCCATTGCTAAAAATATTCTAATACTCAAATGTGAATATGGCCTTCCTGTTCTCATTATACATTCAGTCCACAATACTCATAGAATACAGACTGCTGAGAATAAAATCTGCAATTCATTCCTGTTAGCAGACTCCCTATACGAATGCAATTTGCTAAAAAATTCCACATGCCTTTCAGTGCCTCATAGGGACACTTTTCTTCTAAGTATTCTAATCTACAAGATGCTAAAGCACAGTCACTGATCCAACTTTATGTACACAACAATACACAGGGCAACAGTTTTTCTTTAGTACACCTTCCATTTAAAACCAATGTAGGTGAGACAGCCTTCTCTAGAATGGGACCTGCTACCCGGAACAACCAGCCTACAGACATCAAAAATCTAGAAACTGTTAAAACCTTCAAAGATGCACTTAATGAACATCTCTTTACTGAATCTACTTACAACTGTTACCTTGATTATGGTTAAGATAAATTACCATCCCATATCATGAATAATAGAATAGATTTAATAAACTTTTCAGCCTCTTAATCTAGCATCTTGCATGTAAATACTTCACACATATATAGAAGTGTATGTATTATATGTATGATTGCAGTTTATTTTATGCATATCTTAGCTTGCATTTTATAAATATATATATATTTTTCCCCAGTGGGCTCTGACTGGATCTTTAAATGTTACTCTATTTGCATTCAATGTTACTATGTTCTGAATTTTACAATGTACTCATTTTGTATATAATATTATTGACTGAATGATGTATTTTCTGCTCTTTGAGCTTGGGTTGGGGGCCTGAAGAAGATTAGTAGACCAGTCTACTTAGCCAGTGAACAAATCGTAAATAAATAAATGAATAAAAAAACAAATAAATAAATCAAATAAACATTGAATGACATTAAAACTGTTCTCTACATGTCCAACAGCTAATGCTGACAACTAATTTCATCAGTACATTCATATATGATAAGTGTTTGGTTTAATGTGAGAAAGATTTACCTTTGTCTTGTAACCTCAGTTTAGTTGTGGACCCAACTTTTAATGTAGCATCTTATATGTAAATATTTTACACTTATATGGAAGCTTATGTATTATATGTATGACTGCACTGTATTTTATGCATATCTTAGAATGTATTTTAATGTAAATTTACTTGTGAAATATTCACATATAAGATGCTGCCTTAAGAGAGTGAGGGACTGGCTTTGTTTGACAAAGAATGGAAGTTTATTCCATAGACAAAGTAGCCTTTGGGATATGAATCTGTCTGTCCAACAAGTTCTGATAGAGTAACAAATAAGGTTCAGGTCCATGGAACACATAGCCCTTGTAAGATTTTTCTTGTGAATATGTAACATTTTCATCAGGGTGGGAACACAGAATGCTTTGAAGGTCAGGCATAAGTCAGTACTCAATAAACAATAAGAGATGGAGTAAAGGAATAGGGCCTTTAGTCAGTCTGCATAAGACGTGTCTTATGGTTTGTATTTTTTAGGGGGAAACCTCTGGGACCACTTTAATTGGTGTAAGTTCCTGGTTATGTACATGCAAAAAGAAGTATTGTACTCAAAATTATGGGCCTGATGAGGGACAGGTACAATGGCACTATGACTTCCTTTGATGTTGATGCCATGCCTTTACTTATAAGTTGAGCCACACAGAAGGATTTCCTTACTACTGCAGTTGCTCGGTGGTCCCTCACCACTGGGTCTACTTTTAGGGGTGTGCAATCAATATTATAATTTGCAGGAATATATGATGTACCGAAGGGTATAATTATGCATTTTTAGCATTTAGTCTCAGACCATGGTTTTAACACCAGTCATTTGTCATTTTTAGACCTGTTTGTAGGATGTCAACATCATTTGGGGATTCAGTGATTGTTTCTAGCTTACAGTTGTCAAAGAATTTGGTGAGCAAGAGGCACTCAACGTTGTTCTTTACTGCAAAGAAGTATATACCAAACAGGAGGGATCCTAACACTGAACCCTGTGGAATACCTGTAATAACAGGATTCACCTATCCTGGCAACATGTGTCCTGTCAGTGAGACAGTTTGTTACCCATCTGATGATGTAGGGGTTTATGCCTAACTCAGTAAGTTTATCTATGATCCACAAGTGGAAATTGTGTTGAAAGCTTTGGCCAGGTCTAGATAAGAGGTGTGTACCATTTTACCCTCATCCATGACCCTGGTGACTTTCTCAAAGAAGTCCACCAGACTTGCAGGCAAGACCTCCCTTTGACAAAAGCAAATTGGGTCTAGTCCAGTGTTTGGAGAGTTCCTATGTCATTATTGATCGGGTCCATGATAATTCTCTCCATGGCCTTGCAGGTAAGACCGGTCAAATCTATTGGTCTGCAGTTCCCTGGGTCAGCTGATGGGTCACCTTGTGCAGAGGGATGGCTGTTGCACTCCTCTATTCCTCTGGGACAAAGTTCGTCTTGATGCTGTGGTTAAAGAGGGTTTCTTGTGGCCTTGATAGATTCTATTCATAGATTCATAGACTGTTACTGGGCTAGGCTAATGACCAAGGGGCCTTTCTAAGCCTAGCCAAGCTTTCTCGAAAGAATAATGATGTCCTGTATCCAAATAGGACATTGAGGGCCAAGCATTTATAAGCTACCTCTGTCCATAAGGGACATGGGTTCCAGGCCCAGTGTAAATTTCCTATTCCCCATTTGTTTTTCTAGGTTGTGCTTAAAGTGAGTAATAGACAAACTCAACTTCACATGGATGGGAAGCCTGTGCCTCTCCAGTATGTTCTCTTTATGTCACAGACAAAATTCAGGTCCCTACACCTTGAATTTCTGGTACTCTTTGACTTATAAAGATGTAAGAGATTCATAAGATGGGGTTTGTGGACCCCTTGTAAGCCAGACATAGATCACCTCTCAGCAGTCTATAGGAGGCTGAGTACAGGGAAAGGGCTTTAAGCTGCTCTGTATAAGGCAAGTTTGTTATGCCTTGTATTTGTTTTGTAAGGAACCTTTGAAGTCACTCTAGTTGCTGCATATGTCTGGCAGGTACATACCAAAGGGAGCACTGTACTCTATGATTGGTCTGATAAGAGCAGAGTACAGTGGGATAATGACGTCTTGGGACCTAGATTCCATTCCCTTACTTATAAGTTGTGAAACATAAAAGGATTTCCTCATCACTATGGCCACAAGGTGGTTGAAGGTAAGGCTACTGTCTACGTGTGTAGCAAGATCCCTGACCACTGGGTTGATTACTAGGGATGTATTATCAACATGGTAATTAGCCAGGATGGTTGATTTCCCAAAGGGTACAATTATGCATTTCTTAGCATTGAGTTTAGGACCATGGCTTTGGCACCATTTATTAGTCAGAGATAGATCTTCATAAAGAATGCTAGCGTCTGCAGGAGAGTTGATGATAACCCCCTGTGTGCAATCATTTGCAAACTTAGCCAGCCATAAACCTTCAGTATTTGCTTCCATTCCAGAGAAGTAGATACCAAAAAGGAGTGAGACGAATACCGAGCCCTGTGGGACTCCACTAGTGACTGGCCTCTTGGTGGGGGTGGCCTCACCTATTTGACCTCCTGGGTCCTATCAGTGAGCCAGTTGGCTAGCCACAGGGAGATAAAAGGGTTTATGCCTAAATTAGTGAGCTTGTCTATAATGCCTGAGTGGAGTATTGTATCAAAAGCCTTGGCCAGGTCGAGGTAAGCTGTGTGCACTGTCTTACATAGGTTCATAAGTTTTACTTGGTTAACGACCACGAGGGCCTTTTTAAGCCTAGCCATGCATCCCAAATCTCTGACAAGTTCCGATACCCTTGATAAGTGTAAGCATAGGCCTGGGAGATGAACCATTTACAGGTTACCTGTTTGCATCAGAAACATAGATGCCAAACCAGGGATGAATGTCTGGTTTCCCATCCAATTGTCCAAGTTGCACTTGAATTGGATTAGGAAGGAACTCTGCTTCACATGGATGGAGAGCCTGTTCCACAGACAGGGCAGTCTCTGGGATACATACCTATCTCTTCAGCAGGTCCTATTTATATCACAGGCAAGGTTTAAGTCTTTAGAAGAGGTAATTATGGTACTGTTTGTTTTGTAGATATGCAGGAGGTCCATCAGAGTGGGGTCCAACAATGCCCTGTATGCCAGGCATAGATCTCTTCTCAAACACCTGTAGGAGACAGAATACAGGGATAGGGCATGGAGGAGGTCTCCATTGGACATATTACTTATGCCCTGTATTCTTTTACTGAGGAACCATTGTAGACATTCCAGTTGCTGGACATGCCTGGTTAGCTACATACCAAAGGGGGCACTGTACACAATCATACGTCTGATGAATGCCGAATACAGTGGAGCAATGGGTTCCTTGGAATTAGATGCCATACTTTTGTTTATAAGTTGCGCAGATGCCATACCTTTGTTTATAAGTTGCGCAACATAGAATGAGTTCCTCACCACTGTAGACACATGATGATCAAAGGTTAGATTACTATGTGTGTCCCTGACTACTGGGTCAGCTCTAAGGGGTGTGTTGTCAATATTATAGTTACCAGGGATGGATGACTTCCCAAAGGATACTATTATGCATTTCTTGGCATTTAGTTTTAGTCCATAACTCTGACACCAGTTGTTTGTCTGTGTAAGCCCCTCATGGAGAACATTTGTGTCAGTGTGAGATTCAATGACAGCTCCTAATTTGCATTCATCTGCAAATTTAGTCAGCCAGAGACCACTGACATTGGCCTTGACTTCTGAGAAGTAAATGCCAAAAAGGAGCGGTCCAAGGACTGATCCCTGAGGGACTCCACTTCTAACTGGCCTCTTTGTAGAGGTGGACTCCCCATTTCTAACTTCCTGGGTCCTGTCTGTGAGCCCGTTAGCTATCCACTGGGTGACATATGGGTTTGTACCTAACCTCTTGAGTTTGTCAACAATGCCCAAGTGAGGTATTGTGTTAAATGCCTTGGCCAGGTCAAGGTAGGCAGTGTAAACGATTTTACCTTCATACATTGCTTTGATAACTTTCTCAAAGAAGTCCACCAGGTTGAGTAGGCATGATCTGCCCTTTACTAAACCAAACAGGGGTGGGTCCAGTGTCTGAAGGTTTACTATATCTCTGTTGATCATCTCCATGATAATTCTTTCCATGGCTTTACATATAAGACTAGTGAGACTTATGGGCCTGTAGTTTTCAGGGACTGTAGATGGCCCACCTTTGTGCAGACTGTTTCCTTTTCCATTCATGAGGCATGTAGCCTGTTTGGAGGCTACAGTTATAGTAATTCCATAGGCCCTGATAGGTCATGTTTCATGCTATTTAGAAGGCATCCTGGGATATTGTCTGGGCCCATTGATGCCATGTTCTTGGTCTTAGAAAGAGCATTACGGACATGTTCCCTAGTGATAGTAGGTGGAGTTATATTTGATATTTCCTGAGGGAAGGTTGAGGGGGAGAGAGGAGTAAAGTTGGAGCTGACTTTTTCAGCCAGGAGGTTTGTTATATCTTCTGGCTCAGTATAGGTGGCTCCATTTACAATGAGCTCTGCACACAATTTTGTATTGCCTTTGAGGTTGCAGACATAGTTAAAGAATGCTTTGTGGTTGTCCTTGGCCTGGGAGGCCAAACCTACCTCAAATTTGGCTTTGGTGGACTTTATTTGTCCTCTAAGTTGTTTGTTTAGTTTAATGAGAGTGCTTTTATCCTGCTGACTGCTGCACCTCTTAAGTTTTGCCATGATTTTCTTCTTCCTGTTATACATCCAATTGATTTTGTGATTCCACCAGGGTGGCTTGTTTTTTGAGTTAGTTCTGTACTTCTTCCTGGTGGGTACAGCTGCCTCTATGCAGCTATAAACATGCTTGTATAGGGTTACTTTGAACAGTTCTGCATAGGCAGAAGTATTCTCAGGGTTTATAGGGACTTGAAATTTTGCCAGGTTCTCACTTAATAGCAGGAGGTTAGCCTTAAAATAGTTCCTGAATATTCCTGGTTTAGCTGGGGGTCTAGGTCTGATTTTTACTTCAAAGGACACCATTTTGGGGTCTCACCTTACCAGGGAAGGTATTACAGTAGGGGGTGTGCAGCACTCTCCCATGTTAGTGAAGACCAGATCCAGTATGGTTGCATCCCTGGTTGGTGTATTGACTATCTGGTCCAGGGGATTTGTGTTTACAAAATCAAGGAATCTCTGTGCATGTATGTTTGATGTCATATAGGATTCCCAGTTAATAGTGGAGTAATTAAAGTCACCCATGAATATAGTATTGGGTTGGATAGTTAGTGTTTCCTAGTACATTTAAATACACGGGTATGTGTTTCCTGGGTCATAGAGGGGGACCTATAGATTGCAAGGAAGTGGTACTGAATTTTACCTATGGTGATTTCTACATGGAGCAGCTCAAGTGCATTGTCCTGTATGACCAGCCTTGAAGTATATTTATTTTTGATGTAAATAGAGACACCTCCACCTTTAGTCCCTGCCTGTGAAGTAGCTGTTCTAAATATGTGGAAGGAATTATAACCCTGCAGTGCTGGTGTGCCGTCCATGGCTTTATACTACATCTCTGAGACTGCACAGACATCAGCATTCTCTAGGGTAAAAAGAGCTTCCAGAGAGTGGAGTTTTTTGTTTTGGTTCCTAGCATTGAGCAGTAATACCTTTAGATGTTCTTGGTATTGATTTGCTATGTCAGAAGTACTTTCAGTTTGGCATTGCCTAAAAATGACATTATGGGGAAGACAGTGTTTTAGCTAATGTTCAAAAGCCTAGAGGGGAGAGGTGCAGACCATCTCTGGCAAAGCAGCATGGTCTGTTGACCATCTCTTTCCATACTGACAAATATTGCACCCCCTTAGAATAACACCAGAAACTAAGCCAATTATTAAAGTCAATCATCTTTTGTTCATATTGTGGCATCATCCTCGGAGAAGGTGAAATGCTTGCTCAATACTAGGCTTATACCAGCCTAAGATACATATTCCAAAAGCTCTATGATGTCTCTGTTCATATAGTCTAGGGAGGTATATCTCACGTCATTTACTCCCACATGAACTATGACTGAGTCATATTGGTAATTGTGATCCAATGACCTGAGTGCATGTATAATGTGGTGGATCCTAGCCCCTGATAAGCAACTGACCATAACTTTCTCCTTACTCAGCCTAGTGAGAGAGACATCAGTGTGTCTCACAATGGAGTCTCCAATGACTAGAATGTTTGATTGCGTGGTGACTTGCCTTATGGGCTTAGAGGTAGAGGGTCCATGAGATGTAGCTCTGTGTGTTGATGTGGGTGTTGTTTTGAAAGAGTGCGTTTGGGACTGCTGAGGGTATTTCTTATGTGTACTTTGTCTAGGAGGCCATTGCGGTTTAGGAAGGTTACTTGTAAGTGCCTCAGTATATGTGGGGCTATATGTCTGCTTTGCCTTCATCCATTGATTTGGTGATCCTCTCAAAAAAATCCACCAGATTTAATAGGCATGACCTTCCTTTAACAAAGCCAAACTGAGATGGGTCCAGTGTTTGCAGGTTACCTATGTCCTCATTTATCATGTCCATGAGGATTCCTTTCATGGGTTTACATATTAGGCTGGTAAATCTTATGGGCCTGTATTATAAGAAGTGTATTGATTTTGAACATCCTTCAAGGAATAGCTCGAGGGACAAAACAAGCAGAAGAGTAATATAATATTATGCAAACAAGAAGTCATATACCATGGAGGAAGATGATTATTTTCAGTAGCATATTTAAACATAATTTAATGCCCACAGGCAATATATTGTTTGAATAGAAGTTTTCCCTATATTCTTTTGAGTTAGTGTCCAGTGAGAACAAGCTACATCAATTTTTGAAAATTGAAAAGTATAACTTGGAAAAACAGTAAAAAGACAAATTATTTTTTTTGCTGGGGGGGGGGTTTAAGTTCCCATTATGCAGCCCCCACCAACTTATAAACACAGATAGACAGATATAGATATAAAAATGTATAAAATCTCTACAGTTCCACTACTGTGAAGGAAATCGAGAAACTACTACAGTGTACTGCTGTCTCATAATACAAGTGCATGTGGTTTTGAGAAACCAAAATGAACAGAAATCAAAACAGAGACACTCACAAAAGAATGCCTGAATGAATTGTAAGCATACTCATCTGTAACATACCTTAGAAAGTTTATTACAGTTATGAAACTCCCCAGAACTAACACCCAATAACCAAAGCGTGACTATTGCCTCACAAATCAACACCTGCTTTATAAACACCATCCTTTCCTTAGTTACAGGGAACAATTCCACCCACCGTCTCTTCCACCTAATATGGAAACTAACAAAAACTCTTTTGACCTCAAACCTGTCCCAACTCAGGCCATAAGAATGATGCTGAAAAAACTGAAACCTTCTTCCTCAGCAGCTGACCAACTCCTCAGTAAGTACCTAAAACTATCAGCTGATGCCATAGCTCTGCCTATCTCCATTCTGGTAAATAGGTCTATTGCAGAGCAATACGTCCCAAAATTATGGAAAATTTCCTCTATCACCCCTCTACATAAAGGAAGAACATCAACAGAATTAAACAATTATAGACCCATAGCCATCCTTCCCCCGCTGTGTCAAAATTCTGGAATAATGTATCCACACTCAATTACTACAATACCTATTATCTCACAACCTTATCTCTCCCTCCCAACATGGCTTCAGACCAAAACACAGCACTATCATAGCCCTAATCCATTTCTCTAACACCATCAACCAACTGAGAAATTCAAACCAGCAGGTAGCATCAATCTTCCTAGACATGTCAAAAGCATTCAACACTGTCTCCCATCAGAAACTCCTTAATACTCTTGCCTCACTAAACATATCAAAGACTTCCCTCTCCTGGTTCCTAAGCTATCTTTCTGACAGACAACAAGCAGTACGATGGAAATCTGAACTATCACCACTTTTGCCTGTCTCGGTTGAAGTCCCCTAAGGGTCCATACTAGGACCCCTTCTTTTCACCATCTTCTCCAATGATCTAGCCTCATCCACAACACACACTAAAGTAGTTCAATATGCTGATGATTCAACTTTAATCAGCAGATTTCCAGACCTTCAAATAGTAGCCCAACAAGCTTTTAGTAATATAGAAACATATCTAAGTAAATCACAACTAATCCTTAACCCCAAAAAGACATAGTTAATGCTATTTACCAGTAGCAAATATTCACCGGCCTCACCTCCTTTCACCATTCTCTCAGCAAACAGCACAGTCGTCCAATCAGTTGAGCATACAAAACTCTTTGGCATGACAATCAACAACAAACTCAGATTCGAACAACACACAGCCAATACAATTAAGAAAGTTCACATCAAACTTGTCTCACTGTACAGAAGCAAGCCATTCCTCACTGACAATACCAGACTAGCCATATCCAGAACCTTCCTCCTCTCTATGCTCCTATATGTTTTCCCCCTCTTTACCAACTTAAAAAAATCAGACTTAACCAAATTGTAAACTTGCTACAACAAAATAGCCCGCTTTGCAGCCAACCTTTCCCACCTAACCCACCATTGTATTGCTCTACATAAATTCAATTGGATCGAACTACTTAACCTTTTCCACCTCTACCAACTTAAATTCACACACAATATCATCTTCCATCCTGACAGTTGCCCATCCCTCAAGGAACTTGTTGTTCCCTACTCATGCCCCCAAAGTCTAAGATCTGCAGGCAGAAACTTTCTCACAGTAGAAAAGGCTAATAACACTCAAGGTAAAGCCCTATTCTCAAATCAAATAGCCAAATTATGGAACACTGTACCCCATACCCTCCAAATCACACCTGAATCTACCAATTTCAAACTACTACTATTTGAACACCTATCCAAGAACTGGCATTGCTCCTGCTCCAAACCTGACTGACAAGATATCTATAACTCTCTCACACTGTCCACTCCTTATCTCATTTTCTCCCTCTCCTCAGTGTTTATTACAACTCAAAAAAATATATAAAGGAAATCTCATTTGTTCATAACTATTATTTAATATGTACACATTACTATTTTTTTCTCACAGTGATCTTCACTGAAATGCTTGTGTGTTTTTCTTTTTGAACCTGTATGTAGTATAAAACTGTATTGAATACTACCTTGTGTAGACTAACTAGATGATGTGTATTGTTCATCTCACTGTATGGATACTATTGTACTATCTATTGTATGTTGCTTATTTCTGTGGAGCTCTGCTGAAAATGAGTTTCTGGCCCAGTCAGACTTTCCCGGGTAAACAAATGTAAATAAACAAACAAATAAATAAATAAATGTATGCAAATTAAGTTTAATTAAAATCCGTCCCCTATATTTACAGAGATTTACTACATCATCAACGTTTTTAGTAAACACTGACAGTGACATTTTTTCGCCATCTTCCAGATATATTATTTAGTACAATAAGACTGTACTATGGATAGTCTGATCTGTTTTTCAGTATCAGAAGTGACTTTTTAATGGAGGCTAAAAATATTTTAGGTCTGTATTCAAATAATGATGTGTAGATACCAGCAAGTGTAATGGTTAGTTTGTCAAATTTGATCTGCACCTTCATTAAGTTAACAAGTTTTCAACCAATCAGAAATGACAAGATTAATACAGATAGAATAAAATAATTCAGTGTGATACAGCTTTCGAATATTATGAAAAATAATTTTAGGTTCTGGACAAAGTATTCACTAGTCATGTGCAAAAGTTCCATTCTCTGTCACTTTTTCCACTTGTATTATGTTTTTTCAAGTTGAAATTGCACTAGTTATTTACAATTTAGACTAAAATCTATTAATAACATCTTCCAAGAGTTTGTGTAATGAAAAACTAATTAATATTGTGTAGAACAGTGCCACACCATGGTGTGGTGTTGGTAATTAAGTCTGTTCTTTAATCAATTAGGGGCAGCTCAAGTGACCAAAGTAGATCCCCTAGCAGGTAAAGTATACATTGCCTACTTTATGCTATAGACACAGATAGCAGTGGACGTACATGAGTTCTTGACATATTTAAATAATAGTACGTTTGATATTTCAATTTACATTGAAGTATAATTTGTTCTTTGTTGACTTTTTTTAGGTGTAACACAAAGGTTTGGATGGCGCAGTAGTAACATCTTTATATATAAAACCATTTACAAAAAAGTCAGTGTTACAACAAGCTGCCATCCCGTGTATGCTGTTAATAACATTCCCAATCATAGTTTTAAAGCTTCAGATAAATTGTTTAAGAAAGAGGACTGTGAAAAGAAGATGAAAAGTGGCCCATGTGATTATCCAAAAGAGTCCAGTGGTCAATAGAGACGGATAAAAAGTGAGGGTCAGAAATTATTTTTGTTGTATAAAGATAAAAAGCAGGAAAAATAATATTTCAATATGTCAGATTTATACCAACAACTTATGGAATGAATTGTTTTAAGTTTTGTGAAGTTATATATAGAAGTTTTAACACTATATTCAATGAAAGATGTTTGTGCCTTTTTTTGCTTCCAGTACGCAAACCACCATAGAGGAGGGTAAAGAGCATAAGAGTCTCTAAGGCATCATAAGAGAAACATTTCTACTAAGAAATTACAGTTACCTTATGAGTGACGGGTGTGTGGGGCCAAATATCAGAAGAAGTTGTACTTATTGCTTCTGCATTTGTAGAATGCAATGGGATTCACCAATTATACTTAACTTATTACTTGTGAAAAAAATAGATAGTGTACATGGTAGAAAGCAGCTATAAAGTATTTTTATGGGAAAACATGCAAACCATTCAAATTAAAAACCTCTGAACACCTAAGTAATATTAGACACAAAGCAATGCTGAATGCATTCTATAAACATATGTACTGGTCTGGTAGTTAGCACACAGGATTACAGTTATGAGATGCTGGTGACCTTCCTCCTGTATTTTAATTGCTTCAGACTCCATTTGTCTATTATGTGACTCTGACCACATCAATACTAAGATGATTCTGTGACTGGAACTAGTACCTGTGGTTATGGTGTGACGTGCTAAGTGCACTGAATACCTCCTAATATATCAATAAGACACAGCACCGTAAACAGCACAAGTAAAAAAATGAGGGTTATGCTACTCAATGCCAGGAGTTTAAATCTCAAAATGCATGCGCTCGAAGCACTCAAGTATGGAGAATGTCGACATCTGTGCAGTAACTGAAACCTGGTTCAAGGCTCCAGAGAGCACTCCAGTACTACTGGGGTACAACTCATACCACACATTTCAGCCACAGAACACGGACAGAAACACAAAAGGAGGGGGTGTATCCATATTCATCAAGGATAATCACACCTCCAGGTTAGTGGCGCAGCATGATACCTCTGAGATCATCCATGTGCAACTAACATTGGGCAAATCTGCAATGCAAATTGTGGCCTGCTACAGATCACCCTCCATGACCCAGGACCACCACTCCGCCTTTCTGGAGACATTGGAAAACATGAAGGTCCTACCGAACACCCTGATATTGGGCGATTTCAATTACCCTACCATTAACTGGGAAAACTACTTGAGTACAAACTCCCAGGCTCAGCGCTTCCTGGAATTTATCAACTCAAATGCCCTGGATCAACTGGTAAACTCCGCTACCACAGGCCACAACATATTGAACCTGGTCATCACCAACATGGGCGACAGGTGCTCCATACCGGAGGTCAACCCATCACTGGTTAGATCAGACCATAAACTAATCACCCTGGACATCCACACCCCACCACCACCCCCAACCAAGGAAACCACAGTGAAAAACTTTTCTAAAGCAAACTTCACCTTACTTAAGGCAGAGGTGGTAAGTTTCACAGCCCCCACGCTAAAGGATAACACTGCCCAAGATGCAGAATCCTTTACAATTGCACTCTATGAGCACCTACAAGGATGCATGGATCATGCCATCCCTAGCAAGACCAAGACTCACTCCCCTAAGAGAAGGAAACCAGTCTGGTGGACCCCTGCCATAAACAGGTTATACAACAGAAGGAGGAAACTAGCTCAGAAGAAAAGCAAATCCCAAGAAGGAAAGACATCCCTGATCAGTATCAGTAAGAAATTAAGGTCCCTCATAAAATCATCCAAGGCTAACTTCGAAAGAAAAATAGCCAAGGATTCGAAAGATAACCACAAAGCCTTCTTTAGCTATGTCAAGAATCAAAATGGCAACTCACAGATATGCTCCGCATTACTGCAAAATAGCACAAAATACACTAAACCTACTGATATTGCCAACATCCTGGCAGATAGATTCAGTGCAAACTTCACCTCCCTCTCACCTTCAAAAGGGCCCACAACAATATCAGAAAAGTGTGGTGTCCCAGAAATCACAAAAGCACAGGTGAAAACAGCCCTTTCAAAAGCCAAAACACAGCCTCAATGGGGCCAGATGGTGTCCCAGGCTGCGTCTTGCACGAATTACAGAACGAACTAACCCCCCACCTAAACACGCTGTTCAACCTCAGCCTCTCCACAGGCTATGTGCCCATAGAATGGCGCACAGCAACGGTTATTCCGCTCCACAAAGGAGGGGCCACAACTGACCCTGGTAACTATCGCCCCATAAGCCTGACTAGCCTGGTCTGCAAGGCTATGGAGTCCATCATCATGGAACTCATTAACAAAGACATTGGGAACCTCCAAACACTTGACCTGACCCATTTCGGCTTTGTTATGGACAGATCATGCCTACTAAACCTGGTTGACTTCTTCGAGACAGTCACCAAGGTCATAGACGCGGGAAAGGTGGTTCACACAACCTGCCTTGATCTCACCAAGGTGTTCAACACTATTCCTCACTCGGGTATTATAGAAAAACTCACCAGCCTGGACATAAATCCCTACATCACAAGATGGGTTGCCAACTGGCTTACAGACAGAACTCACACGGTAAGAATAGCGGGCTCCAGGTCCGACTCTAAACCAGTCACAAGTGGTGTCCCGCAAGGCTCAGTTCTGGGACCCCTACTGTTCGGCATATATTTCTCAGAAGTACAGGCAAATGCAGGAGGACTATGGCCAACCAAGTTCACCGATGACTGCAAACTGGGAGCCTTAAATGACTCTCCGGCTGACACAGACATCCTTCAAAAAGGCCTTACTGAGACAGAAACCTGGTGTCAAAGTCATGGCCTCAAGCTAAATGTCAAAAAATAAATAGTCATCACATTTGGGAAAAACAAAACACCCATGAATTATGACATAGGCGGCAGCCCCCTTAATACAGAAGAGGTAATAAGAGATCTGGGGACCAAGGTAGATAGCAATCTCTCCTTTGACAATCATATTGCCAATGTAGTTAGGAAATCCATCTATGTGGCTCATCTAATTACTAAGGGGTTCGCATCTAGAAATAAAGAGGTTATAGTGCCCCTCTACTCGTCACTCATCAGACCCATCATAGAGTATAATGCCCCATTTGGGATGTACCTCAAAAGACACTTCCAACAGCTGGAAGACCAATAAAGCACCCCACCAAAAGGATTACTGGCCTCAAAGATATGTCCTATGCAGCCCGACTGAAAAAACTCCAGCTGTACTCAGTGGCATATCGCTTACTCAGAGGTGATCTCTGCCTGACTTACAAAGCCATGTCCAACTCAGAATTGATGGACATGCTCCACCTAAAGAAATCCAAGTCACTGAGAGCCACTCGCTCTAGTAAGCTAAACCTCACCACAACAATAAATAGAACATGCTGGAGGGATAGATTCCTGACACAGAGACTCCCCATGCTTTGGAACAAAATTCCTAACTACATTAGTCAGAGCCCCTCACTAACACTCTTCAAGAGAAGCCTTGACGAGTGGATGGGTAACAGAAAATACACCCCTGGGATCACTTCATTGGCTCTGCTTGACAGAGGCTCAGTTAATTAATCAATGGGGTGGCAAAAGCCGACACACTCTGGCTAGGCTTAAAAATGCCCTCGGGCAGATAGCCTAATACCTACATATGAACCTATAAACATGCTATTTCCAAGATATTAAGATGCATAATGCTTCTTCTGTGTTCTGTGTGTGTGTGTGTGTGTGTGTGTGCACATCTATATATAGATATATATATACAGCATCTATGTTAAATAAACAAACGCTTAAAATGTCGAGTACAACATACTCGAAGACTTTTAAGCAAACATTTATTTAATCGACAGCTCAGAATGTCGGAAAAAGGAGTAAGGAAATATGTTGTTTGGCCAGCACTGAAATATGTGACATATTACGTCATGTAAGCTACTCCTAATGGCATCGTACAGTGCAGAATGGGAGAATGTCCCATTGTGCAGAATGGGAGAATGTCCCTTTTCTGCATGGAAATGCGGTCTTGCAGTTGGTATATTTAAGTAGGGGGGTGTGGGGGGTGCAGAGGAGCTTGCCCCCCTGCCTGCACCATTAAGGTATGTTTTTCTTTTTTTTTTTTTTTTTTTTTATTGATAGATTTGAAGTTGCTGTCAGTTGGTGTAGTGTCTTACAGCACTTGGGAGGAGTAGGTCGCCAAACAAAACTTTTCATCATTCTGGATTACGACATTCTGAGCTGTCAGTTAAATAAACATTCACTTAAAAGTGTTCGAGTATGTTGTACTTGACATTTTAAGCATTTGTTTATTTAACATAGACCCTATACACACACACACACACACACACACACATATATATATATATATATATATATATATATATATATATATATATATATATATATACACACATATACACACACATATGTAAATTCATTCTCGGGGTACTGCCCATGTCCCTTATGGACAGAGGTAGTCTCTAAAATGACTCAGGGTTCTAATACCCAAAGACCCACTACCCTGATACTACCCCATCCCATATATATAGGGAATTAAGACATAATATTGATATTGTCATATCCTGGGTATTATTGGCTAGGCTTGTAAAGGCTTTTGTGCCATTAGCCTAGTAATCACCTATGAATTTATGAACAGCTTTTATACAGTAATGACTCATTTTGGCTAATAAACTTATATATATATATATAAATATATATATATATATATATATATATATATATATATATATATATATATATATATATACTTTTCTTAGCCTTCTTTATAACATATCTCAAAACAAAATTATTGTTTACTGTCTACAAAACAATTTCAGCAAATAACAGATAAACATATATATTATATTAAATGTTTCACATTTTTTTTTGTATTTGCAGCTGTCTCTGTATGTATGGAATGTGCATTTCTACAATGACATGGGTGATGAGGTATACTTTGATGCAAGTGGATACCCACCATCTATTTTTGATATTTTTAACTGGTATGTGACACAGAACGGGTTGTCTACTTACACCAAGGTTGGAAACTATGAATCTGCAACTTCAGCAGGATCTAAACTGGTCATAAATGATGAGCTCATGGTATGGAAAGGTGGACAACAAAAGGTTAGACATGTCTTATTTGATTCATCTTTATAGAGGAAATACACTTAAGCAGTGCAACATGCATAAGAATGTTTCCTTCTGAGCTGATTTAACTTTCTAATGAAAACTAATTAGACAGTGAAAAAAAAAACTTGGACTAGATTGCCACAACACTTATTTTCCAAACTCCACATGTGTTTGACATATGATGATGAATCCTCCAGCAGTCCTTGGCTGATAAATAAAATTCACAATTTCTGATGCACTTTATCCACCATAATACTCCAAAATCCCCATAATTAAATAATTTAATGGAATGTGCATCCCAGTTTCACAGTGAATCCCAATAAAAAGTAAAGTACCTCTATGTATATCTTGAAGTGGGAATAATGTGCTCACATGCATTCAGTGCAGAGCAGGTTTGCTGCATGTCTCAGGAAAAACTGTATCAGACTGCAAGTTAAGTCTCCTGTCTGTCTTCTTACCTCTCCACCCCTCTTCTGCTTGTATGTAGTTCCATCTTTACAAAAGAAGTCACACTGCTGCATCTGTAAGAGATCCATAGGTTCATAGGTTGGTACTAGGCTATCGGCCCTAGGGCCAATACAAGCCTAGCCATAACAATTCCCTGGCTATTTCTTCCCACACTATTTACTTCCCTGGACCCCTGTCTAGCAGGGTGACTGACATGATCCCCGGGATGAATTTCCTTTCCCCCATCCAATCGTCAAGGTTCCTTTTGAAGAGGACCAAGGAGATGCTCTGCTTGACATGTATGGGCAGTCTGTTCTAGAGTCTGGGGAGTCTCTGGGTCAGGAACCTATCCCTATAGCATGTTTTGTTTATTATGATGACAAGGTTTAGATCCCTGGAGCATGTGGCTCTGAAGGATTGGGATTTCTTTAAGTGTAGCATGTCCAGCAGCTCTGGGTTTGACATGGCCTTGTATGTTAAGCAGAGATCGCCTCTGAGTAAATGATATGTGACAGAGTATAGCTGGAGTTTTTTAAGGCGGTCAGCATAGGGCATCTCTTTAGGCCTGTGATTCTTTTAGTGAGGTATTTCTGTGGCCTTTCCAGTTGTTGCAGATGTCTTGAGAGGTACATACCAAATGGGGCGTTGTATTCTATAATGGGTCTAATGTGGGATGAGTACAGTGGGACAATGACCTCCTTTTTTCTGGATGAAAAGCCCTTAGTGATGAGGTGCACCACATAGAAGGAGTTCCTGACTGTTGTGGTGATGTGGTTATTGAAGGTGAGACCACTGTCCACCTGTGTCCCTAAGTCTCTTATCACAATTTCGGTATTTAGTGTACTGCCACCTATGTGGTAATTCACGGGTACATGCTTTTTCCCAAAGGGGATAACTATACATTTTTTGGCATTGAGCTTGAGCCCATGGCTCTGGCACCAAGCATCTGTTTCTGTAAGGCCCTTTTGTAGAGTATCCAAATCATTTGGGGATTCAATAATGGCTCCCAGTTTGCAGCCATCTGCTAACTTTGTTAGCCAGAGTCCCAGAGTGTTGGCCTGTACTTCAGAGAAGCAGATGCCAAACAAGCACAGTCCCAGGACTGAACCCTGAGGTACTCCACTTGTCACTTGTCTGGAGCTGGATTTGGAGTCAGCTACTTTTACAGTGTGGGTTCTGTCAGTAAGCCAGCTGGCAACCCATTGAGTGATGTAGGGATTAATGCCCAGCTTAGTAAGTTTATCTATGATTCCAGAGTGGGGGATGGTGTCAAAGGCCTTGGTGAAGTCCAGACAGGCTGTGTGGACTGCCTTACCCTCATCCACGGCTCTGGAGACTGATTCGAAGAAGTCAATCAGGTTCAGGAGACAAGATCGGCCCTTCACGAACCCAAACTGGGTGGGGTCCAATGTTTGAAAGTTGCCAATATCTTTGTTTATAAGTTCCATGATAATACATTCCATGGCCTTGCAGATCAGGCTCATCAGACTGATGGGGCGGTAGTTCCCGGGATCCAAGGTGGATCCCCCCTTGTGGAGTGGGATTAACTCTAGCTGTGCGCCACTCAGTGGGCACGAAGCCTGAGGTGAGAGTATGATCAAACATGACACTTAGGTGAGGTGCCAGTTCATTTTGTAGTTCATGTAGTACACAGCCCGGGATGTCATCTGGTCCCATGGATGCTGTATTCTTAGCTTTGGAGAGTGCGTTTTTTACCTGTGTGGCCATTATTACTGGAATTTGGCAATCTTCTGGTATTAAGATGGGTCGTTTAGGGGGTGAGAGGGGGGTAAAGTTTTCACTGAATCGATCTGCCAGGATACTGGCAATATCCTTGGGATCACTATATTTAATGCCATTCTGTTGTAGCTCCGAGCAGATCTGAGCATTGCCATCTAGATTCTTGACATAGTTATAGAATGCCTTGTGGTTGTCTTTGGAATCTTTGGCAATTTTATTTTCGTAACTTGCTTTGGAGGATTTTACATGGGATCTCAGCTTCTTACTGAGGATGGTAAGGGAATTTTTTGCATTGTGGGATTTTCCTCTTTTCTGCAACAGTTTCTTCCTTTTGCTGTAAAGTTTGTTTAAGGCAGGGGACCACCAAATTTGCTTCCTTTTTTTGGAGGAGTGCATCTTGGTTCTATTTGGGATTGCACAAATTCATGCATGAGTTGATGTGCTCGTACAGTGCCTTAGTATAGGACTCAGCAGTCGAACTTTCAGTTCCCGTCTGCATGGGTGTCATGAAGTTTGTCACATCTGACTTGAGTAGCATGAAGTTGGCTTTAGAGAAGTTTTTTATGGAGGTTTCCTTACTGGGGAGTGGGGGTGGGATGTAGATGTTTAGGGTGATTAGCTTATGATCTGACATGACCAATGAGGGGGTGACCATAGGTGTGGAGCATCAATTTCCCATGTTGGTAATTACCAGGTCTAGGATATTGGAGCACCTGGTGGGACTATGGATTAGTTGATCCAGGGCATTGGAATTTATGAATTCCAAAAACCGTTGGGCAAAGGTGTTGGTACACGAGTAGCTTTCCCAGTTAATGGCAGGGTAGTTGAAATCACCCAGTATTAGGGTGTTTGGTTGTATCTTAATATTTTCCAGTATGTTTAGAAAGGTGTAGTGAGAATCTTGGGGCATGGTGGGGGATCTGTAGCAAGCTACAATTTGGACTGTAGTCTTACCTAGTGTTAGTTGCACCTGGAGAATTTCAGACACATTTTATTGGGCAACTAGCCTGGTGGTGTGAATATCCTTGGTGAATATGGACGATCCTCCACCTTTAGTGTTTTGATCCTGGTTTGGTGGTCAAAAGGTGTGGTAAGAGTTGTAGCCTGGTATTGCAGGGGTGCTAGGTCTCAGTTACTGCACAGATATCGATGTTCTCCATTTTTAGGAGTGCCTCAAGAGTGTGCATTTTGAGGTTTAGACTTCTAACATTGAGTAGCATTACCTTCAGAGTTTGCATACTTGTACATGTTATGGTGGTGGTTTTGTCCTTTGGTCTTTGCCCAAAAAATGGTACTACAGGGGTGTCAAAAGCCTTAGCTAGTATCCTGAATCCCAGGGGCGCCAAATGCAGACCATCTCTGGCAAAGCATCGTGGTCTGTCGATCATGTCGTCCCAGGCAGACAGATACTGGATCCTCTTTGAATGACACCAGAAGCTTAGCCAATTGTTGAAGTCAATCATTTTGTCCTTATATTGTGGTATCATTCTGGGCAAAGGCAGGATGCTACTTAGGGCTAGGGTCATACCTGCCTCGGCCACATGATCTGAGATCTCTTCCATGTCTCTTTTCATGTAGTCCAGGGAGGTACGTCTCAAGTTATTCACTCCAACATGGACAATGACAGAGTCATATTTGTACTTGTTGTGGAGTGACTTGAGTGCATGCGTTATGTGGCGAATCCTGGCACCCGACAGGCAGCTGACTGTAATTTTCTCCTTGTTCAGCCTGGTGAGTGGGACATCAGTGTGCCTGACTATAGAGTCACCTATGACTAAAGTGTTATGTACGTTGTCTTGTCTTAGGGGCTGTTGCTGGGTGGCACACTGGTGTTGTGTGCTATGTGACACTTTGGTTGTGATTGGTGTTTGCTTGAGTTTCAGCTTCAGAGGTCCTTGTTGCTTGGGCAGGTTACAGTTAAGGGCCTCCACATATGTGGATTTAGTGTTGCTATGAGTGGGTGTTGGTGGTGTGAGTTTAGAAGGGCTATGGGTTGCTTGAGGTGTAGTGCGGGTGTTAACCTTCTCCTCTTGACTGTCTAGCACAATCTTGGGTGGAGAGAGTTTTGCTTCCAGTTTGGCTATGTAAGTGCATTTCTCACAGGTTGTAGTGTTTGGTGGTAGGAGGAGAGTGTTGTCTGTGTACATGAGGCAATTGCTGCATTGCCCCAGTATGCCCAAATTCACCAGGTGGACAGGAGTAATCACCGGAAGCTGACCCTTGTACATGTCTGCCATGAGCCAGACATCAGGAGAACATCCCATGAAGACTGTCCCTCTGGTGTGATCATGGCAAAAAAGTGCCGCATTTGGTGTTCCCTTCTCATCTTCTGAAACAATACTAAGTCACACATTTCTTGTTTCTAGCCATGTCTTCCAGAGTAACTAACTGATGTTCTGTATATACCAACTAGCTATAGATTTTCATAGCCTTCTCTCATACCTCACCAGGTTTTTGTTTCAGCAGCAGCATTCACCACTGCCAGTTTCAACGAACTCCAGTTGCCTGACCTATGAAATTAACAGTCCCAGTAAATGTCTTCAGTCATGTCTTATCTTTCCAATAAAGTCCCATCATTTTTCATGCAAAGCATCATAGTCATCATTTTTAGAATTTTTGTACAACTTGAGTGCCTCCATATGCTTTCAGTCATCCTCGTTTCCTATTTCTACCTGCAAAGTCAGATTTTCACATTTTACAAAATCCACTTTCAGAATCACATTTGCATCTCTTTATTGTACTACTTACCACCGACTTCATCTCCTCCAACTCCTGTCTTTAAAATTTTACCAATGTAAATGTTAATATACAGAGTGACCAAAGGAAACATCCAGTTACTCTAGGCACCTGAATCTTTTCATCTAAACTGCAGTTTTAATACACAATTACTGAACTTGTATGGTCCTAAAAATGGAGGCATGCAGTGATAGCAATGCATAAGATGAAGGGTAGACTGACCAGTGGGAAACAACCTTTTCATTAACTTAAACCGTTTGGGAAAATTACCTAAATGTTGGCTAGGGGACTCACTTCAAGTTGAAGTATGCAGATTAAGGGTAGTAGACTATGCTCATGTTTTGGACAAACAAAATCATTCCACTGCATTAGCAATTTATTGATTTACCAAATATATAATAACAAATACAGGTAGCCAGGAGCAAAGAAACTGCATTTTCTTAGATTATTGCAAAGTACCTGATAAGGTGTGGCACAATCAGCTCATAATGAATCTGCAACTAATGAAATTTAACCCATACTTTTTCATACTTTAAAATCCTGCTGTATTTCACCGTATTAACTGCTGGGCTTCTGCACTTTTGCATTTAATCCAGTGTTTTACTGGTATTTTATTGTTATAATCACCAAGTTCCTGTACTTTGGGTTCCTTTTTAGTGATTTTGCAGTTAGAAAAGTTAGGGCTGCACTCCGGTAGGAATGGAGACTAACCTGGTCTCTTCTGAGCATGGAAGTCACTAAGGAAACCTTAAAGCATGTTGTTGTGATTGGCCAGTGGGCCATTTTGCTTGTTTGTTGGTTTTTCCTATACAAGTATAAAGTCTTGGCTCATTTATACAGAGCTTACCAGTACAACATTGAGATCTGAGTGTATCTGCTTCAGTCAGTTCCGTCCAAGCCAGGTAAGTAACGCTCTACATTGTCGAATTGCACTTTTCCTTGTTATGGCAAAGTGCTGCTGTTGTACATCTGCAGTTTGTACTGGGTTTCTTCATTTTTCATATGTTAAAAGCTATTGCATTTATTAACTGATGGGTTTCTGCACTTCTGCATTTAATTCTGAGTATTTGTTAGTATTTCACTTTTGTAATCACTGAGTTCCTGCATGTTGAGCTCCTTTTTTAGTGATTTTACAGTTAGAAAAGTTAGGTCTACACTCTTGTAGAAGTAGGGAGTGGCCTGGTCTCTTCCACGCTTGGGAATCACTGGGGAACCCTTAGATTGTGTTGTTGTGATTGGTCAGTGGGCTATTTTCCTTGTTTGTTGACTTTCTGTGAATGTATAAACTCTTGGCTCATTTTCAAAGGGCTTACTAATACTTGGCACCACACCATTGAGCCCAGTGTATGTGCTTCAATCCAACTCAATCCACGTTAAATAACTACTCCACATTTCTGAATTGCACTTTTCCTTTTTATCTCAAAGTGTTGCAGTCAGAGTGTTGGCACTTTTTCATATTTCAAAGTGCTGCTCTAGGTCATTCTATTAATTGCTGGGTTTCTATACTTTTGTATTAAATTGAGAGTGTTTGCTGATATTTTATTGTTATGATTGCTAGTTGTTTGTACTTTGAGCTCTTTTTTACAGTTAGAAAAGTTAGGTCTGCACTCTAGTGGAAGTAGCCTGGTCTTTTATGAGTTTGGGAATCACTGAGGAGACCCTTGAATATAACTGCTGTGACTGATCAGTGGGCTATTTTACTTGTTTGTCGATTTTCCTGTCCCAGTATAAGGTTATCTCATTTCCATGACACCACTCATCACTCAGCATCCTGTATCAATGCAGGCACTTAGAATCTGACTTTCTCTAAAAAAAAAACCAACAACCAATATTTCTTAAGTGTGTGGTTGGGTAATGAGCACTTGATCTGTATGTACAACAGCATTTTAGTTCTTAGCCAGATAACACCCAGGCAAACCTACAGTAACCCCCTATATGACCCCATTACTGTGGTTTCCACACAAAGGAGCACTGCTCGAACAGTATTGTCTTCAACAGTGCAGTTTCACTTAAATAGGAGCCAAGTAAGCCTGTTCTAGAACCCCAGTATAACTCCCCTTGTAATCCACAGTGTAAACATCTGGAACCATGGATAAGCACATTCCTCATGTCTTTGCAGACAGCTTGGTAAAAATGGGCAGCTTGACACAATGTAACATTTGTCAAATGTTTACTGACAAACACCTAATTCTTAAACAAATAGTCCGCAGAAACATATAACACCACATTCTACCTACCACTCATACTAAAGACCAAGTACTTAGACATATGTATGCTGAGGTACTTAAAAGTAATCTACCCAAACCTCAATGGCTTCTTAGATGCAGCTATAGCAATAAGGATCCTTAGCGACCTCATAAATATTCAACCAAAGGATATCCACCACAGCACAGGCAGCTTCAACTCATAGTATCTCAACTTGTAAGCTCATAGGCAAACCTACAGATGTTCTAGTCATAGGGTCATTCCACCATGAAACACATAGGTGTACTAATAACTAAGCTGAACAAAGGGAGGGTCATAATCAGCTAACTGGATCCAACAGATTACACATGCACTCAAATCATTGAAACACAAGTACCAGTATGACTCTCTCATTGTATATGTTGGTGTAAACAACCTGAGATGTATCTCTCTAGATTACATGACAAGAGACAAAGTAGAGTTCTCGGACTATGTGTCACAAGCTGGTACGAGGCTAGCACTGAGAGGAAAATAACTGACCATCACAATTGGCTTAATTTTTGGTGTTATTTGAAGGAGTACATTATTTGTCAGGTTAGGAGGATGTAGTTGACAGACCATACTGCTTCACCAGGGATGATATGAACCTGTCCCCTTTAAGCTTCTGAATATTGGATACATTTTGTCCACCCCACAGTGCCTTTTTTAGACAATGCCAAACTGATAAACCTTTCAACATAGCAAAAAAATCTAAGGATAATCCAAAAGTTATTTCTGCTCAATGCCAAGAGAGTAAACAAAAACGTTATTCCCTGCAAACTCTCTTCATTCTAGAGAACGTAAGCATCTGTATATTTATGGAGACACATGGTTTAGAGCCACAGAGAGCACCTTGGCAGTGCAAGGCTATAATGCCTTTCACACATTTAGACCAGCTACTGCATATGAAGGAACAAAAATTGGAGGTGTGTTAATATTCATCAAAAACAATTGCTCCTCAACACTGGTCATGCAGTATGGCACACTTCACCTTATCCATGTTCAATTCACCATAAGCAAAGTTCCATACCATATCATTGCAAACTATAGCCTCCCCTCTAAGACACAGAATACCCCTACCATACACCTAAACAGAAACTGGAATTACTCTGCATTGAACCGAGCACTGTATTCCTGGGCAACTTCAACTACCCCACTATAAACTGGGAAACATATACAACTTCCAGTATGCAGGGCCCAGAGATTCCCAGACTTTATCAACACAAATGCTCTGGGCCAGCTAGTCTGTACACCCACTAGAGGTGCCAACATTTTTGTCCTGATCCTCACAAATATGGGTGAACTTTGCACCCACCAGTGGGTAATGTCCTCACTTTTCAGATCAGACCATAAACTGGTTTCCGTTGAAATTAAACTAAAATCTATCACACCATCTAACCCCTGAACATTTAAGAATTATTCCAAAGCAAACCTCCTACTACTGAATGATATATTGGAAATAATCCAAGTCCTGCAAACCATGTGAACTTCACTGCCCATGCAGAATTGCTCTCAGAAACCCTGCACCATCATCTAAACAGCTACATGAATGGAGAGAAGGGGCCCGAATGGAGAGATGATAAGTCAGTAAGCAAAGGAGAGTAGTATTGTTGAAGCTGAATTCATCCTCAAGTCTTGGTGGAGTACCTTTCTGAGGTGGTCCCTGTTTTTCACAAAATCTCACCAAGACAACACTGATATATAGACTGTATTTATGTGACATATATCATGAACAGAAGTAGGTCAAAAATTCAAAAAGATAGCTGGATGCACAAGACCCAGGATAAAAAAGTGCCCAATCCTGGTAGGTGCACTAGTGCCAGGACTGGAAAAAAATGACAGTAGAATCCTCAAAATACAGAAACATTCCTACTATGGGGCCAGGCCAGGTCCAGGGGGAGGATGCCCCCCCTGTTGTAGAAGGAAGTAGCAGTCCACAAAAAAATCACAAAAACTAATAGGCCAAAGAGCCATAAAGATGACGGAGTTGACTATTGAGGATAAAAAAGAAATTATGTATTGTTACTATTATGCAAAAATCTCAGAATTTTCAGACACAAGGTATCCAAAAAGATTAAGACAGAAATTAGAGGAAAGAAAAATACTTCCACAAGAAAAACTGTCAGAAGCTTCAAATAAAACTTTGTGTTCACTAATACAACAGATTTGTGAAAAACATTAAATAGACCAATAAACTTTGAGATGTTTGGAAAAAGAAACATCTGAGGAACTGCGAATATATAAACAAAGCAGCCTAGAAATTTTTGAAAATATAAAAAAGAAATATGGACATGGGAAAGAAAGAGAGATCTGACATGGTACAATATTTATGCAAAGCCGAAAGCCAAAATAAAAACAATATAAAAAAGGTAGTCCCAAAGATATTCAAAGAGAAATACAGACAAAGGCATCCAGATATGGAATGTTTCACAATAAAAATAATATTACAAAGAGGTAATGTAGAAAAGAAGATTAGTAAATATAAGTAACAAAATAGAAGTTGAAGTTATGGAATGCCTACAAAGTGAAGGATTTGGTGTAGAAGATCTAACATAGGTCACATTACAGCATGGTGGAATGATTCCCCAAAGTAAGGAGAAACAGAAAGATCAGGAGACATTCAAAAAAGAAATATGGATATGGAAAAGAGACTTAATATGGTGAAATATCTATGCAAAGAAGAAAAAAACTAATCAATCCAAAAAGAGCAGCACCAAAGATTTTTGAAGAGAAATACAGGCAAAGGAACCTGGACATGGAAAATTTTACAATACAAAAAATAAGACAAAGAGGAAAAGCAGAAATGGAGATTAGCAATGGAGAAGTTAAAGAAACAGAAACTGAGGTTATGGATTACCTGTGAAGTGAAGGATTCAGTGTAGAAAATTCAGAAAGCACCACAACAGCATAGATCAATGGACATCCAAATTAAGGGGAAACCAGTGGAATGGGAAGCAATTGGTCAGGTGCCATATGAAGATATTTTGGAGCCTTCTACAAAAAACAGTATAAACATTCACTTGAAGTTGGACAGCAAGGGAAAGAACAGGAAACTGTGGAAACTCTGATGCAGTCAATGTTGAGGAGTGATAGGCCAGTAAGTTCCCATACAACAGAGCAACGGATGGCACAGGATGAAATTGAAGAGAATGTGCCACAGGAAGATGCTATAGAACTTTCTGTAGAATGCCCACAGGAAATGGAAAACAAAAAATGTGCCCCCAGTTTAGAAGGATATAAGCTAAGAGAAGAATCACTTGATTAAATAGAGATAGACATATTAAGATCAATGAAAAATTAGACTGCAGAAGGTCAATAAAACCCAAAAAGTCAGAAGTTTGATAAAATAAATGAATACAGTAATTAGAACTGTCCATAGAGATCCATGCGATACAACAGAAGTAAACAGGATATATTACTGTGCAGCTAAATTAATAACTTATGAAGTTCTACCACAAGAACAAAGGATAGTGAGGGAAAGGAAGGGGAGAAATCAAATACCATCATGGAAGTATCAAATAGAGGAAACTATAAAGCAATTAAGGCAAGAAGTGTCACTGTTAGAAGAGTATAGAAGAGGGAACAGATCAATAAAAATACTCAGACATGACAGAAGCAATTTGCAGTATTAGAACAAAATAAGATCTATCTTGCACTATCACAAATAACAAACTGGAAATCTCAGCACAGGAGGAAAAACATAGAAGATATGCAGATAAATCTAAAGGAAAAGTGCAAAATAAGCAGTTTATTGATGACTCAAAAAAGTTTTATAGAGAGTTGGAAAAGAAGGTAAAAGGAATTGAAAGACCACAAAAAAAAGAAGCAGATACATTTTGGAGAAGTATTTATGAAGATCCTGTGGAACATAACAAAGATGCTAAATGGATAGAAGAAGTAAAAGAAAGAATAAGAAGTTTAAAGGTACAGGATATGAAATGGGATGAAGTAACAGCTAGAGAGACTGAAACAAAATCAAGAAAAGCCTCTAACTGGAAAACCCCCAGGCCCAGATGCAGTACCTAACTTCTGGTTAAAAATATTAACATCTTTGCACGAAAATTTAGTCATGAGTATGAACTATTTATATGCAAACCTCAAACAGACACCAACATGGCTAACAACAGGAAAAACAATGCTCCTACTTAAGAGTCAACTTGCAAGCTATCCTAAAATTATAGACCAATAACTTGCCTTCTGATGACATATAAACTATACACTGGAATTAATGCAGACAGTTTATAGTCATTTAGAAGAAAACTCAATTATGGCAATAAAACAAAACGGCAATAAAAGAAAGTCATATGGAACAAATGATCATTTGTTGTTAAATAAAGTCATAGTGGAGAACTGTAAAAGGGGAATAATCTAAATATAGGTTCATAGGTGTGCACTAGGCTAATGGCCCTGGGGCCTTTACAAGCCTAGCCCATAGGATTACCCTGGCATCGTGCCACCCGACCTTAGTTCCCAATGCCTCTGTCAAGTAAAGCCACTGGAATGATCCCTGAGGTGAACTTTCTAATTCCCAGCCACTCATCAAGATTTCTGTTGAAGAGGGCCAGTGAGGTGCTCTGCTTGACATGTATGGGAAGTCTATTCCATACCATGGGCAGTCTCTGGGTTATGAACCTGTCCCTCCAGCATGTTCTGTTGATTTTGGTAATAAGGTTGAGGTCTCTGCAGTGTGTGGTGCAGAGGGATTGGGATTTCTTTGGATGTAACATTTCTAACAGAGCTGGGTCAGACATGGCTTTGTAAGTCAAGCAGAGATCGCCTCTAAGTAGGCGATATGAGACAGAGAATAGTTTGAGTTTTTAGTCTGTCCATATAGGACAAATGTTGAAGGCCTAGGATCCTCTTTGTGAGGTACTTTTGCGGCCTTTCCAGTTGTTGCAGGTGTTTAGTGAGCTACATGCCAAATGGGGCATTGTACTCAATGATTGGCCTAATGAGGAAATAGTAGAGGGAGACAATGACCTCTTTCTTCCTGGATGCAAAACCCTTAATAATTGGATGTGCCACAGAGAAGGACTTTCTGACCACTGTGGCAATATGGTGGCCAAAAGAAAGGTTGCTGTCAACCTGTGTTCCCAGATCTCTTATAATGCATTCTGTGTTCAGTGGACTACCATTGATGTGATAATTCATGGGAACCAGGTTTTTCCCAAAAGGGATGACAACACATTTTTTGGCATTGAGCTTAAGGCCATGGTTCTGACACCAGTCGTTGGTCTTAGTGAGGCCTTTCTGTACGATGTCAACATCACTCAGGGAGTTAATAATAGCGCCCAACTTGCAATTGTCTGTGGACTTTGTCAGCCAGAGTCCCTTTGTGTTGGCCTGGACTTCAAAGAAGTAGATACCAAACAGGAGAGGTCCCTGTGGGACTCCACTCATGACTGGTCAGCAGTCTAACTTGGAGTCAGCTACTTTCACACTGTAGGTTCTACCTGTGAGCCAGTTTGCAAGCCATCTAGTGATATAGGGGTTGATCCCTAGCTTAGTGAGTTTTTCTATGATTCCTGAGTTGGGAATGGTATCAAAGACCTTGGCCAGATCATGGTAGGCTGTATGAACCGCCTTGCCTTCATCCACAGCTCTGGCAACTGACTCAAAGAAGTTGACCAAGCTGCGCAGGCATGATCTACCCTTCACAAAACCAAACTGTGTGGGATCTAGAGTTTGGAGATTCCCTATATCCTTGTTTATTAGGTTCATGATGATGCATTCCATAGCTTTGCATATCACCAGGCTAATGAAACGATAGTTCCCAGGTCTGTAGTTGCTCTTCCTTTGTGGAGAGGGATGACTGTAGCAGTGCGCCATTTGGTAGGGACAAAGCCTGAGGTGAGGCTGAGATTGAACAGGGCACACAGGTGAGGTGCCAGTTCACTCTGTAGTTCATGTAGAACACAGCCAGGGATATTGTCAGGCCCCATATAAACTGTATTCTTGGCCTTGGACAGTGCTGTTTTAACCTGTGCAGCAGTAATACTGGGTACCTGGCAATCTACTGGTATTGTGACTGGTCCCTTGGGGTGGAAAGGGGTAAAGATGGCATTGAATCTGTTGGTCAGTATATTGGCAATATCTGTTGGCTCGGTATAGGAGATACCATTGTGCAGTAGCTCAGAGCAAATCTGGGTATTGCAGTGGAGATTCTTTACATAACTATAGAAGGACTTGTGGTTTTCTTTACTATCTGCTGCAAATCTGTTTTTATAGCTAGCTTTAGCGGATTTGATGAGGGATCTCAACTTTTTGTTGAGGCTGAAAAGGGAGCTTTTCCAGTCTTGGGACTTCACCGTATTATGCATTAATTTCCTCCTTCTGTTGTAGAGTTTGTTTATGGCAGGGGACTACCAGATTGGCTTCCTTTTTTTGGAAGAGAGCGTCTTGGTTCTGTTGGGTATGGCAAGATCCATGCATTTGTGTACGTGTTCGTACAGTGCATTGGTGTATGATTTGGTGGTCATGCAACTGATCTCCATTTGCACAGATGCCGTGAAGTTAGCCACCTCTGTTTTTAGGAGCCCAAAATTAGCTTTGGAGAAGTTTTTCATGGTGGTTTCTTTTGCGGGGGGGGGGGGGGGGGGTTATTTCCAAGGTGATTAGCTTGTGGTTGGATCTAACCAGGAAGGCACTGACTATTGGTATAGAGCAACAGTCACCCATGTTAGTAAAGACCAGGTGTTGCTACCTCTAGTGGGGATAAGAATGAGCTGGTCCAAGGCATTGGAATTAATGAATTCCAGGAAACGTTGGACAAGTGTATTGGTACATGAGTAGTTTTCCCAGTTAATGGAGAGGTAGTTGAAGTCACCCAGTATGAGAGTGTTAGGTTGCATCCTAATATTCTCCAGGATGCATAGGAACGTGGAGTGTGAGTCTTGGGATATGGGTGGGGACCTATAGCAGGCTATGACCTGAATTGCTGTCTTACCCAATGTTAGCTGCACCTGACGTATCTCAAAGGAGTTATGTTGGGCTACTAGTCTGGAGATGTGTGCATCCTTTATGGATATGAAAACACCACCGCCTTTGGAGCTTCAGTCCAAGTTCTGGGGCCGAAAGGTGTGGAATGAGTTATAGCCTGGTAGTGCAGGGGTGTTTTTTGCTGCCTTGAACCAGGTCTCTGTTATAGCACAAATGTCGATGTTCTCCATTTTAAGGAGTGCTTTGAGCGAGTGCATTTGACAGTATCCCACATTCATGGATAAAAGAGTGCTTAAAAATGTTTAAGATACACCCTACACTGATTGACTACATTACAGTGAACATGAAACAATGACAGACCACTTTGCAATTAAGCCATGATAAAGGACAAATTATTATTCCAGGGATAAAAATACAACAGGGGATATTCCAGGGTGACTCTGTCACCATTGCTGTTCTAACTTGCCCTTAACCCATTAAGCTGTCTACTTAACATAATAGGCCATGGCTACAATTTGGCTCCTAGAAAACAACAAAGTGTAAAGACTTATCATCTTCTCTTTGTTGATGATTTAAAACTGTATAGCTCATCAGATAGGGAATTGAAACCACAACTGCAAGTTGTCATAACTTTTTCAGATGATATAAGAATGTCATTTGGTGTGCCTTCCTTGAAGGTTGGGCGCCGGGCTGGCAACTCAACACCGTAAAAATTCACTGCCAATCATTAGCAGACCGGAGTTCCGCTGTGGCAACCCCTAACCGGGAAAAGATGAAAGAAGACCATAAGAATGTCATTTGGTCTTGATAAATATGCAAAAGCAACCTTTAAAGCAGGAAAACTGCAGCACCAAGAAAACATCAGTTTGAGATAAGAATGTGATATAAAAGAACTTGAGCAAGAGGGAGTGTATAAATATTGGGAATTGATGAAGAATCAACAATAAAACTTGAACAAATGGGAAAAAAACGTATTACAGAGTACTTTAGAAGACTTAAATTAATCCTGAAAACAGCATTGACATCCAGGAACAAAATTCAAGCTATAAACCTGTTTGCTCTTCCTGTCCTAACTTACAGTTTTGGAGTGATTGACTGGCCCCAAAAAGTGTTGGATAGATTAGATATTAAAACAAGAAGGATGTTTCACGCTCGCCAAATGATTTATAAAAATCATTGCATACCAAGATTATATAGTCCACGTTCCAAAGGATGTTTGGACCTCCTTGAAATTGATTACATGTATATGTTACAATTGCCTCATGTACACGGACAACCCTCTCCTCCTCCCACGTAACACTAACACTTGTGAGAGATGCAGCTATTTAGCCAGACTGGAGGCTGAGCTCTCTCAACTCAGGACTGGCAAGACCAGGCAGGAGGAGAAGGCAACTACACACACCACAATACCAGTCTCACATAACTCAACCACACCACTGAATCAAACACATAAACACACTAAGACATACTCGGAGGCTCTGAGTAAAAATTTACCTAAACAGCAGAGGCCTCCAAAGCAGACACCCAAGCAACTGCAAACTCAATACACCACACAAACAACACATAAACAACAAAATCAGTGTGCAAAGCAGTCACTGCCCTTAAGGCCAAATACAACACCAAACATACTTGTCATAGGTGACTCCATAGTCAGACACACTGGCGTCCCGCTCACCAGACTGAGTAAGGAGAAGGTCACAGTAAGCTGCCTGTCGGGCTAGTATCCACCACATAACACAAGCACTCAGGTCTCTCAACAGCAGGTACAAGTGCTACTCAGTCATTGTCCACGCTGGTGTCAACGACCTGAGACGTACCTCCTTGGACTACATGAAAAGAGACATTGAGGAGCTCTCTGATTATGTAGCCCAGGCAGGTATGACCCTGACCTTGAGCAGTATCCTACCTTCACCTAGAATGATGCCACAATACAGTGATAAGATGATCAGCTTTAATAATTGGCTTAAATTCTGGTGTCATTCAAAGGGGATCCAATGTCTGTCTGCCTGGGATGACATGCTGGACAAGCCACGCTGCTTTGCAAGGGACGGCTTGCACCTGTCACCCCTAGGCTTCCAGATATTGGCAAAGGCTCTTGCCACCCCCATAGTGCCTTTTTAGGCAAGGCTCAAATTCTAAACCTACCACCCTAGAACACAAAAAAGTAAAAAAACTAAGGGTAATGCTGCTCAATGCCAGAAGTCTCAATCTCAAGATGCACGTACTCGAGGCCCTTCTCAGTATGGAGAACATCGATGTCTGTGCTGTGACAGAAACCTGGTTCAAGGCTCCTGAGAGCACCCCAGCACTATCAGGTTTCACCTCGTATCATGCGTTCCGGCCCCAAAATCCTGACAACACCAAGAAAGGAGGGGGGGTGTCCATATTCATAAAGGACACCCACACCTCAAGGTTGGTGGCATCGCACGATGCATCGGAGACCATCCAGGTGCAATTAACCATAGGCAAGACTGCTCTGCAATTTGTAGCATGTTACAGGCCACCCTCTCAAACTCTGGAACCTCACATGGCCTTCCTGAAAACAATGGAGGGGATAAATGTATCTCCAAACACCATCATACTAGGTGACTTCAACTACCCTAATATAGACTGGGAACACTACTCAAGCCCAAACACTCTAGCCCAAAGGTTCCTGGAGTTCATAAACTCAAATGCCATGGAACAACTAGTCACCATCCCCACAACAGGAGAAAATATACTTGATGTCATCATCACGAACATGGGATCACAATGTTCAACACCGGAAGTATACCCCTCACTGGTGAGATCAGATCATAAACTAATCTCGCTGGAGGTCCTCATCCCGCCCCCACCTGAAATAAAAAAGACCACAGTGAAAAACTTCTCAAAAGCCGACTTCACGCTTCTAAAAACTAGTGTGGTCTCCTTTAAGGCCCCTGAGCCAGTGGTAAACATTACTCAAACCGCTGAATCACTTACAAATGCCTTCTACCAGCACCAACAGGACTGCATGGATCAGGCAATCCCAAACAAAACTAAGACTCTTTGTACCAAAGGCAAGTGTCCAGTCTGGTGGACCCCAGCCATAAACAAGCTCTACAACAAAAGGAGGAAGCTACTACAAGATAGAGCAAAATCCTTGAAAGGTAAGACACCTTTGATCATTATAAGTAAAAAACTAAGCGCTCTCATAAAATCATCCAAGGCAAATTTTCAGAGAAAAATCGCCAAGGACTCAAAAGACAATCATAAGACCTTCTTTAGCTATGTTAGAAACCTAGGAGGAAACTCCCAGATATGCTCAGAATTAGTTCAAAATGATGTGAAGATTACTGAACCTACACACATTGCCAACATACTGGCTGACAGGTTCAGTGCAAACTGCTCCCCCCCTCCCCCCCAAAAGGAGAGATATCTATGCCAGAGGATTGTAGTCCGTCAAACATGTACAACGCCCAGGTGAGAACTGCTCTCTCAAAGCAAAAACACAGCATCCATGGGACCGGATGGTGTCCCCGGCTGTGTGCTCCACGAACTCAATGAGGAATTAAACCCGCAGTTAGGACAGCTGTTTAATCTTAGCCTCACCTCAGGATACGTGCAAGGAGTGGCGCGGCGACTGTGGTCCCACTTCACAAGGCGGTGCCTCCACCGACCCTGGAAATTACCGTCCCATTAGCTTGACAAGCCTTATCTGCAAAGCCATGGAGAGGATCATAATGGAACTCATAAATAAAGACATAGGGAACTTGCAGACTTTGGATCCAACCCAGTTTGGCTTTGTCAAAGGCAGATCATGCCTTTTAAACTTGGTTGACTTTTTCAAGACAGTCACCAAGGCCATTGATGAGGGAAAGGCAGTCCATACAGCCTACCTTGACCTGGCAAAGGCCTTCAACACAATACCCCACTCAGGTATCATCGAAAAACTCATCAGCTTGAATGTAAACCCATACATCACAAGATGGGTTGCAAACTGGCTAAGTGACAGAACCCACAGGGTCAGAGTTGCTGGAGCCATGTCAGACTCAAAGCCTGTCACAAGTGGTGTCCCACAGGGCTCAGTCCTGGTTCCACTCTTGTTCGGCATCTACTTTTCTGAAGTATAAGCAAACACAGGAGGGTTATGGCTGACAAAGTTTGCAGATGACTGCAAACTGGGCGCCATAGTCAAAAACACATCTGACACAGATATCCTTCAGAAGGGCCTCACAGAAACGGATAACTGGTGCCAGAGCCATGGCCTAAAGTTAAATGCCAAGAAATGCATAGTCATACCCTTCGGGAAAAACAAGGTTACCCCTAGCTACCATATAGGTGGCAATCCACTGAGCACAGAAGAAGTCATCAGGGATCTGGGGACCCAGGTTGACAGTAGCCTTTCGTTTGACACTCATGTTGCTAAAGTAGTTAGGAAAACCTTCTACATTGCCCACCTGATCATGAAGGGATTCACATCTAGATCAATGGAGGTCATCGTCCCCCTGTACTCATCACTCATTAGACCTATCAACAAAACGTGTACAGCACGAAAACAACCAAATAACCTCTCCGTAGTGCAGTAGCCCAAAGGAACACTCGATGCTGCTTAAAAACTTCCAAGCTTTTAATGTCACACAGAAAAATAAACACGTAAACGCGTTTTAAAATCACAAACACTTCTCATGCGTTTTCATCCATAAAATGGACTTCATCAGACAACCATTGATGTTTAATTACTCATTTAAATATCCAGGCTCATTAAACTTTAACCAATAAAAACCCCAAAAACCCCAAAAACAATTCAAATGTGCAAATCAGCCTAACTCATACTTCATGAATATTAAGTAAATAAATACACATGTTTAATCCCATGTTAAAAGCCTAAAAACCTCTTAAAAACTCATGACCTTAGTGCAATAAAATGCAATAAATATGAATTCACATTTAATACATGTATAAATAATTAATTAAATATATTTAAAAAATATTAAAAAATATTAAAAAATATTAAAAATATTTCCCGATGAAACTTGTTACTGAATACTTAAACCACTCTAACATTGCCCCCTAGTGCTGAAAGTAGAATATATCACTTATATTTTGTTAGCTTTCAGTTTCAATAGGGACACAATACTTACTCATTAGACCTATGATTGAGTACAATGCCCCATTCGGAATGTATCTGACCCGACACCTGCAGCAGCTGGAAAGGCCCCAAAAGTTCCTCACCAAAAGGATAAAGGGTCTCAAAAATATGTCTTATGCTGCCCGACTGAAAGAACTCCAGCTCTATTCAGTCTCATACCGCTTGCTCAGAGGTGACCTGTGCCTGACATATAAGGCCATGTCAAACCCTGATTTGATGAATATGCTTCACCTCAAAAAATCTAGATCCCTCAGAACCACAAGGGCGGGAGACTTAAACCTTGACACGGTTATTAATAGAACGTGCTGGAGGGACAGATTCATCACCCAGAGAATCCCTATGCTGTGGAACAAAATCCCGGTACATGTGAGGCAGAGCACCTCGCTGGCCTTGTTCAAGAGGAATCTTGACCAATGGATGGGGGATCGCAGATATACCCCAGGGATTACTTCAGTGTCACTGCTTGACAGAGGCACAGCAAAATAATAGGCATAGTTTTATTCAAACTAAAGGGGTGGCAAAAGCCAAATAACTATGGGCTAGGCTTATAAATGCCCTTGGGCAGATAGCCTAGTATGAACCTATGAACCTATGAACCTATATCTTCAATCATGGAAATGCACACATATCTGCTGACCTCACAAGACCCAAACATAGTGAAAGTTTTGAAACATGAGGAGAATAAATCTAAGATGACTTCCCTGCTTAGTCTAGCAGAAGCATAGCAGTGTCAATCAGGAATGGAAGTCAGACCAGAAGTAAATAAAAGTCAGGCAATAACTGAATGTGCCAAAAAACAAAAGAAAGAAAATAAGGTGAAGGACCAGATGAGAAGGCAAGAAATGTAGAAAATGTATAAATATAGTTACAAGTATAGACAATTTCTGGAAGAACCTCATGTTAATCAGGATCGAATACAGGAATGGTTAAGAAGAGGTGAATTCAAACCAAGTGATGAAAGTTTAATATTGGCGGCCTAGGATAGTGGGCTCCATGCACATTGGTTTACAAAGTCCAGTGAACATGTGGGAGAAACAGACAAATGTAGGTTTTGTAAAACAGAACTGGAAACAGTCGCACACCTCATTGCTGGTTGTGACATACTAATGGCAGAAGAACTGTATACTGAAAGGTATAATAATGTGGCAAGACTGTTGCAATGAGGATTGTGCAAACATTATGGTATTAAAGTGGTTCAAAAACACTGGAAACGTGCCACAAAGCATCATAGAAAATGATGAAGTCTACATCACATGGAATCACCCACTACCAACAGTTTGAAAGACAGATGCTAGAAAACTGAATATAGTGGTCCATGAAAAGAAGACAAAGGAAGCATTGATCATTGAAATTGCCACACCCAGTGACTATAGTGTCTTGTGTACACACAGACACAAAGTAATACAATATCAGGATTTGCAGGCAGAAATGAGAGCAATGTGGAAGAAAGATACACAGATAGTTCCAATACTAGTAGGAGCAACGCGGCCTATAAAAATAATCTACAATCATATTTAGATGTGTTACCAGTGCATGTGACTCCATACGGATTGCAGAAGGAGTCATTATTGGGCACATTCTGGGTGTTGCAAAGAGCACTTCTGGCTGATCAAGGACCGAAACAATACTAATTTCATGAACTTTAATCATACTTTGTCTTAGGAATGGGGTCCATTCCCGTCATGGTATTAGAAACCCAAAAGATTTGGAGAAATTAAAAAAGCAGCTATACCCAACAGGAATAAACATAGGACAAACCCAAAGAACAAGCCACCATGTTGGAATCCCAATATCAGAATGTTGCATAACAAAAGAAAGAAAACCATGGCCAAAACTAGGACATGCAATGCCCAACAAGGCAAGAGACCCTCTCATTCAACTAAATAAGAAACTCAGGAGTCCTATCAAGTCTACCAAAGCCACATTTGTGTTAAGGATAGCCTAACAGGGAAAAGACAATGACAAAGCAACCATTTAATCATTAAAAAAACATAGTATGCAAGAGATACACAGCATGTGACAGATGCACATACAAAATTTCACTGGAAGCAAAAAGCTCACATACAAACAAGGCTGTCAAGAACACACACACACACACACACACACACACACACACACACACACACACACACACACACACACACACACACACACACAACTTCTGTTGAGGCACTAAAAGGCAATCTTCCCAAACCTCAAAGACTTCCTAAGCCTATAAACAGTAATGCCTATCCTTAGCAGTTTCTAAAGTACTCATAAAAAGCAACATCAAACACCACAGATACTTCAACACCCTGTGAAACCCTAAGAGCAAAGCCTATAAGGCAAGACAGCACATTACCCAGGACTGTTGTTATAGGGGGCTCCATTGTATGACACACAGACACCTCACTCACCAGAGTGAACAAGGAGAAGAGAATGGTTAGTTCCTTATCTGGAAGAGCAAGGATCTGCCACATTAAGCCCACACTCAAGTCACTACACCGCAGATACCAGTATGATTCTATCACAGTCCATGTGGATGTTAATGACCTGAGAGTTACCTCCATGGATTATATGAAGAGAGACATTGTTGATCTCTCTGAATATCTGTCTCAGGCAAGCTTGTGCCTTGCATTGAGCAGCATTCTACCTTCACCAAGGATGATGCTAATCATCATGGACTTTATCAACAAGGACATAGGCGACCTTCAAACTCTTCATCCAACCCAGTTTGGTTTCATTAATTGTAGCTCATGCTTATTAAACCTAATGGACTTCTTCAAGAAACAGTACATACCTCCTATCTTGACTTCACCAAGACTTTTGACACAATTCCCCACTTAGCTATCATTGAGAAACTCTCCCAGCTGGAGATTAACCCCTACATCAGTAGATGGGTAGCCAACTGGTTCACCAACAGAAGGCATACTGTCAAAGTTGGGGATTCCACCTTTACCATTAGACCAGTTACCAATGGCATACCACAAGAATCTGTGCTGGATGCTCTACTGTTTGGAATCTATTTCTTGGCAGTACAGGCAAAAGTAGATAGCCTGTGGCTTACCAGGTTTGCTGATGATTGCAAACTGAGTGCAATCACTGAGTCTCCCAACAATGTTAATTTATTACAAAAGATACTAACACAGACAAATGACTGGTGCCAATGCCATGGACTAAAACCAAACATAAAATAGTACTTTATCATCCCAGTTGGCAAAGAGGAATTCACTACAAATTACAATATTGACAGCACCTTCTTAAGTTAAAACCCAGTGGTAAGAGGTTTGGGAACACAGGTCGATAGCAATCTAAATTTCGATCACCATGTGTCCGCAGTGGTAAGGAAAGCCTTCTAGATTCTGTACCTCATAAGTAAAGGCATCACATCCAAGACTAAGGATGTTATAACGCCTCTGTACTTGACCCTCATCAGACCACTAATAGAGTACAAAGCTCCCTTTTGCATCTACTTCACCAGACACCTGCAGCAGCTGGACAGACCACTGAGGTTTCTCAACAAGAAAATTCAGGATCTCCAAAACATGACCTACGTGGAAAGACTGAAAGTCCTGTCACTGTGTTCTGTATCTTATAGGCTGCGGAAAAGTAACTTGTACAAGGCCTACAGAGCAGTCTCTGACCCTGCCTTTATGGAAATGTTGTACATCTGCAAATCAAATGGGACAAGAGTCACTCACTCCAGGGATCTCAACCTAGCTTGTGACATTAACAGAACATGCTGGAGAGATAGATATATCTCTCAGAGATTGCCACTCCTTTGGAATAAACTCTGAATTCACATGAAGCAGAGCTCCTGAATGACTCTATTCAAGTGCATCCCATACAATTAGATGGGAGACTGCAAATTCACTCTGGGGCTGGCACCTATCTTCCTCATGGACAGGGGTAGTCAGTGCTTATCATAGACTCGCTATGCAAATAATGACCATCTAACCAAGATCAATTAGGGAACATGGTTATAACATGGCTAAACTTGTAAAGACCCTAGAGCCATTAGCCTAGTAAACTCCTATGAACCTTTGAACCCTGTTTTGTTGTAAAGAAGAAAGGGCAACTTGTAGTCAAATGCAACAAACAGTAAGATGGATCTTTGTGCCACATGGGAAAATAAGTAGTTCAGTTTATGATAATATTATGATGAATATAATATTATGATGAATTAATGGGTCAGAAAGTTTTATGAAGTGCTGTGAAATGAGAGTGCATTGTGGGGATGTGCTTATGACAGTAGGGGGAAGGGTGAATTCAAGTTTAGAGTTAAGGATGTTTTTTTCAGTGAATCTTTTCACTTCCAAGGTGAGGAGTCAGTAAGCCTACAGACACTTTCATTTGGTGAGTACATTGGAAGTAATGGTGTTATTACTGAGGTGAAAGGATAAGGAAGAGTCGGGTGGATATGTAAATGTAGGTATATCATTATAATTACAGCCTTAGCTGTTATCTTTATACACATCTCATTTTTGTATCCCAAAAAATAGAAGTAATATTAGTCGAGCGTGCAAGTGACACAAAAATAGTTCAGAATAAATCAAAGGAAAGCAATCTAAAGCTGCAAAAAGGGCTGTCCACATTAACAGACTAGTCAAAGAATAATGTCTAGCCAATAATCATAAAAAAATGTATTGCTCAGCAGAATCTCATAGATAACACACTACTATGCAGGAAAAAGGTTGAGGAAGCAGGAGGGTATAAACACCAAAGTATTATAGTGGATGAGAACTAACCTTAGAAGTGCACTTACATGCTACATGTAAGACGGCAACTTGACTGTCATTCCAATTGTTAAGAGTCACAAAGGCGAGACACGCAAAGAGAGAAATGGCAGTCTTCAGGTCTGCTACTGTGTTATATACTTAAACACATGTTCAGTGTGGAATGTGTATAAAAGAAAAGACAGAAAAATAGAGAAATTCTGAAGACAGTTTATTAAGGAGATTCCAAGCTTCGTACCAGGAAATGTTAAAACAGTTGATTTAATCTGCTGTCTTCTACAAAAGATAGAAAGAATTTCAGTATTTAAACATAAACAGGCACAGATTGTTTAAAAAATTAGAACTATTTTGAGTTCCACTGAGTACAAATATTAGAAACTATCATCTAAGATAGTAAATGCTGTAATACAAAACGGAAAGGTTATAAAAATGGTTTAACTGTAAGAGAGTAAATGGCTATATATCAGTGATATAGAAATAAGACAGGAAGTAAGCACCGCATGCCTGTTGAATTTTTAAGGACTATAACTGTGACCCTCAGAACTGCATAAATCTTAAGTCAAATGTGATACCATATATACTAATTGCAAGATTGTGGTATCTTGAATGTTTGAGGGACATAGTCCCCATAGTGGAAATGCAGAGCCCACTGCTATTATTCTATTTAAATCAAATTTTACTTTTTAACATGTTCATAGGTTCATAGGTGTGTACTAGGCTAATGACCCTGGAGCCTTTACAAGCCTAGCCCCCCAAAACACTGCCCAGGCACCATGCCACCCAGTGTTAGTTCACAGTGCCCATATCCAGTAGTCCAACTGGAATGATCCCTGGAGTAAACTTTCTGTTACCCATACATTTGTCAAGTTTTCTCTTGAAGAGAGCCAGTGAGGTGCTCTGTTGGCATGAATGGGAAGCTTATTCCAGAGTATGGACAGTCTTTGGGAGATGAACCTGTCCCTCCAGCATGTTATGTTAATTGTGGTAATGAGGTTGTGATCTCTGGAGCATGTGGCACGGGGAAATTGGGATTTCTTTAGATGTAGCATTTCAAGTATGGCTGGGTCAGACATGGCTTTGTAAGTCAAGCAAAGATCACCTATAAGTAGGCGATAAGAGATTGAGAACAGATGAAGTTTCTTGAGTCTGTTCATGTAGGACATGTGTTTAAGGCCTAGGATTATTTTTGTGAGGTACTTTTGTGACCTCTCCAACTGTTGTAGTGTCTGGTCAGGTACATGCCAAATGGGGTGTTATATTCGATGACTGGTCTAATGAGGGATGAGTAGAGAGGGTTGAGGACCTCTTTCTTCCGGGATGTGAAACCTTTGGTTATAAGATGTGCCACATAGAAGGACTTTCTGACCACAGTGGCAATGTGGTGGTCGAAGGTGAGATGGCTTTCAACCTGGATGGCCAGATCTCTTATGGATCCTTCAGTGTTCAGTGGGCTCCCATCAACATGGTAATTCATGGGAACTGAGTTTTTTCCAAAGTGGATGATAACACATTTTTTGGCATTAAGCTTCAGGCCATGGTTCCGACACCAGTCATTGGTCTCAGATAGGCCCTTTTGTAGGATGTCTGCATCACTTGGGGAGTTGATAATGAGGCCTAGCTTGCAGTCATCAGCAAACTTGGTAAGCCAGAGTCCTTCTGTGTTGGTCTGGACTTCTGAGATGTAGATGCCAAACAGGAGAGGTCCCAGGACTGAGCCCTCTGGGACTCCACTCGTGACTGATCAACAGTCTGACTTGGAATTTGCAACTTTCACTCTGTGGTTCCTGTCTGTGAGCCAATTTGCAAACCGCTTAGTGATGTAAGGATAGATGCCTAGTTTGGTGAGCTTATCAATGATACCTGAGTGGGGAATGGTATCAAAGGCCTTGGCCAAGTCGAGGTAGGCTGTATGCACTACCTTACCCTCATCCACATCCTTGGTGACTGTCTCGAAGAAGTCAACTAGGTTCAGCAGGCAGGATCTCCCCTTGACAAAGCCAAACTGCGTGGGGTCAAGAGTTTGAAGATTGCCTATATCTTTGTTAAGCAGGTCCATGATGATGTGCTCCATAGCTTTGCATGCCAGGTTTGTCAGGCTAATGGGGTGATAGTTCCCAGGGTCTGTAGCTGCGCCCCCTTTATGGAATGGGATGACTGTAGCAGTGTACCATTAGTTAGGGACATATTCTGAGGTAAAGCTGTGACTGAGCAGGGCACACAGAAAAGGTGCCAGTTCATTTTGTAGCTCATGTAGGATGCAGCCAGGGATATTATCAGGTCCCATGGACACTATATTCTTGGCTTTGGACAATACAGCTTTTACCTGTGCTGCAGAGATGGTGGGTACCAGGCTTTCATCTGGTATTGTGATAGGGCCCTTGGCGGGGGCAAAGTTGACACTGAATCTGTCAGCCAGTATGTTGGCTATATCTGTTGCCTCAGTATAGCAGGTGCCATTGTGCAATAACTTGGAGCAAATCTGGGTATTGCCTTTGAGGTTTTTGATATAGCTATAGAAGGCTTTGTGGTTGTTTTTGGTGTCAGCCACAATTCTGTCTTCATAGCTGACTTTAGAAGATTTGATAAGGGATCTCAGCTTTTTTTTGAGACTGATAAGGGAGGTTTTCCAGTCTTGTGACTTAATTTTTTTCTGCAACAGTTTCTTCCTTCTGTTGTAAAATTTATTGATGGTTGGGGACCACCAGATTGGCTTCCTTTTTTTGGAGGGGACCGTCTTAGTTCTATTTGGTATGGCAAGGTCCATGCATTTGTCTACATGCTCATACAGTGCATCGGTGTATGATTCAACAGTCATGCAGCTATTTTCCATTGGCGTGGGTGCCAAGAAGTTATTCACCTCTGCTTTTATGAGCCCAAAGTTGGCTTTAGAGAAGTTTCTCAGGGTGGTCACCTTAGCGGGGGGTCTAGGTGAGATGGATATTTCCATGGTGATCAGTATGTGGTCAGATTTAACCAGGGAGGAACTGACTATAGGTGTGGCGCAACAGTCTCCCATGTTGGTGATAACTAGGTCGAGGATATTGCTTCCTCAAGTAGGGGTCAGAATGAGCTGGTCCAGGGCATTGGAACTGATAAATTCCAGAAAGTGATGGGACTGTACATTGGTACTTGAATAGTTTTCCCAGTTGATGGAAGGGTAGTTGAAGTCACCCAGTATGAGAGTATTGGGTTGGATCTTGATAGATTCCAGGCTGCTTAGGAAGTTGGCGTGTGAGTCTAGGGACATGTTTGGGGTTCTGTTGGATTCATATTTTCATGTCTTGCACATCTGGAAGAGAACCTTAATTAACACACTATTCAAAAATTTACTGGACAAGAAAATGGAAAACAATAAATATGCCATAGGGACTGGGTACTTCGGCATTCCATGTGGCCTTTTCTTGTCACTTATATGTTATTAGCTAGTGTCAGACCCTGCAGTAAGGATAAACATTCCTGCACACACTCATCCCTGATAAGTGTGTGCACTTCAGGGTGGGCCATATTTGCTTTGTCCCATATCTCAATGTTTGTTTGCTATCACCTGATCACTTCCTGGTGCTTAAGCAGTAAGATTTAAATTAATCTCTCCCTCTGCTATAGATGAGCTGCTATTGGCTAATAAGTGTCACCTGCCCAGCCAGCTCATCCAGCACCCAGGCCTTTTATCTGACCCCTTGTCAGCAGGGGTGCAGTCAGGCATGAAAGTTCCAATATGTCTTGCCAAGCTGCACTGAGTTAAAGCTTCAACCTGATACAGAAAACAGAAAAAAAATGCATTTTTAGAGAGAGACAAGTCCCCCTGCACATGGTGAATATAGATCAATGAGTTGTATCTTACAGAAATGTACTTAATGATTTGCATCTTCGGTGAATCCACACTTAATTAAGGTATGAAAGTCCTGCATCACATCAGAAATTTGCGTCTATATTACGTGATCGAAGCTTTAGTTAGTGGAGTAACTAAAGCTCGATCACTAAATATCGAAAACGCAAAACTGCAAACGCCAGTTTCTATGCAGGTAAACAATGCCGTAGTCCCAACAAAAACAACAAAAACATTGAATACAAATTAAGTTTGGGGCTTCTCCCCACTACACCCCCCTAACTAAATATACCAACTCAGAGATCGCTCCACATTGTAGTAAGGGCAAAATCCACATAACAGCCAAACAAATTGTTTCCCTGCATGGAAACTGCCATTCAAGGTTTTGCATTTTCGACATTCAGTGATCGAGCTTTAGTTACTCAACTAACTAAAGCTTCGATCATGTAGTATAGACCAAGAAATTTTACCTATTTGTATATTGTTAGGCAAGGTTTTGTTCTTATGACATTGATTTATTAAATGAACACAGTTCCAGTTGTGTACCTTTTCACTTTTATAGTTTTTTTTCATCACAGATTCAACAATATATATGCTTTGTAATTTGTCATCTGTAATGTAACTTTATATTTATTTTTGAATTGCAGGTCACAATAGGGAATTAAAATGACAGTGACCTTCTACAGAGCACCTAATAACCATTCCTCTTGTATAGATACAAAGCTTGTGTGGTTTTCAATCACACTGTCCATTAATAGAATTAGCTGTAGAAATTCTGCTATCATCATTGAATACATTTTACCTTATGTAGTGTTTTCATATTATTGACTATTTCTGCATTGACTTTGCAGAGAATTTGTTTTTACAGTGACATTTAACTATACATGTCATCTCCCTTGTTTTGTAATTGATTATGTTCAATTCAGAGTCAATTTTTGCAGTGAATTCTTACTTTTGCTATGTTGCAGTCATGTCAGCCTATTTACAATGAGTTTTTGCTCAGTATTGCATTAGTTTAGTATTTGTCTCTTTCTACAGGTGCCACTGTCTGTCTGTACTACAAGCTGTTTACCTGGACACAGAAAAGCTAACCAGCGAGGACAGCCTAAGTGCTGCTTCATCTGTATCCCCTGCTCTGAGGGTGAGATTGCTAACCAGACAGGTAAATTATCAGCAACAGCAGCATATAACATAGTATGGCATATGGTAAATCAATTTAATTATGAAACAGATAAAATATAAACAAACCTCTTAGTTGGGGAATTGCACATTGTTTTCTTTCATTAAGTTACACTCAGCTGCTATGTAGTCCAGGAAAACTCATTCTTATCTTCATATTAAAATGGGCAGTATATAAACACTATAGAATTTGCAAAGTAATAGGTCTCAAAAATGAAGCTCTTGAAAATAATTAAAATTAAATAAATACAATTTATAACAAATTTGGCACTTTCATTGTTATTTCAGTTTTACATTCAAATTCCAGACTGCAAAATCAGCAGTTTCAGTGTCACATAATACTGTTTTACAAAAAACATTTCCTGTATAACAAGAGAGCTTCTATACAGTATGACTTATCAGAAGATGAAGCCTGTCTAGTACTTCATCCAGTGCGATATCTGTGGTGTGGTGCATGACTTCAGCATTTTATAAACTGCTTAGGCTTGACTCATGCATGTTTTATACCCCATAATGTGTTGAGTGTTTGTTTGCCTGTTACAAAGGTACAAGGTGTCTGAAAAACCCTCTGATACAGGTTTGATCACTTTCACTTAACAAATTTTTTCTTCAGAACATCCCCATGGCCATAGCATAGATAACTTGAAAAATACATGTTTTTCTGTCCACAATGTATTATTACTAGGTTTTGGAAAAGCTGAGAACTGACCTGAACCATTATTCCTGGTACTGCTGCATTCCCAGTGTAGGTTCTCGATTAATGATACAGTGTGAATAAGATGAGCATGTATAGCAGCCTGTGGTATATCTGTGCTGGTCAGTGACAGGTCCACTTACAAACATGTCACTGACTGCCTTTCTACATATGTGATGAATAGAGGAGATACTGTAAGAGTTTGTGAAGGGTGATACTCCGAGTGCCCTTTGTGATATCTCCTCAACATACAAAAAGGTTAGTCTTGCTTTATTCATCCCTTACTTAACCCATCATTGAAAATAATGCACCGTTCAGCATGTACCTCAATAAACCCCTAAACCAGCTTGAGAGAGTCCATGTTTCCTGACCAAAAAGATGTCAGGTCACAGTACTCTTAGCTACTCTGATAGACTAAAAGCCCCTGCTTAATCTTCTGTGCTACAAACAACCTTTGAACTCCACCTAAATAAAATCAGTGCTAAAGCAAATGCCCATTTGACCTAAACCTGTATTATGGCATGAAAACCATCAAATGGCATGACAGGTACCCATCCTAACTCCCCATTTTGGGGATAGTAGGTTGCCTTTACTAGGAACCTTTAAATATAAGCAGCGTACTTCCCTAGCAACTTTTGAGTGGATGGATGATCATAATTTTTTCTGCTTAGTGATGGACATTCTTAGCCTCCCACTAACATCGGGTGATATGGTGGAAATTCTTTTTTTTAAACTTTTTATTTGGTTTTAAATAAGATTAACAAAACATAACTATATAAAAATATTTACAATAATAAAACAATAATAACAAAAGTATAAACAAGGTTCATAACAGAAATAATGTCATATACATTTCTAAAATTTTTCTAAAAAAATTTTAAGTTTTAACCATGATAGTAGTCTGTGTGTAATGTTTCTTGTTCTAGCCTTTTCTGTTAGTATTTCACTGTTACAAACAGTCTTAGATAGAGAAATAAATTCAGATAATGAGAGGATTTTCTTATACTTCCAATTTAAAGTAATAACTTTTCTTGCAATAGCAAGTAAAGACCAGAGAAGGTGAACTTGAGCTTTTGGAATGGATTTTGCTATTGGTGCAGTAAACAATAATAATGAGTCAGTTATTTCACAATTATCTGACCTCAGTTTTTTAATAAAGTTTTTAAAGTCCATCCAAAATGGGATTACCATTTTACAATCTAAAAGCATATGTTTCCAATCTGCAATTAAAGATTCATCACATCCTCAACACTTAGTAGTATCTTTTTTATACATTAAAGTTAATTTTTGAGGGGTTATAAAACTCCTATGAAGAAACTTCCAAGTGAAAATTTTCCAAAAAAGAAAGCAGGTTGTGTTGTTAATAGATTTAAATATTAAAGTTTTATTAGCTTCAGAGAAAATATGTTTATTTACCTTTGTTGAATATTCCAAGAAAGAAACATCTGGTTTGGAGAACTCAACCCGCAATGTTTTATATATCCTTGATAAAGACAATTTCTTACTATTATCTATAGTGTTTATTTAAAAAAATAATGATAATATATTAGGGATTATTTTCAGATTTGTGTTTAATTTTAGCTTTAACTCATTTGAGATAAATTCTCTGAATATTTGTATGTTTAACCAATTATTTTGCTTTATATTATGTTTAGCTATTAATGAACTTGAATCCTGTATTTCAGCATTGTTCAAGAACTGATACCAGAATTTTAGACCATTTTCATCCATTTTATTTTATTAACATCAAAAGAGTCTAAACAAACTTCTGTGAAAGCAGTGGGAAACATTAAGAACAATATGTTTTTAATAAGGTAGTTGCTATACATTATCTTTTTTCAGTTATTTATAATGTAATTTACAAAGGGAGTGAAGTTAATGCTTTTACTATTTTTTAGGCTAAATGTTTTTATAACCTTGTATAAACTGCCTACTTCTGAGATCCTAAAATTACTGGATTCTATATCATTCATTGAGACTAAGATAATATGTTCAATGGAAGAATCAAAATCTCCTATTGTCAATAAAATATCATCAGCAAAAAGCTGAATCATGGAACAGTAGTTTTTGTCAACAAAAAAAACTTTAATGTTAGAATTTTTCTGATATAGTTTGCAAAGAGTTCAATTGATAATGCAAACAACAAACTTGTTTAGTGCCTTTTAGAGTTTTTAATTGGCCTTGATAAAAATGCTCCAGTTTTAATGCATGGTATAGAGTTCTCATATATTCTTTGTAATAGATCAATGAAATTTATTGAGAAATTATATTCTCTTAAAACTTTGAGCAAATATACCAAATTTATCGAATTAAATGTTTTATCTAGGTCCAAACAAAAAACTGTAAGTTCTTTTTTCTTATTATTTGCAATATCAATTAGAGAGAAAAGTCTGATTATGTTGTCTTGAACTTTCCTATTTAGAATAAATCCTGTTTGATCATCATCTACTAGATTAAATACTAGCTGATTTAGTCTTTTAGCAAGGATTGACATAAAAATTTTATAATCAATATTTAGGAGAGATATGGGTTTATAGGAAGAACATAGTTCAGGATTTTTGTTTTAGGATAGGGGTAATCATTGCATAATTCCATGAAGGGAATGAATGTTGGTTATTTCTAAGTTCTTGAAATGCTTTTAAAAGAATATTTAATGAGTTTTCTGGTAATTCAATTTCTGGGGCTTTATTATTTTTTATGTTTTTAATTTGTTTCTTGAGTTCTCTAAAAGATATAGGTCTGTTTAACTTAATATTTTGTTCTTCTGATATTTTTTATTTATATTGTTTTTTTTAAAAGGTTATCAATTAAAACCTGATTATCAGTTTCATTGTTAGTTTTATTAACTTTTTGTGATGTTCCTTAAGGATATCTAAGATGTCCTTTAAATCTGTAGAACTTTTTGTTTTATTATTAAGACTATATGAAATTTTCCTAATATGATTAATATTTCTTAATCCTTTTGATTTCAGTGCTAATCTATGTGGATTTTTGGGGTTCACTGAATAAGATTGCAGTTTAAGTTTTTGTAGGTTAATGGCAACTTTGTGATTTAAAATTTTAACATCCTTTTTATTTAACTCTTTTAGTTCAGAGTTTGAATTTATTTCATTAGGTTTAAGAAGCCGTATTAACTTCTTGATATTTGTTTGTAAGTTAAGCAGTTCTTTATCCCATTCTTTCTTTTTATTTAAATACCATCTTTTAATTTTACCAAATAAATATGCTTTCAATGAGTCCCATAGAATCATGTTAGGCATCATATTATTGTCATTGTGCTGCAAAAACAAGCTTAATTCATTTAAAAAACAATCATTAAAACCATTTATTTTAACAATATAAGCAGGAATTCATTGCCAGAAAATGAGATTATTAGGTTTAATGCTGAAATTAAAAATGATGGCATTATGATCGGACAATGGACAGGGTATTATGGAGACTTCATCTAACTTATGAAAGAGTCTATCAGATGTGAATATCTTATCTATTGTAGTTTGTGTGCCAAATTTGAAAGAGTAGTGTGTGTAATGTAATAAGTTGTGGTCTTTTATTTCATATATGTCTTTTAAATTTGTAGTGTCAATGAAACTATTCAATTTTTTTGCTGCAGGTGATAGAAAAAATGTCCAACTTTGGTGGTGTCCGTTGCTTGCAGAATACAATTAAAATCACCTGCTAAAATGATCTCTCCTTTTGAGTGAATAGAAATTGTGTCTAATTTCTTGCTAGTTTAGCACCAACACCAGGAATCCAGTATACATTGACTAAAGTATAATATAACTTATTTATTTCTAATACTGCTATACTCATCATACCATTCTTAGCAGAGTATGTATTAATTATCTTAGGTGGTAATTTTTTTTTACCATAAGATCATAGTGCCTCTTCTCTTAGAATGAAAATGAGATTCCACTAGAATTGTATAATCTTTGAAATTTAATGTAAGTCTTTCTTTATTAAGTGTGTTTCTTGTAAAAAAGGCAACATCTACTTTGTTTAATTTTAGATATTTGAGTAAACTTCCTCTCTTAATAGGGTTGTTAAGATCATTTACATTTAAAGATATGCATTTATAAACAGACATTGCTGTTTATATGATTGCATATTTTTGGAACTATTATGAACACAAAAAATAATAGATACATTGCTAAAGAACTAAGAAACCTATTTACATCCCTAATTCTGAAATGTATAATTCCTGATTTGATGAAATAATCATAAAAACCCCCTCTTTCATCACACTAACCTTATACTATCACAACATATAGCTACTGCCTATTGTTATGATTAAAAAACAAATGTATATTTTAAATAGCTTTTCTACATTAATATAAAGTATCAGTATGCCCAATTATTTTTTTTATTAGAACATGTATTAGATTATCTAAAAAAGTACTATCAGTAAATATTTTACTAGTATTCTGAGAAAAAATAAAAAAAGTGAAATATATTAAGTTAGACTATTAATCAAATTACATTAAAATACACTCAAGAAAACCATAACACTCTTATATACCAGATTCAGTTATTGAAAGTTATTATAAAACTATCACCTAATAACTATGTACCTCAACTATTATTCTAGAGAGTTCTATTTTCATATTCATTACAGGTAATTTTGAATACAGAACAACACTATTAAGTCAAATTTTAACAAAAGTAATAATTGTCCTGAGAGATATATACAGTTTCCAAATTAGGCTTATTTAGATTATGGGCTAAAGATTAAACCCCAGGGGCGGCTCGTGCTATAGGACTGCAGGACTGCAGCCCCCCAGCTGTAGAAAGAAGAAAACAACAACAAAATTGCAAGTCCTGGAACTCAACTCATGCGTGCTTAGAGTTCCTGGAACTCACAGAGCTCTAGACTGCTGTGTCGGCAGTCCGGATAGGGGGGAAGGCAACTCTGCCGTGCAGATATTCAGAAGTCTGTAGATAATGGAAGAACTCCAGACTGCATCATCTGCAGGCTGGAGCCTACTCTCGTGGGGAACCAGCCGTTAGCTTGCATGGGACTCACTGACTGGGATACTGCAAGAATGTGGACTCGGGAAACACTGAATGGGACTGACGATAATGAATTCAGGTAACTGAGGTGTGTGTGTGTAAAAATGCCCCAGTTGCTACATACTGGTGGTGGGCTTGAACCCTGTACCTTGCGTGCAGGTGGCAAGAGCCTGAATTCCCTACCCACCACCATTTGTAAAATATTTGCAGATTTATGCCTCATATTTGTTCTGTTCCTCACAAAATCTGTGGTTTCTGTATTTTTTTCCTTACTCAGATAGTAGTGCAGTGGTAGCATTGTTGCCTGACAGCTATAGGTTTGCTGGTTTGATTCTTGGCTGGGGTGCTTTCTGTGGGGAGTCTGCATGTCCTCCCTGTGTTTGTGTGGGTGTGCTCTGGTGTCTTCCCATCTTAAGAAGACATGTGTCTGGAGTGTTTCTCCCTGGGCCTCTGCTGAAAATTGGCTTTTGTTCCAAGTTAGACTTCCTGGTTAACAAATGTTAAATAAATAAAACTAAAATCTGTGGTTTCTGTATTTTCTTTTTCCTTACACAGTCAGTAGTCCAGTGGTAGCATTGTTGCATGACAGCTACAGGTTCTCTGGTTTGATTCTTGGCTGGGCTGCCTTCTGTGTGGAGTCTGTGTGTTTGCTCTGCTGTCCTACCATCTTACAAAAACATGTGTCTGGAATGTTTCTCCATGGGCCTCTGCTGAATATTGGCTTTTGTTCCAAGTCAGAATTTCCAGGTTAACAAATGTTAAATAAATAAAAATGACAGGCATTTGAATTTCAGACTTCATATTCTTCAGAAAGTACATGGTAACACAAAACCTTTTATTCTAGCAATTTTCTAAGTTTATAAGATGGATATTTGAAATTTGTCCCTATTTTTGGGACTGTATTCCCCCATTATTGGCTTCATCCAGGATTTTTGTGCTAAGGTTGAGAGCTATGGTGAAAACTGAATTCACTGAATATGTCTGTGGGCTGTATTCCACCATTACTGGCTTCATCCAGGTTTTTTGTGCTAAGGTTGAGAGTTATGGTGAGAACTGAATTCACTGAATATGTTTGGGGGCTGTATTCCCCCATTATTGGCTTTGTTCAGGTGTTTTGTGCTAAGAGGTTGACACTATTGTGAGAACTGAATTCACTAAATGGTAGCCATTTAAGTTTCAGTCTTCCTGTCTTTCACAAAACAGCTGATCTGGCATAGTGGTATGTTGCTCTGACTGTTTTGCACAGGGTCGTGTGTTCAAGACTTGGCAGTGAAATGTATAGTAATAACACAGCATTTTATTCTAGCAACTTTCCAACATTATACAAGCAATGTTTAAAATGTGTCACTGGTTTAAAATGTGTCCCTGGTTTTGGGGCTTTTGCCCCCCCCCCAATAAATGTTGGCTTTTTCCAGATTTCTTGTGCTGCAAAGTTCAGAGATGCAGCTGAGTATCGAGTAGATTTTACAAGGAGCTGAGAGATGCAGGGGAGCAAACATTTAGTGCTACTTATGCTGAATATGTTTGCATTGTTAGTAGCACAAAAGGTAATGTACTTGCCTTTTGATGCAGAAGGCTGTGGGTTCTACTCCCAAAGTAGGTAGATGCATTGCTGATATTGTACTGTGTTGTAAAGGGGTGGATGCTGCTGTCCTTTTTGGTGATGATACCTAGTAATTATGAACCTGTTATCAGTTTGCCATCCATTCCCTATTGCAATATTACTAGCAATTTATTCCTCAAGGGCAACCAACACTTTATTTGTAGATGAAACAATGAAATATAAAGTTGTTTGCTAGCAGCAACCTCTTCATTAGTTACAGATCTCTTTAATGTGGAATTATTTAGATGACTTTTACTTCTTCAGAGATTGTACATATTTACTGATACTGGTGGACTCTAGAAGTTTGAGTAGACTTTTATGATGGAAATGTTCTGAATTGGGCAATTTTGTCATTATTGGTGTATGCATTTTGTTTTATATATATATATATATATATATATATATATATATATATATATATATATATATATATATATATGTATGTATGTATATGGGTCTACCTGAGATGGTCGACAAGCCATTTAATCGACAGTCAGTTGGTCGACAATTCATTTGGTTGACAGGCAGATTTGCCCCCCTCCCCAATGTTGTGCGCCCTGGAGTTGATATATATAGTTAGGGGTGTGGGGGTGAAGCCCCCACATAACATGCTTGTCGACCAAATGAATTGTCGACCAAATAAGTGTCGATCAAATGGCTTGTCGACCATCTCAAGTAGACCCATGTGTGTGTGTGTATATATATATATATATATATATATATATATATATATATATATATATATATATATATATATATATATATATATATATATATATATATATATATATATATATATATATATATATATATATATATATATATATATATATATATATATATATATGTATATGTATATAAATATATATATATATATATATATATATATATATATATATATATATATATGTATGTATATGCGGTAGCATTGTCGCCTCACAGTTAGACGTTGCCCATTCGATTCTCAGTTACAACGTCTTCTGTGTGGCGACATGCATGAACGGGTGTTCCTTCATTGAAGGTTGTGCATTAGGCCCGGCAAGCCAGCATGTAAAACTCTACTGCCAATTATTAGCAGACCGGAGTTCCGCTGTGGCGACCCCTAACCTGGAAAAAGCCGAAAGACACAGGTGTATGCATTTTGTTTCATTGTTTACTGGAAAAATGTTCAAAACAATAAATTTAAAATGCCTTCTAACAACTGTACTGTATTGTACAAGGAATATAATTTAATACAATCAGGAAGGTGTATCAAAGAGCACCTCTATGTTTCATGTGCAAGGGGCCTATGATTTGAAAACAGCCCAAATTTAATCTTTATTTGCCACTAGCAGAATGTATTTTCTTTGAATGTGGGTTTCAATGCTGTTTGAATGAATGTGAGTTTCAAGAGCAGAGAAGTTTTAATGCTAAGTCTATTTTCATTGTGAGACTGCATTGCTTTGTTTAGCAGATCTCTATTAATGTTTGTGCTGTAAAATGCAAAATAAAACTTTCAAATGAAATCCAAATCTTCGCAGAAGGAAAGCAGTATGCACATTACAGTTTTTATGGTAAATGGGGCAAAATAACCAAGGAATAGCTGCAGAGGGTAGGCTCCATTCAACCATGATTTTGTGAAGGGGGAAGGGCAGCAAACTCAAAGACAGCCCTGGCTGAACTATACCTCTCAACTATCCAGATTTTTGCAGATTGAATAGATTTTTGCTTCTTATTTTTGGTTTGTTCCTCATAAAATTTGTGGTTTTCTGGCAAATCATTTAGGAATGAAGTCACTAAATAATGACAGACAATGGGTTTCAGATGTCATAACCTTCAGAAAAATGCATGCTAAAGCAAGACCTGTTATTCTGTCAACTGTCTTAAGTTAATACAAGAGCAATTTTTAGTACTGTTTGTATGTTCCCCCAATATATTTGGCCTTGTCCAGATTTCCTGCATTAAGAGGTTGAGAGGTACGTGCAAATAAATTGCTTTATAGAGTTAGGAATATCCAAACCTCTCAACTGTCCCCAATTTTGGCTCAAAATGTTGCTCTCCCCCTAATAATCCCTCTGCAAAATGGCAATTTTGGAAGAAAACATTGGGGGTCACAATTCTAAATAACTGTAATGATCAGAGTTATAGATTACTTTTATTTCAGAAATGCATGTAGATTCTCTTATTTTATCAGCTGCTCAAGTTAATAGTACTAATATTAAAAATTTGTCCTTTCTTTGACAGGTTCCCAGCTGTATTGTGTGGCAATTTTATATTTTTGCATCACATTTTGGGTCCGTTTTTCATAATTGTGGTTTTCTGGCAAATTAGTGGCAAATCATTAAAGACTGAAGTAAGAAAATAATGGCAGACATTTGAGTTTTAGATTTCATACTTTTCAGAAAATTCATACTAATGCAACACCTACATTATCTTTCTAAGTTTCTAAGAGCAATATTTAAAAATTGTCCTTATTTTTGGGCCTGTGTCCCACTTCTATGTATGGCTTTGTCCAGATTTCTTGCTCTGAGGTTGAGAGGTATGAGTGTCAGAGCCATCACTGTCAGTCAGAGACATTTCAAATTGTGACATACTTGTTGCACCCCACTCCCCCATGTAGTGACTCTGGATGTGTCCAAGCATGGCAAGGAGCAGTTATGCAGTGTAAGTGTGCAGAGTATTCCCCCATCCGAGGTAGACGCAAGTACGACAGTGGCTTTTCATCTGTCCTTGATTTTGCAGAATGTTCTGATTTTCTGTCATATTTTATACTGTTGATTTATGTTTCTTATTATTCAGAAAATGCATGCTGTCGCAGTGCCCTGTTGCTCTCTGTTTAAGTAGCAATGCTTTAATGACCATCAGGTAAGCTTGTCCGAGATTGTAAGCTGCAAGTAAGCTTTAATAAGCATACTGTTAAATAATTACCAACATTGAAAGCCTTTTTGTTGCTGCCATGCAGAGAATATTTACATAACTAGATAACGTATAAGCCTTAGGTATTGAAATGCATATGACAGTACTTGTAATAAAGGACAGGATTACAGTGTTTTCAGAAGCTCATTACATTTGTTGGAGATTTGCAGTCATCTTTGCAGGCTTTACCCTTAAAATAAACTGCCAATCTATCATGTGTGGACCATAACTTGTGCAGTAATCCTTTAAGCAATTTATCTTGAGCTTGTTTCTTGTTTGCTGTTCATTTTTTACTTTGATCATGTCTTCCCCATGAAACAAGTAGATAGTTGTCAGGCAGCAGGTCGGTTTTGGATAAGAAACATTTTTAAAAGTGGGGGTATCGCAGAGATTGCTACTTTCAGCATGTTACTTGGTAATTTTATAAAGCTGAATATAAATTATAATTAGAACTGCAGTGCAAGGAGAAGTGGTTTGAGTTGAGTGCTGCTTGTTTTTTTCTATACTTGATTTTGACTGGCATTCCAGTAATGTATTTAAAAAGTAATTTATTTTTTCATGCCTCACAATATTTGCATTTCCATCTAGATATTAAGCAAGCTGTCATGTAGCCTATGCAGTGAAATATTTTTTTCTTCTACACTTCATTTTGTCTTGATTGGACTCTCATAATGATGGTTTGGCACCCAGGGCAGTGTATTTAATTAAAGTTCCAGTTGTTGTAATTTTGAGCATAGCTTCACACCTTTCTGGTTGGCCACACCCCTTCCCATTGGCCCCACCAATTCAACTGTCTCCTGCAACCCCCCTTTAATCTGAAATCACCAGCCGCCACTGTTAAACCCTTAATTATTTCGAAAAAAAAAACAAGATGTATCTAGCTAAAACCCTGGAATGAGAGCAATTATTCATCAATGAACTGGTAATCTATTTTTGAATTAGTGGTTATATTTGTTTTAGAGCCTAACAATAGAGTACGAAAATATGTTTATATGAGCAATTGAAAAACACTAAACAATATTCAATAATGTCAGAGGCTAACTAACTTTCATAGCAGTTCTCTATACTTTCTCTTTAAGCATCAATATTATATGGAAAAAATCATTAAATTACAGAACTGTAACAGATATTTATAACAAGTGAAACCACACTAAGAATTAAACATAAAATGGCAACCAGTAGGTGGGTAAACACACAAAGTTAAATAGATTTCACTAATATTCTAACTAAAGTAAATTATATTATAGAAAGTGTGACAACTTTATAGGGAGTTATCTGTGTTATATTAAACACTAGAACCCCTCTTGATAAAATATGTGGTGATAAAAGCTAGTTAAACATAGATTAAGCATATGTTGCTCAGTATGGTCTATATCAGCATTTCAAATGCTGAAAACAGCAAAGACAATTTCATCAAACTGAAATGTTCGAAATCTCAAAACAGCAAATGCACGGAATGTTCCGTGCAAAAAAAATTTAAATACTTTAAACACTGACAGAAGTGGGGGGCTTTGCCCCATACACCCCCAACATGGGGGGGATGTGCCCCCCACACCTCCCAATTAAATATTCCAACTCTGAGACCACACCACAGTGGAGGAACTAGCAAACTCCAAAGTTGGCCCACCAATTTCTTTCCCTGGGAAAGAAATCAATGTTCCATCAGTTCTCTCTTCTGAGATTTCGAACATTTCAGTTTGATGAAATTGACTACGGCATTTTCAGCATTTGAAATGCTGATAGGAACTCGCTCAGTATATAGATTTACTTTTTCTGTGTTTATTACCACTTCTTTTTCTCTTCCCTGTCTCTTCTAACTCTACTTCTCTCTTCCTCCTCCTCACTTATAAAATACCTTGAGTAAGACCTATTTTATGTGAGTAATGAAGAAGTTATAAACCTCTAGAATCCTTTATCTATTACATTACTGTAGGAGTTGTTATTATTTTACTGACATTGAATACAATAGTAGCTTTCTATCAATCATTAAAAAATTACTAAATCTTTAAATATATGATTTAAATATGTTCAGATGGTCCAGAAATTACTAATTTCTATATAATAAGAACTGACAACTTATAATTACTGTATCAAACTATCAAGACACTTTAAATGGTGCAGAAAGTTAAACTTACCAGGTTCAATATACACTTATGTAAATAATTCATGTCTAGTTTTAAGGTCAAAGAAAGAAACATAATATATATTAAGATCCATATTACTATATTACAGAGATCTATAAATTTATAAGGCAACTAATAAAAAGGTAAAGATAACTATACACTACTCACATACAATGATTTTCATTGCATAAAGGTTGATTTATGTTATAACTATAACTTTAGAACTTAAGTCTCTAACTATGTATAACTGTTGGTGAAAACTGAATGTAATCTGATATAAAATTAAAAGTTGAGCTAGTTGCACACTACAAGAGAGGCTCAACTGTATTAAACTCTGAGTAAATGTTGGAAGCAAAGCCAGATTGGTTAACTACATTGTTCTCTAACTACTATGATTAAAAAAGCAATTATTATAACCCAAAGAATAATGCTTATTATCAATAATACTGCCAAAGATCTAAACAATTAATAAACTATTTAAGTAATAATCCTCTGTATTCTAGCTAGTCTAGCTTAGACTTGCAGTATGTAATCCCTTCCGTCAAATAGACCATTTACTTGTTAGTCAGTGGTGTAATTATAAAAAAAAAATCACCTGGTTTTAACATGACAGGTACAATTCTTAAAAACTGTTCATTTTGTTTTTCTTTTTTTCTCTTTAGCTGTCATTCACTAACTGAATATTGTAATTAGAAAAGTGACACTATGCTTTATATAGTCAGCACTATTTTTCAATAGGTTAGTTGAGTAAACAAGTATGATAAAAAGTATAAATCAATACAGAAATAAGATACATAACTATGCTATAGTCAAATAAGCTACTTTATGTAAACATAATAAATTATCTTTTCTGGCACAATAAATATGCAAGATATGAAAGTTTAGAAATGATTTTAGTAGATAATTATCTAACTTTGCTTCACTTAGTGTAACTTAAATGAGTACATGTATATATTAGAACCAATCTGGCTGTTTAGCCATTACAAATATGTTTTAAGACAAGCTAAAAGTGATGAGATTTGGTAGCTACCTTTTGAAAATGATGTCATTTTTAAACAAAAACACCTGACAAGTTATTTCGCCCTGTAGATGTTTCATTTAGGCAGCTTCATTGTGATTTTCAAATATTCCACTTATAAACAGCTTGTCCAATGTGACTCTATGTGACTCTTTGGTGTTGAAGCACTTACTTCCATGCTGAGGGGTCAAAGGCTGTCTGAAGCAGTTCATTGTGCTACTGAGCAATGCTTTTTAAATGGAGAAAGCCGATAAAACTTCTAGGGCTTGAGATCTTTAACTAGCAGAACCTTTCTACATTCTAGCAGGAACTTTCAAACCCTGGATGAACTTTTTAAACAGCTTGTGCCAAAAAAAAAAAAAAAACAAACGGCAAAATGAACGGTTTAGTTGTATTGGAAATAAAGCAAAAAGGTCTGATGTTGTTAATCATCTTTCATTCCTTACTGATGGGTTATTGGTTCCATCATCGGAACTGAGCCAGTCAATATCAAGCTTGCATCAGCCAAAAACTCTCAAGCCAAGGTCCTACCCAGAATGCTCTGCTCCCTGTTACTCCAGATCTTGTTTGCCGCATTGCTGAACAGCCATGTCAAGCCACTCTCTCAGCTGTCTAACTTTTTGATAGTTTATATATTGTTATTAATCTAAATTTTTTTCTCACAAGTTAATTCTAATATTTTCCTACCCTATCGCACACTTTAGACTCTCTCCCTTTAGTCCTTTCCCTTTATTACCCTCTTTTCTTACCTTGTAGTAATTCTCCATTACCAATGTTGGTAATCCTTCCTTTTCTCTTTTTACCCTTTTCATGGGTAGCCATTATTCTTGCTTTTGTTACTGTGCTTCTTCTCCACACCAGCTATGTCGGATAAGAAAAGTTCCATTGGTTTGAAGCAGTGCAAGGATTGCGGCCATAAGTTACCACTTTCCGATGGCCATGACTTATGTATCTACTGTCTTAATGTCTCCCACTTGACCGTAGATCCTCCATGTAGGATTTGTAAAAACTTCTCTACCAGGACTCTCAATGAGAGGAACAATAAGTTAATTTTGAAAGGTCTCCTCAAGTCTCCTTTCTCTGGGCTATTTCTGGGTTGGAGGGCTCACTCCTCCTGTTAAACCCCACAAGAGGCATTCTTCCACTTCTTCATCGAAGTCACTCCCTTCTTCTCCCTCTGGAGATTGTAGGGAGCTGACTAACAAGAAGGTGAAATTGACTACTACTCCGATACTGCCACCTGTGACCCTGTTGGCTCCAGGCTTGGCACTGCCCCAAATGATCCTGACTACAGCCATGCCTCCTTTATCGATATTGGCACCGGAGTTCCCAGTGCAGACAACTATGGTTCTGAAAGTTCTGTCGCAACCCCTAATGGCACCGTCATTACAGGTTCAGTCCCCTTCGGCACTGTTGGTACAGGTCACTTTCATCTCCAAGTATGACTCTTCTGTACTCCACAGCACAGACTTTTTTGGCACCGACATGTACTTCGGTGCAGTCCTTCTTAGCACTGTCCTTATTGCTGGTGCAGACACTTTCCACTATGGCACCATACCCTTTGGGGCAAACCTATGCCTTTACGGTGCAGACACCTTCAAATTCTATGGCACTGACATGTTCAGCGCAGACCTTTTCCACACCGTTTTCTTTGCTGCAGACTTCTTCGGCTCTGAGCTCTGCACCTATTGAATTAGCAAGGGCCAAATATTCCCCATTCACTGGATCTTTTTGCAAGCAGTCAGTATAGTCCTTTCCTAGAAAGCCCAGAAATGCCATCAGCCTTCTCTATGAGGTCAACCAAGAGTCTTTCTGAGCACGATGTGTTGTGGCTTGTTGACCAGTTGCTTGTGGCCAGAGGTCTCTCTCAACCATCAAAGTCTACGTTCTCTCACTCAGGTGAGTGTATTTTACCTCAAACCCCAATGTATACTCCTCCTTTTACTTCCACTCAAGTTTCGAAGCCTATTACTCTGACAGCAGCTTCCCTCTCTCCGACTCCAATAGTGGATCTCACTTTGGAAACAGAGTCATCCTTGTGGCCTTTGGTGTACTGGACATCAGGCTCTTCTCAGGCAAGTGGCTGTGCCACTGGGGAGGGCATTCCGGGCTCCATGCCAATTTTTTCTATGGCACCTTTCAGGGATGCTGTCTCTCTCTTATGGTTCACAGTCCTCTTGAGACTCCTGGTCTGGGGGCGGACTCGTTGGGGTGGGGTGTGACCCTGGTTCCGAGGTTGTCATGCTCGGTTCTGGGCTCCCATCCCTCCTTGGGTGGGCCGGCCTTCCAGGCCATGGAGAGGCTGCTTGCCTCCGCTGGCAAAACTCATTTGCTTGATTCATCTCCCCCCTCTGTGCCACAACTGCCACAAGCTTTAACTCCCAGACACTGGGCACAAGAACCTCAAGTCTCTCTTCCTCAGGAGACTTCATCTTTGCAGTCTTCCCCACAACCTCCCACTGAGAGAGCACCCTGCAAAGCATCATGTAAGAGGAAGCACATGGACTCCACTGAGGAATCATTGACTGAAGATACGGATTTTGATGACAGGGAAGGGTCCCCATGGTCACCCTCTGATGAGGTGTCCTTTGATGACATCCTCAAGATCCTTAGACAGAGGGGTGACTGGAAGTCCTCTAATCCTTCCTCTGAGGAATCCATATTCCTGCAGGCTTTTCATGCCCGGCCCCCTATCTTCTGGGTCACCCCGCCTGCTGATGAGCTCATCCAGCTCATCGTGCAGCATGCATGGAAGGCTTCTGATACCATGGAAGAGGCCAGATAAAATATTATCTCCCCCCCTCTCCGCTGAGCACCCCCACTAGTCACGTGGTCTTCCAGTAGATGCTATGGTGGTGGCAGCTGCTACTAAAAAGGATTTGGCAGAAGAGAGCCAAACTGTCCATCTACCCAACAAGGAGTCCTGGATGACTGACAGATTAGGGAAGAGTGTGTTTGCTTCACTGACCTTCGCCGTAAGGTCTTTGAATTATTTGACACATTTTACTAGGCTTCAGCAAGATCTTATCAACCAGCTCTCTGAAACCTTGGCAGGAGCTGTTTCTGATGAAGTCTGTGATAATGTGGCTTCGCAGATAGCCACCCTAGAGTCCATTTCCAACTCTTCCATGCATCTTATTTCTCACGCAATGGAAGGGGTGGCTAGAGTGGTAGGCACAGGTATAGTCACCAGACAACATGCTTGGATGCACCTTTGTGACTTTGCGGACTCCTTTCAGGCTATCTTCATGAATGCCCCCATAGAGGCCGCTTCTTTGTTTGGCACGAAAGTCAAGGATATGCTGGCATGGTGCAAACAAGATGGCAAGACCTTGTCTGCCACATGTGTCAGACACTCCACTCCTCAGCGATTCTATTCCAGAAATCAGAGGAGAGGAAAGATCTGGCACAAGAAATCACAGGGTTCTTTCCGGGATGTGCATGCCGAGTTTCCCCCTAGGGGCAGAGGGGGAAACTCCAATGGAAGATGCCCTTTTGGGGCAGATGAGGTCCAGGAAACTGGGGTTCCATAGATTCTTTCTCTGGCCAACCTTATCAGTGCTCCTGAAGCATTGCCTGACTGCTCACCTCTGGAAGCGGTTGGGAGTCATTTCTCCTTGTACCCCACTGCTTGGCAAAAGATAACAACCGACTCTTGGGTACAACGGATTATACCAAGAGGCTATCACATCCCCTTCCATCTTTGCCCAGTCTCATCAAGAGTGTTACTTGATGCTCCACCCAGTCAAAAGGAAACAGCAGCACATGAAATCAAAAAGCTGCTACAGAAAAGAGTTATCCAGATGGTTTCCCTCCCCCAGACCAGATAGGATCCAGATTTTACTCAAGGTTCTTTTTAGGTCCAAAAAAGACAGAGGACTGGAGACCAATTTTGGATCTCAGTACACTAAACAAATTTGTAAAAAACAGAGAAATTCTGGATGGTCACAGTTCAGTCTATCCTTCCTCTTCTGGAAGATGATTCAATGTGCTCTAAAGATCTTCAAGATACATATTACCACATAAAAATGGACAAACACTCAAGAAGATACCTCCGCTTCCATATAGGTGCCAGTCACTACCATTTTTGAACCCTGCCCTTTGGCCTCTCTACAGCCTCAGGGTGTTCACAAAATACTTGGCAGTGGTTATCGCTTACTTGCGACTTCAAGGATTCCAGGCGTTTCCATATCTAGACAACTGGCTCCTTACTGTCCCCACTAAGCCTCAACTGGAAGAAGCCCTGCAGTATACTCTCTCAACAGCTCAAAGCCTGGGAATCACTATAAACTGGGAGAAATCCAACACAACCCCAACTTAGTCTTTGGAATTTATAGGGGTACTGTTGGACACGAGAAATTGCACAGCATCCCTTCTGGAACACAGACTTCAGGGAATAAGATAACAAGTTAAACCGCTGCTCTGACACCACAAATCCCCAGCTCAATCTGTACTTCAGCTATTGGGGTCAAAGGCTGCTTTGATTACCATTGTTCCTCTAGCCAGATTCCACACGAGACTTCTTCAATGGCTACTTCTCATTCAGTGGTACCCGCTACAACATCCTTTGTTTTTTTCAAATAAGTGCAACTCAGAGATGCAAGCAAGATTTACTCTGGTGGACATCTCAAAATCCCCAACAATGGTCTCACCATTTCAACCCCCATCAACTAATAGCCACAGTGACCACAGACACCTCCTTGATGGGGTGGGGGGGCTATATCAGGAAAACTTGGTCCAAGGCACCTGGTCAGAGACAGAGGCCCTTTTGCATATCAATGTCCTGGAGCTGAGGGTGGTGCTTCTAGCATTGCAATCATTTCACTCCACCCTTCCATCAGGGACTATTGCGATCCAATCTGACAGGTACATCAACAAACAAGGGGGCACCAGATCTTACCCATTATGCCGAGAGGCCTTGTGAATATGGCAATGGGTGATAGCTCACAACTGCTTTCTGATTGCAATGCACATTCCCGGGAGCTCCAACGTGATAGCGGACAAATTGAGCAGGTGCATTCTACAGCCTCATTAGTGGTCCCTCAATCCTCTGATAGTGGCAAAAATCTTCAACCACTGGGGCCAGCCTTGCTGCAACCTATTTGCCTCCCCAACCAACTACAAATGCAGCAACTACTTTGCCCTGATCCCCCTCAGAGACAGTCACCAAGGGATGCTCTAGTGCATGCTTGGCCCTCGGGTCTTCTTTATGCCTATACTCCTCTCTCCCTCATCTCCCAATTTCTAAAGAAAGCACAACAGTTGAAGAGCAAAGTGATCCTCATTGCTCCATATTGGCCTCGACAAGTCTGGTTTCCCTTCCTCTGGCCTCACCTACTAGATCAACCGTGGATCCTCAATCCATCCCCAACATTAATCTCCCATCTGCAGGGTCTGATTCACCCCAATCTAGCAACCCTGAAACTGACAGCTTGATTTCTCCACTTTCCATGATTGCCAGGCATGAAAACCTTTCATCCCTTGTATGCAATATTCTTATTGCATCTCATAAATCATCCACCAGACTAATCTATCTTAACAAGTGGAAGAGGGTTTCTCTATGGGCAGCAGATAAGCAAATAGACCCCTTGTCAGCCCCGGTCTTGGTGGTATTGGATTACTTATCACATCATTTCCACTCTAGGGTGTCTGCCACTACTATTTGTGAACATTTAACTGCAATCTCAAATTTTCATATTGGTTTTCAAGATTCTTCATTTATTTATTTATTTTTTATTTTACATTTGTTTACCGGGCTAGTCTAGCTGGATATATGTCCATTTTCAGTAGAGGCTCGGGGAGAAAAGCTCCACACATAACAAAATAAGGCAGACAGACAAGTTGTTAATAAAGACATTCAGTAAAATAGAAATATAAATCAAATTGTTAATAATATCAAGATACATTTAGAATTCAAACAGTATAAACTCAAATACAATATTCTGTTGGTTTAAAAGCAATCTTCCTAAAATAAAGGTTATGCAAAGGCATCAGTCAATATAGATAAGAGTTAAGGCTCAGAAGGGAAGAGAAGTAGAAGGAATATGAAAGAGTAATATAATAGGGATGAGGCAGGAGGCAAGAAGAGAAGAGAGGTAAGGAAGGAAGACAAGCAAGAGGGGGTGGGAGAGATGGTAGATGTAGGTCAGAGCATAGACATTTACGTCACGCAGACTCTGTAAGACTTTCTTGAAAGGGGTTATCCACCTAAAAAAATCTCGCTTTAGAGAACCCATACAACCTTGTGATTTGGCTTTGGTTCAGCAAGCTTTAACAGCTCCACCCTTTGAACCTGCATCTTCTTGTGATGTAAGATATCTCTCTTGGAAAACTTTGCTTCTGACTGCAATCAGATCGTCCCGGTGATTGTCAGAACTTCAGGCCTTATGCATCTAACTTCCCTATCTTATCTTTCATAGGGATAGAGTAACACTGAGAACCAATTCTACCTTTTTACCAAAAGTGGTGTCAGAGTGATCTATCAACCAGTCTATTGATCTCCCAGTGTTCTTTCCTAACCATTCTAACAAGGGAGAGTATTGCCTGCACTCCTTGGATGTTCATAGGCAAATACGATTTTATCTGGACAGAACAAAATCTACCCGTAAATCAGATCAACTGTTTCTGCCTTTTTCTGGATCTAGATGGGGTCATCCTGTATCAAAAGTTACATTGGTTTCATGGTTGAGAAATTGTATCACCTTTATCTACAACAAAAACAATCCCACCTTGCCTCATAGAGTCAAAGCACATTCTACAAGATCTTTGGCAACCTCAGCAGCTTTCCATGCTAAGGCTTCCCTCAATGATATTTACTGAGCTGCAACTTGGGCCAAACCCCATACCTTTATTCTTCATTACAAATTGGACTTGACCTCCAGAGGTAGAGCTTCCTTTGGCTCCATGGTGCTCAGGAATGTCTTTCCATGAGGGACACCCAGGAATACAGATAGCTGGGGAGGGACTCTGTCCCATCAGTAAGGAATGAACAAGATTAACAACATCAGATAAAGAAGTTATGTCTTACCATAACATTACATCTGTGTTGCTGATCTTCGTTCATTCATTACTTCCAACCCTCCGTCCCCCTTCCAGAGGTTCTTGGTTGATATCATGTACTTCTTTCTTATAGGTCTGTTATGACCAGAGGTAGCATCTACTTTTATCTATCAACTTGCAAACTAGATCTGAGGTAACAGGGAGCAGAGCATTCTGGGTAGGACCTTGGCTCGAGAATGTTTGGCTGATGCGAGCTTGATATTGGCCGGATCGGTTCCGAGGACGGAAGCGATAACCCATCAGTAATGAATGAACAAAGATCAACAACACAGATGAAATGTTATGGTAAGACATAACTTATTTTTATTTAAATATGTTTTTAATGAATATATCAAAGTGCAAATGTAAACATTAAGACTTCCCGCACACTAGACCACCAGACAACCAGGAAAAAAAGTCAGACACTTCACAAATATCAGATCGACTTTCATATTATAGTGAGCAATGCTTCTTGTCACATAAGCAACATAGAAACCCGATTACTGATGCTGCAATGCTCACTATCGAGCAACAACCTCTTAAGACACCAGCCGCACAGTACAGCTTCAATAAATAAATATGCTATACAAATTTAGCCATGGCAAAAACTGTTAGAGTATGTTTCTAACCCTAAAAGAGACTAAAGAAGACAACACGGAGGGACAAGAAAGCTACAACAATAAACCCCACCAACGAAATATAAAAAGCTTCCCACAAACCTCACACAAACAGTGTTGTGCTAGTTACTTGTAAAAGTAATAAGTTACTATTACTAGTTACTTTTAAGTGAAAGTAATATGTTACTATTGCTTATTACGTTTCTAAAAAAGTAATATATTATTATTACTAGTTACTAACTAAAGTAACTAGTTACTGTTGAGTTACTTTTACATAAGTATAGTTTATCAATTCTCATATTCAGATTTACTCCCATAGTACTTGTGTGTGAGGAATACATGCTTACTGCACATGAATATGAGTGCATTAAAGTTGTATACACAGTGTTACAATAATGATGAATAGCATTTTACAGTTTACAAAGTCCCACAGGCTAGTCTTTATAGTCAGAGTCACAATTTAATATTTAAACCAAAGTACGCACAGCCAGCAGCATAAGACCCATAACAAATTACAACTCATCAAATTTCCAACAACGTACATTAAGTTAATCTGGTAAAACTAATGCTGAGCACACAAAAATGCATACAGAAAATGTCATATAGGTCTAACAAGACTGTTAAGACAACATCAACCAAAATATCAGTTTATATAACTATTCACAATGACTACACAATGACTACACATTTCTGTTGACTTGAAGAAGGAGCAACTTTTTAAAGTGTTCGTCAGTGAGTCTATTTCTTCTTGTAGTCAGCACTTGTCCACCAAGACTGAACAGGCGTTCAACAGGTGAACTAGCTGGCAGAGTTGTATTAGTGTTCAGAAATATCTTCTTGACTATAGGGTAACTGTTGAGAGAAGATATTTCTCTGGAAGGGTTAGCCAGATACATGTCTATCTGAGAAGATATGCTGACTTTGGCTGGCATTGACTCTTTGAAGCTGAAGAAGCTGTCTTTGGCAGTTAATGCAGAAGTTTCAGATGACTCATGTGCAGGTTCATCCAGTTTCTGCATGGCATCAAGGAGCAGAACCGTGCCTCTAAGTTTCTGCTCTTCACTGTCCACCCATCGCAAACAGAACTGCGGGTGCACTATGCTAGCCAGAATGAGTTTTTCATGATCCAGAAGGTGATTGAACAGAGCCTCAGTGCCTTTAAGAAGAGCATCAACTAGTTGCACAACAAGCTTCACAGACTGCCTGACTTTGGACAACTTGTTTTTCAAGCAAGTAATGGCAGGGATCAGGATTCCCATGAAGCTTTTCAGCGCTTGACTGCAGGATTTCCAGAGCCATTGCCAGGGGCTGCATTGCTTGCAGAAACTCAGCAACAAAGGTAATTTCTGCAGGCCTGAAGATGGAAATTTCAATCTGTTTGCATATCTCATTCAGCAAGACTTCACCCTGAGTTGGAATGAGGAGAATTTTCTCCATCGCGTAGAAAGTGAGATTCCATCGTGTCACATTGGGAATAATCAATGCCAGATCACACTTATTTTGAGCCACCTCAGCAGCTTGGGTACTGCGACTAGCCTTGTTCCAAGCAGCATAGCATTTGGCCATGGTGCTTCACATGATCTTTTTATATTGTGCATCATTACAAGCAGATTCAGAATCTTGCATGGCAACTAGATTCAATGCATGTGCTGTACATCTCAGATGGGGAGGCAGTGAATACGTGTCCTCACTTTGCCCTGACTGACTCAGCAAGGCTGTCATGCTGTTGTAAATCACTTCATCATCATCATCCTCATCTTGCGGCAGAATTATTGTAGTCTCAGATCTCTCACATACCGAGAAGACAATGTAAGCCTTTACAAAATTGCTGCCATTGTCAGTAATTGTTGTACATACCTTTTGATCTATCTTGTACTTGATTGGAATGCTCTCAAGAGTTAATGCTATGAGATCATATGTATGCCTCCCCTGTAATCTACAGCATGACATAGCAGCTGACTTTCTTTGAAGTGTGTCACAGTTGATCCAGTGGGTATTGACACCAAAGAAACAACAATTCTGATGGATCCAAATGTCAGCTGTAGTGTGCTGTATACTATCAACATTCATGCTGGAAGAAGCTGCAAGCATGTTCTTATCATTCGTAAGTATATTCATGTACTTTTCTGTAAGATCTTGTATCTGCCAAATCTCTGTGGTTTTGCTTAAAGTTAAATCACTCTCTCAAAGCAAAATCTTTCTCAATGCATCATTATTAACACCACACACAAGCTTGTATTTTATCATCTCAGGTCTCAGATCAACAAGTCTGCATGTTTTTTACTTGTTTCTCAAGTCAGTTATATATGCTGCAAAAGTTTCACCAGGCTTTTGATCTCTTATGTAAAATAGTGCCTTTCCACTGTAATATTCATTTGAGGGTTGCACATTTCTCTAAATTTGTGTTTTAAGTACTCGGAGTCTTCCCGCATTTCAGTCTGAAATACAATATGGCAGTCTTCCCCCTTCTCTGCATAAACAGCAGGTGCATACACAAATGAATGTTCTCTTTCAATGGCTACTGAACCAGCTAAATTGAGCAGAATAAATGCTTCTGTATGTGGCTCTTTATCAGAAAAAGCAGCCTGTATGAAAATATTATATTCTTGCTCAAACACTCTCCAGTTTTCAGCAATATTATTATCAAACACAAATGGATCAGGTCAGTGAAATCCCACTGCCATGCCAAATAAGTGTCAAACACATACCAGTACTTGTAATTATATTCAGCTGTACAACAGACTCTTTGAAATAACTGTACTCTTCAAAAAGACTGTACTGTAATACTGCACACACTGCCAACACTTTGTACACTTTAGATACTTTGAATAGCTTTAGTTAATGTGAAAAAGTAGTACATTGTGAAAAAATACAGTTTTTTTTTTGTTTTTTGAACATTTTATATGATTTGGACATTGTTTCAAATGTTTTTGTAATTATTTCAAGTACTTTTTTCAATATGTCACAATTTTGAACATTTTGTTTATTCAGTAATTTGTTTGGAATGCTTTGCTTTATACTCATTGTGGGAAAAATCATTTAAATGAGTTTAAGAACCTGGAAATATTTTCTGACCTGTATGTGAGTTGTTAGCGCATTGTTTGAACCACTCTTGTATATTCCTCCATTTCTGACTGTGTACCTCATGGTTTAAGAAGTTTCGACTTCGAATCCCATTCTGACAACATGTCACTGGTCTTGTGTATTCAAATAAGGTGACGAGGCTTGGGTGTTCATTTAAGATGTTTATTACACACAAAAACATTAGAATGGATGACTGGAACATAAAATGTAAATGAACTAGCTAACTGACTGACTGCTACACACATACATGCTTTCACTCCAGCTGCTTACACAAAATGGCACTCTGCTTGCACATTCTCAGTACTTTTTATGCACGTGCTCATGAACTACAATGGCTTTAAAATACAACACACATACTATGATCTACACTCCCTGTGTTCGAGTGGGTTTCCTCAGGGTGTTCCAGTTTCCTCCCACATTCCCAAGACATGCTGCAGGTGGGTTAGGCATTCTAAATTGGCTTTAGGTGTGAGTGTGTGCATGTGTGTGCCTTCTAAAGAAGGTCGACTGCTAGGCTGGCAACTCAACAATGTAAAACTCCACTACCACTTGTTCTGCAGACTGATAATCCACTGTGGTGAACCCTAATGGGCACAGCCGAAAGGAGAAGAAAAAGACTAGTCTTTATAGCTAGAGAGTCACAGATAATAATTAAACCAAACCAGCCAGCAGCACAAGACCTCTAAAAACCTATCACACTTTGTCTATTTTCAGCAACTAAAAATCGAAACTTGAAAAGAATTTTAAATAGAACATAACAAAATATTGTCAAGGCAAAAGTTGGTTGACCATAGATCCACTTGAAGAGTCCTGCTTGGTGCAGTGGGTTGGGGGCATCAGGTCCTCAACTGATGAGTGATGAGTTTGATTCTGACTGATGGTGGTATGAAGAACCAATGCCATTTATTATACTGCAAGGTAAGGATATGATCTATAGCAGACTAGAATTGTCCTAGTGTTAGGGGATGTTTTAGTGGGTGAGAGTCCCACAGTACCAGGGCAGGACTGGAGTCTGGTCATCATTAGCTTTCACCACCTTGCAGTGCTAAAAAAATGAAGTAAATTTTGCTCCAGACTAATTCTAATGATCTATTATGAATGCTACATACTATGAGTTGTGCCAACAGTATGTTATAATTTTTTATTCAAATTGCCACTTCAAAGTGTCTATTATCTCCTAACATCTGATTGCTATCCATACTATATAGGGACTCCGGAAGTTTTACATCAGTCTTTAGGAGGCTATATCACCCACGTTGAGAATCACTGGTTTAAGCAAAAGTAACTCACATTTAAGTTACTAGTTACTAAAAAAAGTAATATATTACTATTACTAGTTACTATTTTGAAAAAGTAACTAGTTATATTACTAGTTACTAGAAATTGTAATATATTGCAGTAATATATTACTTATTATAATATATTACTCCCATCACTGTCTATGATTCACAACCCTCTGTCATATACCAGTCAAAACCAACAATTGCATTATAAAAATAAATAAGCGTTCTTCTAAGAAAGAAAGAACAAAAAGATAAATTATCTCATTTCTAAGAGGATTTCTTGTTGTCTCTTTATGAATCTGAGGACCAGCTTCACCAAGACAATAATAAGTTATTTATTTAGAGAAAGTTTAATTACTTTCCTTTGAACTTTTTTGATGATTTATCATTTATCACGGTTGAGGTCTTGGCAGCCTGTCTTTTAAGACTTGGTAGAGACAAATCCATATCTTCTATTTTGTCCAAAAATTGTTTTTTCTTGCAAAATCCAGTGCATCTTCCAGAGTATTAAATATGCTTTGCCCATCTGTAAGGAGATTTTTATTCTAGCAGGGAGTATTATTTGTGCTTTGATGTCAGCTTTCTTCAGATTCTTTATAAAGGGAATGCAAGCTGTTGTTCTTGTTTGCCATTACTGAAGAAGTATAATCCTTATTAAATCTGACACTTTTCCCATTTATTTGAACTGGGGTTCCTGACCGTGCTGATCTCAAGATGACATCTTTCTCCTGAGTTGACAGGGATTTAACTATACTTGATCTTGGAGCTGATGAATTCTTTAAACTCTACAAATTTGACAGGGACCTGTGGGCTCTCTCTATTCCATATGAGAAAGAATCAGCCAAATTTAGTGTTTTAGGCAGCCAGTCATTTAAAAATGGAATCATGTTGTTACCTTCCATCTTTTCTGGAATTCCAGATATTCTGATATTGTTTCTTCTTGATCTAATCTCTCCTCCACTTTCTCCAATAATACATTGTTTTGTTTTAGTAAGAAGTCTATTTGAGTGTCATTTTCATTTTGTCTTCCATCACTCTCATTCAGAGAGTCTTCTATGGATGTTATTTGTTCAGGATGTTTAGTAATAATCTCTTTCAGTGTGTCAATTTTTTTCTTGCTTTCCTTCTTCATATTTTCCATAATATTTTCCTTGTTATCCATTTTAATGGAGAGGTCTTGCATTCTACTAATAATAGTCTGCAGTTCTTTCTTCATAGATGTATTATGAAGAGAAGCCTTCGAGTGGCTCATAGCTGTAACTGGTTGCAGAACTTCTGACAGGATAAAATCTTAAATAATCCCTTAATGAAGATAATTCTTGTACAGAAAGATTCCAAACTATACTAGAACCAATAGTAAGTGGAATTATTTAACGTTTTAAAAGTTAGAATGTGAAAATCCTGACAGAAATAAATATTTAAGGCAGAGCTAAGGTTCTATGCTGCTATCCACTAGGCATCATAGCCATGCCCCCCATGGTGGAAATTCTTGATAGTCCTTTTGGGCTATGAGCTTAATAAGAACCTATGACTGAATGTATTACCTTATTGTAGATAAAAAAATTAATGCAGTGCCATATCATACATAATCAAGAATGTAGTGTCATGTTTCTACCAAAGGCAGGCGTCCAGTCTGGTGGACCCCAGCCATAAACAAGCTCTACAACAAAAGGAGGAAGCTACTACAAGATAGAGCAAAATCCTTAAAAGGTAAGACACTTTTGATCATTATAAGTAAAAAAATAAGAGGTCTCATGAAATCATCCAAGGCAAATTTTGAGAGAAAAATCGCTAAGGACTCAAAAGGCAATCATAAGGCCTTCTTTAGCTATGTTAGAAACCTGGGAGGAAACTCCCAGATATGCTCAGAATTAGTTCAAAATGATGTGAAAATTACTGAACCTACAGACATTGCCAACATACTGGCTGACAGGTTCAGTGCAAACTTCTCCCCTCCCCAAAAGGAGAGATATCTATACCAGAGGATTGTAGCCCCCCAAACATCTCTAACGCCCAGGTGAGAACTGCTCTCTCCAAGGCGAAAAACACAGCATCCATGGGACCGGATGGTGTCCCCGGCTGTGTGCTCCACGAACTCAATGAGGAATTAAACCCGCAGTTAGGACAGCTGTTTAATCTTAGCCTCACCTCAGGATACGTACCCAAGGAGTGGCGTACGGCAACTGTGGTCCCACTCCACAAAGGCGGTGCCTCCACCGACCCTGGAAATTACCGTCCCATCAGCTTGACAAGCCTGATCTGCAAAGCTATGGAGAGGATCATAATGGAACTCATAAATAAAGACATAGGGAACTTGCAGACTTTGGATCCAACCCAGTTTGGCTTTGTCAAAGGCAGATCATGCCTTTTAAACTTGGTTGACTTTTTCAAAACAGTCACCAAGGCCATTGATGAGGGAAAGGCAGTCCATACAGCCTACCTCGACCTGGCAAAGGCTTTCGACACAATACCCCACTCAGGTATCATTGAAAAACTCATCAGCTTAAATGTAAACCCATACATCACAAGATGGGTAGCAAACTGGCTAAGTGACAGAACCCACAGGGTCAGAGTTGCTGGCGCCATGTCAGACTCAAAGCCTGTCACAAGTGGTGTCCCACAGGGCTCAGTCCTGGGCCCACTCTTGTTCGGCATCTACTTTTCTGAAGTACAAGCAAACACAGGAGGGTTATGGCTGACAAAGTTTGCAGATGACTGCAAACTGGGAGCCATAGTCGAGAACACATCTGACACAGATATCCTTCAGAAGGGTCTCACAGAAATGGACAACTGGTGCCAGAGCCATGGCCTAAAGTTAAACGCCAAGAAATGCATAGTCATACCCTTCGGGAAAAACAAGGTTACCCCTAGCTACCATATAGGTGGCAATCCACTGAGCACAGAAGAGGTTATCAGGGATCTGGGGACCCAGGTTGACAGTAACCTTTCGTTTGGCACTCACATTGCTAAAGTAGTTAGGAAGACCTTCTACATTGCCCACCTGATCATGAAGGGATTCACATCTTGATCAAGGGAGGTCATCGTCCCCCTGTACTCATCACTCATCAGACCAATGATTGAGTACAATGCCCCATTCGGAATGTATCTGACCCGACACCTGCAGCAGTTGGAAAGGCCCCAAAAGTTCCTCACCAAAAGGATAAAGGGTCTCAAAAATATGTCTTATGATGCCCGACTGAAAGAACTCCAGCTCTATTCAGTTGCTTACCGCTTGCTCAGAGGTGACCTGTGCCTGACATACAAGGCCATGTCAAACCCAGATTTGATGAACATGCTTCACCTCAAAAAATCTAGATCCCTCAGAACTACAAGGGCGGGAGACTTAAACCTTGACACGGTTATTAATAGGACATGCTGGAGAGACAGATTCATCACCCGGAGACTCCCTATGCTGTGGAACAAAATCCCGGTACATGTGAGGCAGAGCACCTCGTTGGCCTTGTTCAAGAGAAATCTTGACCAATGGATGGGAGATTGCAGATATACCCCAGGGATTACCTCAGTGTCACTGCTTGACAGAGGCACAGCAAAATAATGGGCATAGTTTCCTTCAAACTAAAGGGGTGGCAAAAGCCACAAAACTCTGGGCTAGGCTTATAAATGCCCTTGGGCAGATAGCCTAGTATGAACCTATGAACCTATAAGATAGGAAAAGAATGCAGTGCCATGGTGCTGAAAAGAAATTAATGCAGTATCAGGTTATAGATAAGAATTTAAATCAGTCTAGTGTTGTTAAAAAAAGAAATGAATATCATGCCATGTTATAGATAAGAAAATAATGTAGTACAGTGTAGTAGGTAAGGAATTAATGTAATTCCATGCTGTAAATAAATTAATGCAGTGCCATATTGTAGGTAAAAAATGAATGCATGTTGAAGGTAAGAAATTAAGTACCATTTTGTAGATAAGAAATGATTGTAGATAAGAAATTAATGTAATCTCACATTGTTAGATAAGAAATTAATTTTATGTCATATTGTAGATAAGAAATGAATGCAGTGCCAAACTGTCGATAAAAATATATGCAATTTCACTTTGTTGCACAAGAAATGAATGACATATAATTTTGTGAAAAAGAAATTAATGTTGCTCTGTCATGTAGAAATTAAATAAATGTAGTACCAGGCTGTAGATAAGCAATTAATTTAGTCTTGTGTTGTTAGATAAGAAATTAATGTCATACCATGTTGTAGATAAGAAATGTATGTAGTCCCATCTTGTAAATAAGAAATGAATGTAGTGTCAGGTTGTAGATATGAAATGAATTTTACCTAACATTAGTAGATAATGAATGGATGTTGTGCCATGTTGTGAAAAATAAAGAAATATAGTACCATGTTATAAATAAGAAACGGATGCAGTCCAGGTTGTAGATAAAAAAATAATGTATTCCCATCTTGTGGATAAAAAATTAACGTATTGTCATACTGGAACCATCTTTAAAGATAAAAAGTTATATGAGAACAAGCCAACTAAAATGAACTCATGTTGAGCACAAGTCATACAGTATTGCAGGAGAGATTAAATGAAGTATTATTTCATGCAAACTGTGATAGCAGTTGTGACACTGCCAGCCCAGCTATCTGGATTTTTTTAAATAATTCTATGTAATTTGTGAATATTTATATGATTTATACAGAACTGTGTGTTATACACTGAGCTTCAAGAATGCAACCACAGCATACCCTGCTAGAACATAGAAGATTAACTTAACAAAACTTCAAGAAATTAGGTTGAAATTAAGTGCTTTACAAGGTGCTATAAATGTTAGTTTATTGCAGCAAGAGGACAGGAAGTCTAGAGCTAGAAGTTTTTTCTATTGTCTTGGAGAGGAGTATTTACTATGTTTAAAATGTAAAGTGTTTTATTGTTCTGTGACTTCCTAGCAGCTGCATATCTGAGAGATATGTATTTTTAACACACATATGTTAAGTTTCTGTTAGCCTGGAAACAGAAGGCAGGTGACAAAGAGTGATGTCACCCAAGCTGACCCAGCAGTAATATGTGATATTAATTTAAGAACTCTCTCAGAGGGAGACTTTTGCATTTTGTATTTTGTCTTGGACCTAGAAACATCCATCTGCAGTTCCTGTGTTGATTGAGTATTGCCTTGTTCTTTTATTATTTATTATTAAATATATTTAAACCTACCTTTGTGGCTAATATTTGTTGCCACTGTACAGGCCACTCCTAAATAGCCTTGCTCTTGGTCACACTTACCATTGGGATAATAGTAACATTACAGAGTAAGATTGGTCAACCTTTGTAAGGGCCTTCTAGTAGCTGATAAGGAGGGGTTGGTAGCAGTGGTAACTACCATACAGTCTGGGCAGAAGGAGGCATAGCTAATAAACCTGTGCCAGCCTTACCCAGGTGTGTGTGGGTGTTTGTATACAAATCAAATCTCAAAGTGTGTGTGTGTCAGCTACTTGGACAGGGACATGAAGCACTGGTTGGACAGAGAAGGTGCTGTAAGTCTTGGCTTGACCCCCCTCAGCTGAGATCTTAACCCTATAGCTGTGCCAGTGGGGAATCTTATTGGGGATCTGGAGAAAAAAGGAGAAGCCAGTTCCCAGAATGACTGTGATCTCTGTGTGCTCTTAAGGGAAATTGTACTTTACTGTGTGTGTACTTGTCATCCTCCCAATGTGTACATCCCTCACTGTTGTCACTGGTGAGGATTCAGGCTCCTTGATTACTGGGCCAGTGCAGGGGCTTCAAAGCAGTTCTAGAAACTTTTTGTAAAGAGGCATCAAATTCAAAATATAGACAGGCATCAGAGAATGCATGGGTCTGGAATACTTTTAATGAGGGATGGAAACAGCAGAAAATACTAAGCTTTTATCTATGATCTGGAGATTAGCAGTATGTAGGTAAAAGTGTTTATCATTTTAACGTTGAGCACTATATACACAAAACAATCATTATCTGACATCAAAATATATGCCTGCATAATATGTGTAACAGTTTTAATGAGAAGGATAAAGAATGATGGTTAATTATAATCAACACCTCAAAGGTTAAACAATATTTAGAGTGGCATCAAGATTACACCCCAATGGCGTTTATGAAGGTTGAATGCCATTAGCCCACTTAAGTATCTGTTGTCTTCCATGTATTCATCAAGACTATTTTTTGAAGGCAGTAAGTCTGGTATGTTAATTTTAATACCACAGATATCTTACTCCATAGGGCACGACAAACATTGCCTGCGATACTTACCTGTCTTCTTCCTATCATTAATACTAATTTTTGGCAAATAACTGCCTGTTTCAGTACTTGTCCTTTGAGATATGTGCTCTACACAAAGAACTTCAAACAAAACCTAGGTCTGTCATTGTCTCAGAGACAAGACACAGGTCCCCCCGAGTAGTCCCTTTGCCATGGAGTAAAGGGGTAATGCCTTCAATGCCAGAATACCTCATGTTTTCCAACCCTCAAATTTTCCTTGTAATGAATCTCTGCACTCTGTCATGCTGCACCAGACTCAGGATTATTAGAATGGTGCATTATTTTGGAGAATTAGGTAAATAAGTATAGTGTACAGAGATACAAGCTCTTACATAGTGTGGCTTAACAGAGCTTTCTTACAGACCACTTCATAAGGCTGTCTAACCAAAATTCCATTGATGTGGTCAAAATTAAGACTCATTCACCAGTGTTCAAGCTTTCTTATTACACAGTCAGATTTTAGTATTCGCCCTTCCATTTTGTAATCACATTATATTTTCTTCTTCCAGAAGCTGAGTACTACATATTTTGAGGTTCCATGTAAGGCTATTTTCATTACAGAAGGTATGGATTTTATCCAATCCATATTATAGTAATGAGTAATCTGCTAGACATCTAACTATACTCCATATATTAAATGCACCTTTAAATTTTGAAACCCATTGTGTCGCTTTTTGTTTCATAGAATAAAATTCTGAAGAGAAAGGCATGCAAACAGAGCCCTGTGAGACTCCATCTTTGTAGAATCAGGTAGCAGGTCTTCCACCTTTACCCCTGTGTGCCCATATATTTAGCCATGTTTCTAGCCACAGAAAATCTGCTCACTTACATTTAATTTGCCTAACCTCTTGATAATTTAAATGTGAGAGAATGAATCAAAACCTTTGGCCAGGTCCCCAGTACTGAGGTTCATAGGTTCATAGGTTAGTACTAGACTATGCACAGAGTTGCAAGTGGCATATGTATATACTGAACAAGTCACTTAACCAGACAGTGCTCCCAGGCTGAGTCTGAAAAAGGTCCATGGAGATCAGTGCTCTATCCCATAAAACAAATACAAATAAATAAATAAACATGTGGCCTTGCAGGCCATTTTAAGTCTAGCCAAATTTCCAAACCTGTTTGGTCATTTAATTACCCTTACCTGTTCATGGGCTAGATTCATATTATACACAGTGACAATTACTGGGTTGACACAATAGATATTTATAAGGGCCCTAAGCATGATATGTGTCATTTAGTAGCTACCTCTGTCCATTACTAGCATAGGGAGCAATGCCGTATTTTCCATCCATAGATCCAAGTTACACTTGAAAATTAACAGGGATGAGCTTTGTTTTATGTGTAGGGGGAGTCTGTTCCAGAACAGTGGTATCTCCTGCAAGAGAGATCTGTATCTCCAGACTGCTCTATTCTATTGATGGTGCAGGGGAGGTTAAGATCTCTGGACCAAAGATTTCCAAGATGGCTACCCAATGATCAACAGTTTAATTTCAGCTCTCCCTGTGTGAAAGCAGAAAATGAGAAATAAAGCCAGTGAAATTGTCATCTTTGGGTAAAATTCAGTTACTGGCTAGTAAATACACTGTCAGTATGCCAGCAAGGAATACATTTTGAGAACCATAAAGAAAATCAACCTGAAAATGACGAAGCAAAAAAAAAAAAAAACTTGCTGGGAAGAATCCCACATGTGCTAAGCAATACATATTTCAAGCATCAGCTTTGGAACAAGAGATGGCTTCCAGTAATTTATGTTCATAGGTTCATAGATGTTTACTAGGCTAATGACCACAAGGGCCTTTTTAAGCCTAGAAATTAATCCCAGATCTCATTCTGGTACCCTTATAAGTGTAAGCAGGGAAGTGAAACATTTATAAGCAGGGTCCTGGGAGATGAATCATTTGCAGGCAGTCTGTGTCCATTGGAGACATAGGTGCCAAACCAAGGATGAATTTCCTGTTCCACATCCAACTGTCGAAGATACACTTGAATTGGATTAGGGAGGAACTCTGCTTCACATGGATAGGGAGCATCTTCCAGGGACAGGGTAGTCTCTGGGATAAATGCCTGTCTCTTCAGCATTTCTTATTTATATCACAGGCAAGGTTTAAGTCTTTAGAATGGGTAATTCTGGTTCTGTTTGTTTTGTAGATATGTAGGAGGTCCATCAGAGTGAGGTCTGACAACCTGTAGGAGACAGAATACAAAGATAGAGCCTTGAGGTGGTCTGCATAGGACATGCTACTTACGCCATGTATTGTTTTAGAGAGGAATCTCTGTGGATGTTTCAGTTGTTGGATATGCCTGGTTAGGTACATACCAAAGGGGAGATGCTTAATGGAGAGAACATCAGACTTAACCATTTAGTTATATCATGCATTTATGTCAATGTATTTTCTCCTTCACTTATAATAAAATGTGAGGTACAATGTTTATAGGTAAGAACTGGGCTTGTTGTCCTTATGGGTCATTTTAAGCCCAGCCAATTTTCCTCAAGGGTGAGAATCAAACATTGTAACCTGTGTCTGTGAAGTAAATACCTTAACCATTAAGCCAACTACTCTGTTAGCAGATGGGACCTCAGTTTAACATCTCATCCAAAGGATGACACTCACAGGAGAGCACCACCCCCTTATGCTGCACTGCCATACCAGTAATTGATCTACCTGGTGTGGGAAGAGAACCCACAGCCTTCTGTACCAAAGGCAAGTGTGCAACCTGTTGTAACACTGACACTAAGGAACTTACCCTACTCATTTTAAGGGGTGCTCTGGGATCTTTTTTATATTTAAATGAGCTACTGCCAACTCAAGCAGATGGGACTATAGTTTTATATTTCATTAGAAGGATAACACACTTTGCTATGTAGCAACCCCTTTATGCTGCACTGCAGTGGCAATGATCCTACTACCTGATGTGGGAATAGAACCCACAGCCTTCTGTACCCAAGGTAAGGGCAGTGAATAAATAAAATGTACTCAGTGTGATTAAAATAAACAATGAAAGAATATATCAACTCAGATAACAAAAGGCAGGAAAAGGTAAAAGCAGGTTTAAGTAGCTATTCAGATGAACTGATAAAACTGTAAAAATCAGAGGATAAATTAAGAAAAGAAGGACTGAGGCTTCTCAAGAAGAGCTGCTTCAAAAATGGTAGAGTTAGAAGACAGAATGCACAGAGAAAACCTGAGAGTTTCTGCTGTACCATAGAAACTGGAAGAAACAAACTACAGATTTTATGAAAGAACAAATAAGCAACTGGATTGGAATTCAACAGAGGGACATGTTAAGTAAATGGGCACAGTCAGTGTTTGCTCCAAACTTGGCCATGAGAAAACAGCCAAGACCTATTTTAGTAAAGATGCAATCATCTTAATAAAACTGCAGCAGAAAGGAAAAGTGTTATAAACTGAATACATCAGAGAATTTGTAGAAAATGATTATTCACAGTACACCAGGCAGGAGAGAAGCAATTTTACCACAGCAATCAGGTAATGTTTACAGGCAGTGTAAGATTCATACTGCTATATCTGTCTTCAGAATTTTTCCTGAAGGATCAAAGACATTTTTGGATGCAGAACAGAATAAAGAGAAAATAAAAAGAGTTTATCCCACAAAAAGTGAGCCTACGGTGAAACTATCTCCAATGTTCTAATGGAAAATACTTGAGACACAGGAAAAAGCATAGAAGTTGACTAGAAGAGTTAGGAGCACCCTAGACTGAACTACAGTTCTGCAAGAATAACTTGCTGAGAAAGACTGGACTTTTGCTGACTTTGTTAAACTTGTGAGTGGACTATAAAACTAAATGTATCTAAAACTATTTTTGTTCTTTTAGTATTTGTGTAAAACATTAAATAATATAAACTGCATGATATACAGTAAAGCAGACTTGCATAATGTGCATCAGGGCCATTTTAAATGTGGAGATTCTTTTCAGTGACTGTTGTATGTGCTAATGATATTAAAGTAAGGAAGTATGTTTTTTAGTTGCCAGAAATATAGGCTTTTCAGTATAACAAGAAAAGAAAGGCTAAACAGAAACAAGATTGGGCTGATGGGGTGAGGTGTGGGGTGTAAAAGTACATTGATTATACTATATGTAGAATTAAGATAATTTCTCTTATTTTTACAACAGTACATGCCTAGCTTAATTGCCATGGTTTAAGCTTCATATAAGTGTTTTTGAAAACAAGTAGCCTTGTAAAATGAGACAAAATGATTAAAGCCATAAAAATGCTAAGCTCATTGCATCTGCAAAGATATTAGCTTGTTTTTTTCTTCTCTCTAGCAACTATTCTCAGTTGGAGTCAAGAAGTCTACAGCAAAAGGCAGTTTTAAATTTTATTCTGAGAGGGGACTAAAGATAAAAGGAACAGATACCAATCCATGTAAGTGGGAACACAGGCTGTAACGTGTTTAGTATGAGTAACCTTAATTTTAGATTAGGTAATGGCTGTGGGTGCAGCTGTCATTTTGGGGCAATTGTTCCTATATAGGGGATAACATTTCATTTTTTAAAGATGTACATAGATTTGTGTGTTTGATCTAAGTTAATCAGGGAGGGGAGTGATTTGAAAATATATTGTTATTTAGATTTTTGTTTGAGTGCATTCATTAAAACAAAATAATCTTGAAAAATCTGACATAGGTTCAAATGAAGATAAGAAGAAACAACTATGTAATAGAGCATCCTACCAAACACTAGTGCATGCAAGTAAGACAAAAGTTAAAAATACACACTCAAGAAGATTTCATGTATATTAGGTGGGAACAATTTATTTTTATCATAATGGCTATACTATCCATATTGTCTTGGAACATAAATAGCCTTACAGGTATATATGAAAGGAAAGAAATACTGAATTACATTTAAAAAATACAGAATGCAAATAGGAATTCTGCAGGAAATATATTTGGAAAGAAATGAGAATTTGAATTTGACAAATAAAAGATTCCATGATGGATATTCAACTGAATACCAGGAACAAAAGAAAAGGGGAGCAATAATAATGATAGCTAAAGGGGCTGTAATAGTGATACAAGATGGACAAAGACAATGGTGGTAGATTTGTGGTAGTAACTGGTTATTGCCAGGGGAGAATGACTATTATGGAAATTATTAATATTCTATCAAAAACTGCTATTATTGAGCTTCAGAATATTTGGGGAGAAATAATCAGGTTTTAGCATGAAATATTACTTATAAGTAGGGATTTCAACTTAATTTGTAAAAGGGAAGCTGTATCTGGAGACCTAAAAGGGAAATATAACAAAAGAGGGTAGATTTCTGAAGACATTTATGAAAATATTTGGTATGGAAGATGTGAATTCAGTAGTAGGGAATGGGACATAATTTACATATTATTCCCCAAAATACACTTGGCTGAACTAGATAGAAATTACATTTCACAGAAATGTACATTTAATTGAAAGCTTTGACACACATCCAATGACTATTTCAGATCATGTGCCAATAAAAACTAAAATATAAATGTAGTGTAATTAAGTAATAATGAGACACTGATGAGTTACCACCTATCTGTTAAAGAGAGAGAGGAATTAAAAGAATTGTGTAGTAGAAATTATTCAAGAATTATTAGAGAAGACAGAAATTTCTTCAGAAGTGATAGCTAATGAGTAGGCTAAAATGTAAATGGAGTTTAAAAATAGGGTGGAAATAAAGGAGAATGAGATATGTTTCAGAAGTAATAGGAATTAGAGAGGCTGACAGTGGTTAATGTATAGCAGAATAAGGGGAATCTCACAGAAAAAGAAGATGTGCAAGTGCAAAGTGCTAAAGAGATATTAAGACATTTTTGAATAGTATACGAGTTTAGAAAGATTGCTGTTAAGCAGCTATTTTATCATAACAACACCAAAGCACAAAAACTTTTAGCACAAAGAGTAAGGCAACAGAAAGTAGAAAAGGTTGTTACAAAACTTAGAAAGTCTATAACAAGAAAAACCTTGATGATTGGATGGAAGAAAGGAAATTCACCCCAGGGATCACGCCAGTTGCCCTGCTAGACAGAGGTCCAGGGAAATAAATAGTGTGGGAAGAAATAGCCAAGGAATTGTTATGGCTAGGATTATATAAGCCCTAGGGCCGATAGCCTAGTACCAACCTATGAACCTATGAACAGAGATCCTATAGAGTTATTAGGGATATTCCAGATATTTTATGGAAATTTGTATAAAGCAGAGAAATGTAGAAATCAAGAAAGAGCACAAATGGAAATAGTTATGGAAGACTTAATTATTCCAAGGTTAGCGTTAGATGAGGCTCAACAACAAACAATTAAGATAGGAGCAGAGATACAAATCATGATGTACAATCAATCTTCAAGAAAGTCTCCAGGAAGAGATAGTATTCCTTCGGAAGTCTGGAAGTTAGAAGGGAAGAAAATGATAAAGATCTGCAATATTTTTTTAATAGTATTTTAAAAGGAGGGGAAGTGAAAAAATCTTGGAAGAAAACTGTGGTGGCTGTGTTACCCAAAGATGGTAAAGATCCATCGAATCCAGGTTTTTTACACCATGGTTGTCAAGTGTTTATGTTTATACTAACTTAAAGAATGGCAAAGGGGTTGCCAAAATTGATATACATGGTTCAATGTTGTTTTGTGGAGGGGAAGCAAACATTGAACAACATTAAGTGAACAATGATGATCCAGAGGGAAGAAAAATGCAAACAAATACTGCTATTGCTTAAAAAGAATTTAATAGAGCAAGCAGGGAATTTATAAGTAGGGCAATGGAAGATTTTGCATTTTCTGATACAACAATAAGGATAATTAGGAAGATATATGAAGGATCAGAGGCAAGAATTAAAGTTGGAGGCTTCCACTCTGATAAGTTGTGTTTGAAGAAAGAAACCAGGCAGTGGTGTCCTCTTTCCCTTTGTTATTTGCTTTATGTTTAGAGCCATTGACAAAGAAAAGAAAATGACTCAGAAATTTAAGGATATAATTGATATGGTAATCAAGAAAAGTTGGCTTTATTTGCAGATGACATTATTTTGTATCTGATGAATCCAAAAAAGGACATCTCAATGTGCTGGAACATTTTCAGATAGTTTCAAGTCTTTTGGGGATATAAAACCAATGTAGATAAAATAAAGGCTATAGCTGTAAAATATGTACCCATACACAAATTGATTCAACAATACCTATATTTATGGGGAAGCAATAGGATGAAGTTGTAACACCAGGGAAATACTGCCAGTCCAGCTGTCTGGAATTTTGTAAATAATTATGTGTCACTTGAAAATATTAATATGATTTATATAGAAATGTGACACTGCCAGCCCAGCTATCTGGAATTTTGTAAATAATCATATGTCATTTGTGAATATTAATATGATTCATATGGTTGTCTTACAAGTGTAAGAGAACTATATGTTATATGGATATTAAACTATTGGTGCAGAAGTGTGTGTTGAACTGTATGTTATATACTGGGCTTCAAGAATGTAACCACAGTGTACCCTACTGGAAAAGAACAGAAATCTATATAAACTATATACCTGTGCAAATGTATGTTTTAATAGTAGAAGCTGGAACATACAGAGTTAATTTGCAAAACTTCAAGAAAATAAGTTGAAATTAAGAGTGTTTTACAATGTGCTATAAAGTTAGTTAATACAGTAAGAAGACAGGATGTCTAGAGCTAGAAGTTATTTCTATTGTCTTGAAACAGAAAAAATTACTAGGTTTCAAATGTAAAAGTGTTTAAGTGTTTTACGACTTCCAGTTCTGAGCAAACATCTGAGAGATATGTATTTTTCACAGATAAATGTTCAGTTTTGCTAAGTTTTTGTTAGCCTGGAAAAAGAAGGCAGGTGACAAAGAGTGATGTTATCTGAGCTAACTCAGCGGTAATGTTGATTATTAATTTAAGAACTCTCTCAGAGAAAGACTTGGCATTTCATGTTTGGTTTTGGACCTGGCAAGAATATCCACTCATCTGCATTTGCCTTGCTAATAGTAAATAACTAGGGTACAGTGATTTATCTTATATATAGATAGGAATATAGTAAAGATTAGTTTAGATGTTTTCTGTATTTATTTGAGACTGTCATGCAATGTTATTTTAAAATATTTCCTGTGATTCTGAAGTCTGTAGTCACTGTGTTGATTTGTTAGGTATTGCCTTGTTCTTTTATTACTTATTATTAAATATATTTAAACCTTTTTAAATGTGGCTGGTTTGTTTAGAGATATTTAAGCTCTTACAGTATTTGCATATGTATTTGGCGATACTGAACAGGCCACTCTAATAGCCTGGCTTTTGGTCAAAGACTACCATTTGGATAATAGTAACATTACACAGTAGGATTGGCCACCTTTTGAAAGGGACTTATAGTAGCTGATACATTAGGGTGGCTGGTGACAGCTGGTACTACCTTATAGTCTGGGCAGAAGGGGCATAGCTAGTAAACCTATGCCAGTGTGTGTGTGTATGTGTGTGTGTGTGTGTGTGTGTGTGTGTGTGTGTGTGTGTGTGTGTGTGTGTGTGTGTGTGTGTGTGTGTGTGTGTGTTTATATATCAATCAAATCTCAAAGTGTGAGTGTGTGTGAGTGTGTGTGTGTGTGTGTGTGTGTGTGTGTGTGTGTGTGTGTGTGTGTGTGTGTGTGTGTGTGTGTGTGTGTGTGTGTGTGTGTGTGTGTGTGCGTGTGAGCTACTTGGGCAGGGACGCGAAGCACTGGTTGGACAGAGAGGGTGCTGGAGGTCTTAGCTTGGCCACTCAGCTGAGATCTCAACCCTATAGCTGTGCCAGTGGGGAGTCTTATTGGGGATCTGGTGAAATAGGGAGAAACCAGCCTCAGACAGACTGTGATCTCTGTATGCTCTTAAGGGAAATTATACTTTACTGTGTGTGTACTTGTCATCCTCCCAATGTGTACATTCCTCACTGGTGCTAGTTGTGATGATTGAGGCTCCTTGATTACTGGCCCAATGCAGGGGCATCATATATTACTTGGTGGCAGTGGTGTGATATCCACATCACATATTAATTGATTGACAGTGGTGAGTTAGCCACATCACATATCAATTGGCTTGCAGTGGTGTGGATATTGAATTCCTGTAGCCTTTGTTCAGTGGTCACTGAAGGTGTTTGTACTCTCAATCAGCCATGCAATGAACATTTAGAGTTCATATCACAATTGTTTTTTTTTTTTTTTGTTAGCTTAGTTTGTCAATTAGAGCAGGCAAGAATGTCAGCAGAGGAGTATGGCAAGCTGACAAGGAGCCAATTGACTGAAATGTGCCAGGCTAAAGGACTAGTGCATGCCAACTTGACTAAAGCAGACATGATTGCGGCTTTAGTCACAGCTGCATCACAAAATAGGTACCAGGAGGATAAAAAGACTGGCTATGGAGATGTACAACTCTCAGAAACTGGACAGCTCAACCTTTCCACAGAGGACTTATGTTTGAGAGGGTATGTAAACAGTATAATGGTGACCAAGGGCTCTGGGTATGGTTCCTGACCCCCTTACTCCATGGTAAAGCTGTAACTGTCATCTCCAAATTGCCTGACACTGATTGTTTAAATTATAATACAGTCAAAATGTGTTTGCTAGAATATTTTAAGTTAACACCAGAATCTTAAAGGAAAAAGGTTTTTGAGCATAGATGCAAGGCAGCTGAAAGTGTGTGTGAATATGTTGCTGAACTAAGCACTTATTTTCATATTTGGGTGACTGCATGTCAGGTCACCACTTTTAAAGAGCTGGCAGACCTTTTGGTGAGGGAACAAGCTCTTAGCTACAAGTGGTGTCCCACAGGGATCAATCCTAGTTCCTCTCCTGTTTGGCATCTACTTCTCTGAAGTTCAAGCCATTACAAAGGGACTCTGGCTGACCAAGTTCACAGATGATTACAAACTGGGAGCCATTATCAATTCTCCAACTGATGTAGACATTCTACAAAAGGCCTCACTGACATCAATGATTGGTGCCAGAGCCATGGCCTAAAGCTTAATGCCAAAAAGTGCATTGTCATTCCCTTTGGGAAAAATTCAGTGACTGTGAACTACCACATAGGTGGTAGCCCACTAAATACCGAAGGTGTGATAAGAGACCTGGGGACACAGGTTGACAGCAACATCTCCTTTGATAACCACATTGCCACTGTAGTCAGAAAGTCCTTCTATGTGGTACATCTCATTACAAAAGGTTTCTCATCCAGGAAGAAAGAGATCATGATCCCTCTCTACCCGTCACTCATTAGACCAATTATAGAATACAATGCCTCATTTGGTATGTACCTCACTAGACACGTACAACAACTGGAAAGGCCACAAAAATACCTCACTAAGAGGATCTTAGGCCTTAGACACATGTCCTATGTGGACAGACTCAAAAACCTCCAGCTATACTCTGTCTCTTATCACCTAGAGGAGATCTCTGCTTGACATACAAAGCCATGTCTGACCCAGAGCTGCTAGATATGCTACACCTAAAGAAATCCCAATCCCTCTTTGCCACACGCTCCAGGGACCTAAACCTCATTACCACAATAAACAGAACATGCTGGAGGGACAGGTTCCTAATCCAGAGACTTCCCATACTCTGGAACAAACTTCCCATTCATGTCAAGCAGAGCACTTCACTGGCCCTCTTTAAGAGAAATCTTGATGAGTGGATGGGCAATAGGAAGTTCATCCCGGGAATCACTTCAGTGGCCTTGATTGACAGGGGCACTGGAGACTAAATTTGGGCAGCATGATGCCAGGGAATCTTCTTGGGCTAGGCTTATATAGACTCCAGGGCCATTAGCCTAGTACACACCTATGAACTTTAGCACTTTGCCTGAGGACATGAGAATCTGCTTAGCTGAAAGATAATGCAATACCGTAGATGAGTTTAAGGAAAAAGGGAGACCTATACTTACCAATCAGGGCATCACTGCACAGGAAAGGGACACTCAGTGCTGCTCATGGGTCTAAGGGAACCCATGGTGGGCAGCCCAGACTGCCCCAACAGAGTCTGCCAGTAGCAGGGGAACCCACTAGTTCAGGTATGCATCCAAGACCAAGGGTTAAATATTTTACATGTAACCAGTGGGGCCATGTAGCATACAGATGTCCACGGAGGCAAGGTGGGGAACAGAAGGTAGGAAAGCCAGTAAGTGGGAATGATAAAATGTCAACAGTAAGTTGACTTGAGACAACAAGGGTACCAAACTACCACAAGTGGTTATATCCTATCTTAGTGGATGGGAAAGAGGTCATGGCTAAGAGAGACACAGCCTCTGACCTAGCCATTGTGAATCCTGCAATGATTACAGAGGAGCACTACTTGCTTGGACAGTCTACTCCAGTCAGAGCCTTAGGAGGGATCCCATTCCACATACCTTTGGCTAGGGTTTACCTTGACTGGGAAGGTAGAAAAGGAAGCAAGCAAGTAGCTGTGTTTGAGGATATTCTTGCAGATTTCCTGATTGGGAATGCTTTTGATAATGCCATATCCTGTGTGCATACAGTTACACGCAGTCAGGCTTGGAGATAAACATGTAGGTCTGGTAGCCTGGGGGAGACCCAGACAGACTGCACACCTGCAGCCAGAACTGGTGAGGTGGTTACTTCAGGGAGGGAGCTACCCTGTAGCAGTGAGACTGAAGGTGAGCCACAGCTACTTGTGGCTACTGATGTTCCCTTAGACAGAGTGACTGCAAGGGCAGACGTGAGTAGTAGTACCCAGGCTGACAGTGAGGCACCGCTGTCAGAGGATGCCAGACTTCATGTGAAAGGAGAGCTGGGAAGGGTTACACAGAGATAGCTGAGACAGGCTCAGCTCTCAGACCCTACATAATAAGACCTGAGGGAGGTAGCTAGTGAGGCACCTGATTCTCAAGGGAAGGGGGGATCTGTATACTGGGACAAAGAGTTACTATATAGAGAGTGGACCCCTGAGGGAGGGCTAGAGGATGAGAGAATGCAGCAGTTGTTAGTGCCTAAAGCCTACTATCTGGCACTTCTAGCCATAGCCCATGATATTCCCTTTGCAGGTGATATGGGCATAAAATGTACAAAGAAACATATTATGTACAACTTCTATTGGCCTGGGATTACCAGCGGTGTAACAGGGTACTGTAGGACCTGTGAGCAGTGCCAAAAGGTAGGCAAGGCCGGAGACAAGGATAAAGCTCCTTTGATGCCTTTTTCTGTGATTGAGGATCCATTTCAGAGGGTAGCTATGGATATTATGGGGCCTCTGAGTACCCCAGGTTCCACAGGGAAAAAGTATATCATAGCGGTAGTAGATTATGCTACCAGATACCCTGAAGCAGTGGCTCTGTCCTCCACCAAGGCAGAAAGGGTGGCAAATGTTTTGTTAGAGATTTTCAGCAGGGTAGGTTTTCCAAAAGAAATACTGACTGACAGAGGTGCCAATTTCATGTCAGACCTGCTGGCTTGTCTATGGAAGTACTGTGGAGTAAAGCACCTAAAGACCACCCCCTACCATCCCCAGACTAATGGTTTTGTTGAGAGGTTAAACTCTGCACTCAAGATGATGCTATGGACATTTGCAGACCAGTTTAAGAGGGACTGGGACAAATATCTGCCCCATATGTTGTTTGCTTACAGAGAGTTTCCCCAGGAATCCACAGTTTTTTCACCCTTTTATTTGCTGTATGAGCATAGGGTGAGGGGACCTCTAGATTTAATTCAAGATAAGTGACAGGATGAGTGTGAATCCCACAAGGAGTCTGTTGTGGCATATGTCCTAAACCTCAGGACAAGGCTCAGGGAACTCATGGACTTGGCCCAGGAGAACCTGGCAGAAGCCCAACAGCAGAAAAAGGTCTGGTGTGACAGGAATGCTCAAGGTAGAGAGTATGCTGTAGGGCAACAGGTAATGGTTCTCATTCCCATCAGACACAATAAGCTGCAGGCAGCTTAGAAGGGACCCTACAAGGTAGAAAGGAAGTCTGTGATGTTAACTACATGGTAGAAGAGTTAGGCAGGAGGCAGGAGCACAAATTGTACCATGTTAAAATGATGAAATCTTACCATGACAGGGAGGCTCTTGTGCTAAGTATTTACAGTACAAGGCAGGAGGAGTCTGAGGAGAATCTATGTCTACAGGGAGCCAACCAGTAAAATCCCAAATTACTATGGTGGAGCCTAGGGTTGCAGGCATATGATGGGACAGTACAGCATGGTACTAGGGTCAGCAATGCCAAGGCAGCCGGAATCTCAAGACAGGGCATGGGGTAAGGTATTCCCAGATATGCTCAACTCTCACAAGCAATGTTTCTCAAGGGTCACTTGAAAAACTAGCTTGAATTTTCGGGGAGGGGAGAAATGTGACACCAGGGAAATACTGCCAGTCTAGCTATCTGGAATTTTGTAAATAATTGTATGTCACTAGAAAATATTAATATAATTTATATAGAAATGTGACATTGCCAGCCCAGCTATCTGGAATTTTGTAAATAATCATATGTCATTTGTGAATATTAATATGATTCATATGCCTGTCTTACAAATGTAAGAGAACTATATGTTATGTGGATATTAAACTACTGGTGCAGAAGTGTGTGAACTGTATGTTATGTACTGAGCTTCAAGAATATAACCACAGTGTACCCTACTGAAAAAGAACAGAAATGTATATAAACTATATACCTGTGCAAATGTATGTTTTGATAATAGAAGCTGGAACATACAGAGTTAACTTACAACACTTCAAGAAAATAAGCTGAAATTAAGAGTTATAAAGTTAATTAATACAGCAAGAAGACAGGATATCTACAGCTAGAAGTTCTCTCTCTTGTCTTGAAAAAGAAATAATTACTAGGATTCAAATGTAAAAGAGTTTTATGACAACGTTCTGAGCAAATATCTGAGAGATATGTATTTTTAACAGAGAAATGTTAAATTTTGTTAACTTTCTGTTAGCATGGGAACTGAAGGCAGATGACAAAGAGTGATCTCATCCGAGCTAACCCAGCAGTAATGTTGATTATTAATTAAGAACTCTCTCAGAAAAAGACTTGGCATTTTGCATTTGGTTTTGGACCTGGCAAGAGCACCTACTCATCTGCATTTGCCTTGCTAATAGTAAGTAACTAGGGTACAGTGATTTCTCGTAGATATAGATAGGAATGTAGTAAAGATTAGTTTAGATGTTTACTGTATTTGAGACTGTCCTGCAATGTTGTTTTAAAATATTTCCTGCGATTCTGAACTCTGTAGTCACTGTGTTGAGTTATTGAGTATTGTCTTGTTCTTTTATTATTTATTATTAAATATATTTAAACCTTTTAATTCTGGCTGGTTTGTTTAGAGATATTGAAGCTCTTAGAGTACTTGCATATGTATTTGGTGATGCTGTACAGGCCACTCTAATAGCCTCGTGCTTGGTCAAAGACTACCATTTGGATAATAGTAACATTACATAGTAGGATTGGTCACCATTTGTAAGGGCCTTATAGTAGCTGATAAATAAGGATGGCTGGTGGCAGCTGGTACTACCTTATAGTCTGGGAAAATGGGGGCATAGCTAGTAAACCTGTGCCAGACTTTCCCAGGTGTGTGTGCATGTGTGTGCATTTGTATATCAGTCAAATCTCAACGTGTATGTGTGTCAGCTACCTGGGCAGGGACAGGAAGCACTAGTTGGATAGAGGGGGTGCTGGAGGCTTAGCTTAGCCACTCAGCTGAGATGTCAACCCTATAGCTGTGCCAATGGGGAGTCTTATTGGGGATCTGGATAAAGAGGGTAAAACCAGCCCCAGACTGACTGTGATCTCTGTATGCTGTTAACGGAAATTTACTTTATTGTGTGCATACTTGTCATCCTTCCAATGTGTACATCCCTCACTGGTGCTAGTGGTGAGGATTGAGACTCCTTGATTACTGGGCCAGTGCAGGGGAGTCAAAGAAGTATTTAGGAGCATGCATTAAAAAGGCTTCTGTTATAGGTTTGTAGTTTCATAGATGTGTACTAGGCTAATGACCACAAGGTTCTGGTACCCTTGATAAGGACAAGCAGGGGTTTGTGAGATGAAACATTTACCAGCTGACTGTATCCATTAGAGAGAGAGGTGTCAAACCAGGGATGAATTTCCTGTTCCCTAACCAATTGTCCAAGTTACACTTGAATTGGGTTAGGGAGGAACTCTAATTCACATTGATGGGGAACCTGTTACAGACAAAGGATAGTCTTTGAGATATATATCTGTCTGTCCAGTGATCCTGTTTATATCCCAGGCAATGTTTAAGTCTTTAGACTGGGGAATTCTCGTACTGTTTTGTTTTGCAGATATGCAGGGGATCCATTATGACAGGGTCTGTGAATGTCTTGTCAGCAGGCATAGATTTCCCCTCAAAAGCCTGTAGGAGACAATAGGGACTTGAGCCAGTCTGCATAGAACCTGTTACTTATATCCTGTATTCTTTTAGTAAAGAATCTCTGTGGACATTCCTGTTGTTGGAAGTGCCTAGTTAGGCACCTACCAAATGGGCATTGTATTCATTGATAAGTCTGATGAATGCTGAATGCATTGGAAAAATGGCTTCCTTGCACCTAGATGCTATACCTTTGTTTATAAACTTCACAACATACAGTGATTTCCTCACTACTGTAGGCACATGATAGTGAAAGACTAGATTACTGTCTATATGTGTCCCCAAGTCCCCGACTACTGGCTTGACTCTTAGGGGTGTGTTGTCAATATGATAGTTACCAGAGGTGAATGACTTCCCAAATTATGCTATTACACATTTCTTGGCATTTAGATTTAGTTCTAGACTCTGACACAAGTTACTTGTCTGTGTCAGACCCTCATGGAGAACATCTATGTGAGTGGGGAATTCTCTGACTGATCCTAATTTACAACCATCTGCAAATTTAGTCAGCCAGAGGCCACTAACATTAGCCTTGACTTCAGGGAAGAAATGCCAAAAAGGAGTGGTCCCAGGACTGATTCCTGAGCAACACTGCTTGTGACTAGCCTCTCTGTAGAGATGGACTCCCCAGTTCTAATTACTGCATCCTGTCTGCGAGCCAGCTGGCTATCCACCAGGTGACATAAGAGTTTATACCTAACCTCTTGAGTTTGTCAACAATGCCCAAGTGAGGTGTTGTGTCAAATGCCTTGGCCAGACCAAGGAAGGCAGTGTGAACCATTTGTTCTCATCCATTGCTTTGGTGACCTGCACTTGACAAAACCAAATTGGGCTGGGACCAGTGTCTGGAGGTTTCCTATGTCATTAAAATTAATTTCTATGATAATTCTTTCCACAGCTTTGTATATAAGACTAGTGAGACTTATGGGTCTGTAGCATCTATGATCTGTAGATGGCCCTCCTTTGTGTAGAGTGATGACTGTTGCTGTTGTCCTATTTGGAGGCTACAGTTAAATAGCAATTCCAGAGGGCCTGACCGGCCATGTTTCATGCTGTTTAGAAGGCATCCTAGGATATTGTCTGGGTCCATTAATACAGTGTTTTTGGCCTTAGAGAGAAAATTGAGGACCTGTTCCCTAGTGATAGTAGGGGGAGTTATATTTGATGGCACTTCCTGAGGGGATGTTGAGGGGAAGACAGGGGTAAAGCTGGAGCTGAATTTGTCTGCCAGTAGGTTTACTATATCTTCTGGTTCTGTATAGGTGGCTCCATTAACAATGAGCTTTGTACACAATTGTGTGTGTTCCTTGGAGGTTGCAGGCATAGCTAAAAAATGCTTTGTGGTTAACCTTGACCTAGGAGGCCAAATTTACCTCAAATCTTGCTTTGGTAGACTTTCTTTGTCCTCTAAGTTGTTTGTTTATTTTGATGTGAGTGCTTTTATCCTGATGGGTGCTACACCTCTTAATTTTTGCCATGATTTTCTTCCTTCTGTTATGTAGCCTATTGATATTGTGCTTCGACCAGGGTAGCTTGTTTTTTGAGTTATTTCTGTACTTCTTCCTGATGGGTACAGCTGCCTTTGTGCATCAAGTAACATGCCTGTATCGGGTTTCTGTGAACAGTTCCACATAGGCAAGTGTTCTTAGGGTTTATTGGGGCTTGACTTTTTGCCAGGTTATCATTTAATAGTAGGAAGTTAGCCTTAGAGTAGTTTCTAAACATTCCAGGGTTAAGTGGGGTTCTGGGTTTTATTTTTACTTCAAAGGTGACAGTTTGTAGTCTGATCTTACTAGAGAAGACATTACACTAGAGGGTGTACAGCAGTCTCCCATATTGGTGAGGACCAGATCCAGTATATTTGCTCCCCTGGTTGGCATATTGACAGTCTGGTCCAGGGAGTTTGTATTTATAAAATCCAGAAATCTCTGTGCCTGCATGTTTGGTGTCATATATGATTCCCAGTTTAAAGTCGCCCATGAATATGGTATTGGGTTGGATGGTGAGTGTTCCAATAAGTTTAAATATATGTTATGGGTTTCCTGAGTCATATAAGGGGACCTTGCAAGGAAGTTGTATGGGATTTTGCCTGTGGTAATTTGAACACTGAGAAGTTCAAGTGCATTGTCCTGTTTGACCAGCCTCGGGGTACATTTATTTTAATGTAAATCGAGACACATCTACCTTTAGTTCCTATCTGTGTAGTAGCTGGTCTAAATGTGTAGACAACATTATAGTCCTGCACTGCTGGTGTGATCTACATGGCTTTAAACCATGTCTCAGTGACATCACAGATATCAACATTCTCTAGGGTGAGGGGAGCTTGTAAGGAGTGTAGTTCTTCTTTAGACTCCTAGCATTGAGCAGTAACACCTTTAGATGTTCTTAGTTTTGATTTGATAAGTCGAAAATACTTTCAGTTTGGTATTGCCTAAAAATTTTTATGGGAAGGACAGTGTTTTAGCTAATATTCAAAAACCTAGAGGGGAGAGGTGCAGACCATCCCTGGCAAAGCAGGATTGTCTGTTGGCTATCTCCTTCCATACTGACAAATATTGTATCCCTTAGAATGACATCAGAAACTAAGCCAATTATTAAAGTCATTCATATGTTGTTCCTGTTGTGGCATCATCCTTGGAGAAGGTAAATTCTGTGTAATTCTAGTCTCGTATCAGTCTCGGACATATATTCTAAGAGCTCCATATCACTATTCGTATAGTCTACGGAGGCACATCTTAGGTCATTTACACCCATGCAGACTATGGTTGAGTCACACTGGTACTTCTGTCCTGTGACCTGGATGTATGCTTGATGAGGTGGATCCTGGCCCCTGATAAGCAACTGGCCATGATTTTCTCCTTAATTAGCCTGGTGAGAGGGATATCAGTGTGTCTCTCAATGGAGTCTTCAATAAGCAGAATGCTGGATTGTGTGGTGTCTTGCCTTATGGGCTTTGAAGTAAATGCTCAATGAGATGTGAATGTAAGTGTTGGTGTGGATGTTCTTATGGCAGGGAGGGATATGTGGGAAGAGACTAAACAAAATATAGTACAAAAACTGAGAAAATGGAAGCTGTTTTTATGGATATGGATATTAACATACAAACAGTGAAAATCTGTTTTGTCCCTTTAGTTTTATATATGGATCAGGCATATTTTTATCAATCAGAGGAGAAGTTGTGGTCAATAATTAATAAAGAGTTGAATGAATTTATCTGGGGCAGAAAGAAGGCAAGAGTTAAGTGTGATATGTTAATCTTTCCAATAAAACAAAGTGGCTTAGGATTACTTGATTTGAAGGGATATTTTAGAGTTACACGGTTAGGTCTCGTATATAGAACACAAGCAGTAGGTTATAATTCAAAGCAGAAAGGGCTGGTGATTAAGCAAGGGGGAAGTTCAAGAAATAAGGAGATAATGGAATTTTAGATGTAGATCCTCAAGGAGAATAACAACAACCATACAGAATATTACATTCATGAAGTAGCAGAAAGTATTCCAAGAACTAAGCCAGCACAAGACTGAAGAAAGGCTTTGCCAATAGGGATGACTGCAAGTTGGAGTACAGAAAATAGGTAACAGGGTGAAGGAACTCACTAGGGAAAACTAGCAAAGGAACCAATGTATTGGGAGTAAATAACTAGAGAGGGAAAGGTAAGAGTGGGGTGAGACCAAGAAGACATTTGGACTGCAAGTAAGAGACTGCCTTCCCTTCCAGGGATTGATAGTAGAGTATGGCCAATGGGAAAGGGACAAGGAAATCCTAAGTGAAAGACCTGCTCTGGTAGAGTTGTTAGTTGAATCTAGAACAGAAGCTGCATTTAAAAAAAGGAATAATTAGTAGGGCTTACAAAATATTGCACAATAACTATAACAATCAATCAGGAGGTTAGAAAAGATTGGGAAGAGAGACTGGAAAAGCAACATATAAAGGGACAATGGGAGGACATATATATGTCTCTCAAGTATGCAACAAGGTCCAAAAGGTTTAGGATTTTTGCTTGGAAATGTTTGCATAGGTATGTTTATACCAGAAGCAGAATTCAAAGAATTTTTCCTCAGGTAGATAGCAAATGTTAGAGGTGTGATGGAGAAGGAATAGTTAAGTGGAAACATACATAGGTTCATAGGTTCATAGGTAGGGACTAAGCTATTGGCCCAAGGGTCTACATAAGCATAGCCAACAAGGTTCCCTGGCTTACAACACCCAAGAAAGTTATTTTCCTGTGCCATTGTCGAGCAGAGACACAGAAGTGATCCCCGGGGTGTATTTCCTATTTCCCATCCACTCATCAAGATTTTTCTTGAAGAGTGCTAATGAAGAACTTTGCTTGACATAGATGGGTAGCCTGTTCCAGAGTATGGGAAGTCTCTGGGACAGGAATCTATCCTATCAGCATGTCCTGCTTATTGTGGTGACAAGGTTTAGGTCCCTAGAGCGTGTAGCTTGGAGGGATTGGGATTTCTTTAGGTGTAGCATGTCCAACAGCTCTGGGTTTGACATAGCTTTATATGTTAGGCAGAGATCATCTCAGAGTAGGCGATATGCTACGAAGTAAAGCTGGAGGTGTTTGAGGCGGTCAGTGTAGGGCATTTGTTTGAGGCCAGTAATCCTCTTTGTGAGGTACTTCTGTGGCCTTTCCAGCTGCTGTAGATGTCTTGTGAGGTACATTCCAAAAGGGGCGTAGTGCTCTGTAATGGGTCTAATGAGTGTCGAGTACAGGGGAACAATGACCTCTTTTTTCCTGAATGAGAACGCTTTTATGATGAGGTGTGCCATGTAGAAGGACTTTCTGACTACTGTGGCGATGTGTCTATCAAAGGAGAGACTACTGTCCACCAGGATCCCAAGGTCTCTTATCACACATTCAGTGTTAAGTAGATCGCTGCCTATGTGGTAGTTCTTGGGTACAGAGTTTTTACCAAAGGGGATGACACTGCACTTTTTGGCATTGAGCTTGAGGCCATGGCTCTGACACCAGGCATCTGTCCCAGCGAGGCCCTTCTGTAGGATGTCCACATCATTTGGGGACTTGACTATGGCTCCTAGTTTGCAGTCATCTGCGAACTGCGTTAGCCAGAGGCCTTCTATGTTAGCCTGTACTTCAGAAAAGTAGATACCAAACAGGGGAGGTCCCAGGACAGAATCCTGTGGTATTCCACTTGTCACTGCTTTGAGGTCAGATTTGGAGTCTGCAACTTTTACAGTGTGGGTTCTGTCAGTGAGACAGCTGGCAACCCATCTTGTGACGTAGGGATTTATACCTAGTTTAGTGAGTTTAGCTATAATTCCAGAATGGGGGATAGTGTCGAAAGCCTTGGCGAGGTGAAGATAGGCTGTGTGAACCACCTTACCCTCATCTACGGCTTTGGTGACTGCCTCAAAGAAGTCGATCAGGTTCAGGAGACATGATCTACTTTCACAAACCCGAACTGGGTGGGATCCAGAGTTTGGAGGTTACCAATGTCTTTGTTAATGAGTTCCATGATGATATGTTCCATGACCTTGCCGACCAGTCTCGTAAGGCTAATAGATCGATAGTTCCTGGGATCAGTGGTGGCTCCCCCTTTGTGGAGTGGGATAACTGTTGCTGTGTGCCATTCAGTGGGCACAAAGCCTGATGCGAGGCTATTATTGAACATGGTGTTTAAGTGGGCAGCCAGTTCGTTCTAAAGTTCATGTAAAACGCAGCCTGGGATGTTGTCTGGTCCCATTGATGCTGTGTTTTTGGCTTTATAGATTGGAGCTTTTACCTGCATAGTTGTGATTACAGGGACTCTGCATTCTTCTGTATAGATATGGGTCCTTTAGGGGGTGGGGGGGTAAAGTTAGCACTGAACCTATCTGCCAGGATGTTGACAATATCAGTTGGTTCTGTAATTTTTGTGCCGTTGTGCTGTAACTCAGAGCACATCTGGGTGTTGCCATAGAGGTTCTTGATATAGCTATAGAATGCTTTGTGGCTGTCCTTAGAATTAGTGGCAATTTTGTTTTCGTAGCTAGCTTTGGAGGATCTTATAAGGGATCTCAGCTTCTTACTGAGGCTGACCAGGCAGTTCTTCCACTCATGGGATTTTATTCTTTTGCAACAGTTTCTTCCTTCTGTTGTACAGTTTGTTTATGGCAGGGGGACCACCAGAAGGGCTTCCTTTTATGGAGGATAGCATCTTGGTTCTGTTTGGGATAGCATGATCCATGCACTTGTGTAAGTGCTTATAGAGTGCATTTGTGTAGGATTCAGCAGTTGTAACTGTATTGTCCATCTGCATGGGTGTCATGAAGTTCACCACTTCTGTCTTAAGAAGCATGAATTTGGCTATGGAGAAATTTTTTGAGGGGTGGGGGCGTGATTAGCTTATGGTCGGATCGGACCAACGAGGAGCTGACTTCAGGTGTGGAACACCGGTCACGCATGTTGGTAATCACTAGGTCTAGGATATTGTTGCCCCTGGTGGGGGTGTGGATAAGTTGATCCAGGGCATTGGAGTTTATGAATTCCAGAAAGCGTTGAGCTAAGGAGTTGGTACATGGGTAGTTTTCCAAGTTAATGGTGGGGTGGTTGAAGTAGTTGAAGTCGCCCATTATTAGGGTGTTTGGTTGAACCCTAATATTTTCCAGTACATCAAGAAAAGAGGAGTGGGAATCCTGGGGCATGGTGGGGGATCTGTAGCAAGCTACAATTTGGATTGCAGTTTTGCCCAGAGTTAGTTGCACTTGGATAACCTCAGATGCATTATGCTGAGCAACTAGCCTGGAGGTGTGGATATCCTTAATGAATATGGACACATCTCCGCCTTTGGTGTTTCAGTCCAGGTTACATGGCCGAAAAGTGTGGTATGAGTTATAGCCTGGTAGTGCAGGGGTACTCTCTGGAGCCTTGAACCAGGTCTCAGTCAATACACACATATCGATGTTCTCCATTTTAAGGAATGCCTCGACTGAGTGTATTTTGAGATTTAGACTTCTAGCATTGAGTAGCATTACCCTCAGTTTTTGCTTGCCTGCTCCTGTTATGGTGGTGAATTTGTTATTTGAACCTTGCCTAAAAAAGGCACTATAGGGGCAGCAAGAGCCTTAGATAGTATCCGGAATCCCAGGGGCGACAGGTGCAGGCCATCTGTGGCAAAGCAATGTAGTCTGTCAACCATGTCATCCCAAGCAGACAGATACTGGATCCCCTTAGAATGACACCAGAAGCTTAGCCAATTGTTGAACTCAGTCATTTTGTCCTTGTACTGCGGTATCATTCTGGGCGATGGCAGAATGCTACTCAGGGCTAGGGTCATACCTGCCTGGGCTGCAAGATCAGAGAGCTCTTCCATGTCTCTTTTCATGTAGTCCAGGGAGGTACATCTCAGGTCATTCACACCAACATGGACAATGATAGAGTCATATTTGTACTTGTTGTGGAGTGACCTGAGTGCATGGGTTATGTGGTGGATCCTGGCACCCGACAGGCAGCTGACAGTAACCTTTTCCTTGTTTAGCCTGGTGAGTGGGACATCAGTGTGCCTGACTATAGAGTCACCTATGACTAGTGTGTTGGGTACATTGTTTTGCCTTATTCACTGTGGTTGAGTGGCACACTGAGTCTGTGGGCTATGTGTCATTGGGTTGTGTTGGGGGATGGAGGTTACTTGCGTTTCTGCTTTGGAGGTCTCTGTTGCTTAGACAGATTATTATTGAGAGCCTCCGCAAATATTTTTGTGTTACTATGTGTGGATTTTGGTGGTGTAGATTTAGTTAGACTATGTAATGAGTGTGGTGTGGTGCAAATGTTTACCTTCTCCTCATGACTGTCAAGTTCAGTCTTGGTTGGAGAGAGCTTTACCTCCAGTTTAGCTAGATAAGTGCACCTCTCACAGGTTGTAGTGTTGGGTGGTAGGAGGAGAGGGTTGTCTGTGTACATGAGGCAATTTCTACATTGCCTCAAGATGCCCAGATTCATCAGATAGACAGGAGAGAACACTGGGAGATGACCCTTGGACATGCCTGAATGAAAAACTATTTTCCTTTAGATAAATGAGGAAAGTGAGTACAAGAGCTGTTTTTCTCTAAGCAAGTGAGAAAAGTAAGTACAAAAACTGTTTTCCTCAAGGTAATGAGGAAGATTGAGTGCTATAGTAATTAGCAGGTTATTTAGTGCTTACAAGTTCTGAACAAGTGCTGAGCATGAATAAGCAAATTTAAGTGCTAAAACAAAGAATCTGTATCTGCACTAGACGAGTTACAGGACAGAAACAAGTGCAGATGCAGGCTTTCAAATCAGAAAGTTGAGAGAGATGGAAGAGATTACCCAAACGGCCAATAACTACAATTTCTGGGCCAGAACCAGTCCTTATGTGGTAGAAAGGTTGCCTAGTGCTTATCACTCCCACTGATAAGCTAGAAGGCTCCCCTCCAACACAGAAAGGCTTGGGGGGCTCATTTCAGGAATTTTGGGAATGTAATGATTTGGCATATTTTAAAAATTCTATGCAGAGTACTCTGTCAGAAATATTGGGTGAACAAATGTAACTAAGAAAATATTTTTTTGAGCTGAGACACAGGATCTGAATTGCCTAGACATAATAAGGTCTTGTTAAGTTTAATTCTGTTGACTGCCAAAAAAGTAATTACTAGAAAATAGATATCATACCTTTGGGTTCATAAAAGTTACTATTAAGTGTACACTTTCTGTATTCTACCACATTGCTTGTGCTGTCTATTCACTCAGAAAGGCACAATAAGTGTACACCTAGTGTAGACTTAGTCACAACCTTTATGAAACCCAATCTAAACCAACTGTAGTTGAATTACTAAATATTATAAAAGGGATAAAAATGGAAGATGGGTCTTTTTCAAAAGGAAAGGAGCAAATTACATAGAAAATAAATGGAAACGGGGAAAAATAGATGCAGAATAAAGTTCAGGAGGAGTAGGAATGAGGTTTAAGGGAATGCAGGAATTGAGCAAATTATGTCATTTGGACTGATGATAGTTTTAAAGAAAGAAAATATATGTGATGTATAATGTGTGTGAAAGGAAAATATATTTATGTAGTTTGTTTTCTTTTTTGGTAAAATATATTTGTCTATGCTTTAAGTGATAATTTAATAAAGGTGTTAAAAAAGACCTCTCCTGACTGAGTGTTTCTAGTACTTTTTGATTTGCTTATGTGCAAATCAAAAAGGATGTATTGTATTCCAGACACAGATTACCTTTTAGCAGTCTGTAAGAGACTGAGTATAGAAATAGGACTTTGAGAAGGTCTATGTATGTCAAATTGTTTAAGCTGAGTATCCTTTTTGTAAGGTATTCCTGTGGACATTCCAGTTGTTGCATACATATGGGCAGATACATGTAAAATAGGGTGTTATACTCAATGACTAGTCTTATGAGAGCTGAATGGATTGGGACAATAATTTCCCTGGACTTAGAAGCAATCTTTTTGTTAATAAGCTGCACAGTATAGAAGGGCTTCCTCACAACAGTGGACACATGTTGGTCAAAGGTTAAGTTGCTGTCCAGTTAAGTTCCTAAATCAGGAAAGACTGGGTCAGCTAGTGTAATATTGTAGTATCTGGGGGATCAGGATACTGTAATGCATTCTTTAGTCCATGATTTTGGCAGCAGTCATTTGGAACAATCCTTCCTGCAGGATGGTTAAGTCATTTAGGGATTCAATAACTACATCCAACTTGCAGCCATCTGCAAACTTAGCCAGCCAAAGTTCTTTAGTACTGGCTTTAACTTTGTAGAAGTAGATGCCAAACAGGAATAATTCTGGCATGGAGTCCTGGGGGAACTCCACTGTTGGTTGGTCTTTTTGTGGAGGTAGCTTCACCTGTTTTGAACTCTTGCATTCTATCTGTGAGCCAGATGGTGATACATTAGGTAATGTAGGGGGATCCCTGAGTGACAGATGTTGGAACTTGTAAATGAAAGGAAGGATAGCAAAGAGTTGTAAAGGGTAAGATGGACAAATAAGGTTGGAGGCCAGGAAGAACTTATAAGTATAGCACTAAAGATGATTAACAGGGGTAGGAGGAGAGAAGTTGATTGTTATTTTGTGCAGGCATTTGAACATGGGAGGAAGAAGGAGTGTCAGAAGAGAAGTTGGAATAAGGTTCAAAAGTCACAGGTCTAATGGGGAGGGGCACAACAATGAAGGTAGAACAAAGTAGAACAGAATATATGGCACAATAACTAGAGGGAAGACACAGAGTCAGATGCAGGCAAGGAAGTGGACGTAACTGGCACCAACAAAACAGGCAGAGATAATCAGCAGGTAAAGGAGAGGGACTGTATATGATTTAGATTAGAGTACCCAAGATTAGTAGGCCACTAGAAGACATATGGGAATAAAATGACCATAGGTAGAAAGGTTGTTATTGTAAATAATGTGTAACGGGGCCCAGAGGAGAAATAAATCAATGATGATGATATGTAAACCTCATAACTAGAATGTTGTACTGCTGTTTTATTTAATAAAAAATGACTATAAATGCCAAAAAGGCAATAACCAGATACATAGGTTCATAGGTGTGTACTAGGCTAATGGCCCTGGAGCCTTTACAAGCCTAGCCCATAGGATTACCCTGGCATCATGCCACCTGACATTAGTTCCCAGTGTCTCTGTCAAGTAGAGCCACTGGAGTGATCCCAGGGGTGAACTTTCTATTACCCATCTGCTCATCAAGATTTTTCTTGAAGAGAGCCAGTGAGGTGCTCTGCTTGACATGCATGGAAAGTCTATTCCAGAGCATGGGCAGTCTCTGGGTTATGAACCTGTCCCTCCAGCATGTTCTATTGATTGTGGTAATGAGGCTGTGGTCTCTGGAGCATGTGGTGCAGAGGGATTGGGATTTCTTTAGATGTAGCATTTCTAACAGAGCTGGGTCAGGCATGGCTTTGGAAGTCAAGCAGAGATTGCCTCTTGTAGATGATATGAGAGAGAGAATAGCTGGAGTTTTTTGAGTCTGTCCATGTAGGACATGTGTTTAAGGCCTAGGATCCTCTTTGTGAGGTAATTTTGTGGCCTCTCCAGCTGTTGCAGTTGTCTAGTGAGGTACATGCCAAATGGGGCATTATACTCGATGACTGGTCTAATGAGGAAATAGTAGAGAGAGATGATGACCTCTTTCTTCCTGGATACAAAACCCTTGGTAATGAGATGTGCCACATAGAAGGACTTTCTGACCACAGTGGTAATGTGGTGGTCAAAGGAGAGGTTGCTGTCAACCTGTGTCCCCAGATCTCTTATAATGCCTTCAGTGTTCAGTGGGCTCCCATCAATGTGGTAATTAGTGGGAACTGCGTTTTTCCCAAAGGGGATGATGATGCATTTTTTGGCATTAAGCTTAAGGCCATGGTTTCAACACCAGTCATTAGTCTCAGTGAGGCCTTTCTGTAGGATGTCTGCATCACTTGGGGAGTTAATAATGCTCACAGCTTGCAGTCATCTGTGAACTTGGTCAGCCAGAGTCCCTCCATGTTGGCCTGGACTTCTGAGAAGTAGATGTCAAACAGGAAAGGGCCCAGGACTGGAGTCCACTACTTTCACACTGTGGGTTCAATCTGTGAGCCAATTTGCAACCCACCTAACGATATAGGGGTTGATGCTTAGTTTGTTGAGTTTATTAATAATTCCTGAGTGAGGAGTAATATCAAAGGCCTTGACCAGATCGGGGCAGGCTGTATGCACTGCCTTACCTTCATCCACAGCCTTGGTGACTGACTCAAAGAAGTCAACCAGGTTGAGCAGGCATGATCTCCCTTTCACAAAGCCAAATTGGGTGTGGTCTAGAGTTTGGAGATCCCCTATGTCCTTGTTAATTAGGTTCATGATGATGCACTCCATAGACTTACATATCAGACTCATCAGGCTAATGGAGTGATAATTCCCCAGGTCTGTAGTTGCTCCTCCTTTATGAAGAGGGATGACTGTGACAGTGCGCCATTCGGTAGGGACAAAACATGAAATGAGGCTGTAAGTGAACAGGGCACACAGATGTGGTGCCAGTTCACTTTGTAGTTCATGTAGAACACAGCCAGGGATATTGTTGGATCCCATGGAAGCTGTATTCTTGGTCTTGGACAATGCAGCTTTAACATGTGCTGCAGTAATGCTGGATGCCTGACATTCTTTCGGTATTGTGATTGGTCCTTTAGGGGGGTGAAAGGGGTAAAGCTGGCACTGAATATGTCAGCCAGTATATAGTCAATATCTGTTGGCTCAGTATAGGAGATACCATTATGCAGTAACTCAGAGCTAATCTGGGTATTGCCGTGGAGATTCCTGATATAACTATAGAAGGCTTTGTGGTTGTTTTTAGTGTCTTCCGCAATTCTGCCTTCATAGCTGATTTAGAGGCTTTGATGAGGGATCTCAACTTTTTGTTGAGGCTAATAAGGGAGTTTTTCCAGTCTTGAGACTTCATCTTTTTCTGCAACAGTTTCTTCCTTCTGTTGTAGAGTTTATTAATAGCAGGGAGCCATCAGATTTGCTTCCTTTTTTTGGAGGAGAGAGTCTTGGTTCTGTTGGGTATGGCTAGTTCCATGCATTTATGTATGTGTTCGTACAGTGCCTTGGTATATGTGATAGACTAATCCTCTCACTTTGTTTCAAGGGAGAAATATCAGTTTTCCATTACTAATTTAGATTATTATGATGACAATACAGTTGCCATAATTGTTGAGGTCTTCACCTCCCATGTACAAGGTACAAGATTTGATCCTGACCTCTGGTCAATGCCTTTGTAGAGTTTGGATGCTCTTCCTTTGCATCTGTGGTGTTCCTCCCACCTCCCAAAAAACTCTGGGTACTTACACCTCAATTCTACCTAGAATGGAGTCATAGGCAGCAGCACAGACTCTACATGGTGCCTATTGAGGGAAAAGTTATATAGATCAGCCACTTTGGATATCAACTGTGGTGCACAGTACCCTCTACATAAGAAAATATGGAACACATTCTGCGCACTGTGTCAGGGCTAGCCACTCAATGGAGTAAAAATTGTCTCTAGGTAATGTGGCTATATTGACTAATGACACCAAAATATGCATGGGTATTTGCTGGTGATAAGTGGGTTGGGGGCCAGGCTTACTCCAACTCATGCCAGAGACCCATGCTAATGGTGATAGAGGTATATGTGCCTCTATTGGCTAGTGTGTACCTACCACAAATTCTGGCAGCCCTGGGTCAGTAACCTCTCTGCCAACCGATGTTCAGTTGCCCAGCTTGAGTTACCTGGGATAGCTCTGTTGAGTGAAAGCTGGATGTAAATCCAGTCAACCTACCAAGTATGGCAAACATGAATTAAGAGCTGCTACACTCAGTATAGGTTCACTGAAAGGATGCAGCTTGGAAGTAGATGACATGATGACAGTGAGGAGGCTGGAGACAAGATGGAAGGTCAATGCAGCAAAGCCACTTGGCTTGCTTTGCATAGCCTACTACTCAGAAGGAGGATAGTCTAGAAACTGTGTGAATATTATGGTAAGGGAGAAGCTTCAGAAGACAGTAAAGGATGTCATCAGAAATAGTGACAGACTCATGGCAATCAGACTTCAGTGTAAGGCTAGGGCAGTATTCATAATCTCAGTTTATGCCCCAGAGGAGGGTTGTGATAGTGAGGAGAAAAAGGGCACATTCAGGAAACTAGATAAAACAAGACAATATAAGCTGGTGGTGGGTGACCTAAATGTGCATACTGGGACAGTCAAACACAACAGTATATGAGGAATGCCTGGGTCCATATGACTGGGTGAGGCAACAGGTTGGCATAATGGTTAAGGCTTTTACCTTACAGACACAAGGTGCAGGGTTTGATTCTCACACAGGGAAATTGGCTAGGCTTAAAATGGCATACAAGGGCAGTTAGCCTAGTACTAATCTATGAACCTAGGAATAAAGAAGGATAGGCCATTATAGACTTCTGGCTATAAAACAGCTTGATGGTTGCCAGCACAAGGTTCAGCAAGACAGACAGTTAAAAGATCACATATGAGAGTAGCCAACATGCAACTCAGATAGACTTTTTCCTAGCAAGGAAAGGGCACTGAGATAGAATCAAAGATTGCAAAGTCATCCCCAGTAAAACAGTCACCCTGCAACATAAACCAATGCTTACCACAATCAGCTGTAAGAAGTGGTCAGAGAAGGCTCTAAGGTACACAGAGACAAGTTTGAACACATAGAAGTTGATTGGAGAGAGAGAGAGAGAGAGAGAGAGAGAGAGAGACTAGTGGTGTTCAAGGAAATACCCAGGGCTCTAGCACCTCAGGAAGAAGAGGAAATAGGTAGAACTGAAGAATAACTGCGGCACCTCAAAACAGCATGTGTGATGACTATAGAACAAATATTCAACCGAGCCATGTATGGAAATATGGTACATAAGGAAAGATGGTGGTGGAATGCAAAAGTCTAGGAAGTCATCAAAAGAAAGGAGTGCAGGAAAAAGTGGGATAGAAAAGATGGACCAGGCTAAGAAAGAATACTAGTTGGCTAGCAAAGAACCTAAGAGAGCAGTTGCAATAGCAAAAAACAATGCACAGGAGGCCCTCTACCAGATTCTGGAAAGTGACTTGGCAGATGGCATAAAGGAACTCTATCAGGTTACAAAACAAAGACAGAAAGATAAAGCAAATAGTCAGACACCCTTCATAAGGGATGCCAGCAATGCCTTGCTCACCAATCTTCAGGAATTCAAAGGCTCTTGTACATAAACATGAGCTGGTGTTCCTTAAGACACATTATTAGATTTCTTTCTGCATTATAGTTAGGAAATGTATGCTTCATGAGACTTTATCCTGGGAACAAATCTGCAATGTCCCTAATGGAATTCATTTTATTATACTAAACTAAAACATCATTTGTTGCTGGGAAATTTGAAGGTAGATTGAGCAAGTATAGCCTTTGAATCAGTTGGCACAAGCTACAGGAATTAAATGCAGTGTGCGAAATGTATGTTCATAATAATTTGTTGTCATCCCATAATGGTAAAATGATTCCTTTTTGTAATTTTAATATCTTTAACTAGAGTGACATAAACAATGATACTTAATTTTTTAGCTTATTTGTCAAGGGTTTTCGATTTGTTCCAAATAGAACTTTGCACATTGCTGATACTTTGATTAGCCTAAAACTATTTGTAAGGAGCTTAATTTAGGTTACTTGTTGTGTAATACAGATACTACTGCTTCCAATGATATACTGAAAACAAAAAGTTCTTTCAACCCCCTTTTACGTACTGCTTTTCAAATTTTTAAGGAACTGGTCCAGACAGATTTCAGGAAACTGAAGAGACATTCTATGACTAATATGCACAGTTTAAGTGCTGAAGAGAAGTCCTTATTATTGTTTCTATCCAATAACCCTGACTATAAGATCATGAAGCCCAACAAATGGGGTGGGGTGGTGATCATGAACACTATAGATTACGAAGCCCATATGTCTAGTATACTTGGAGACAAAGACAAATATCTGATTATTTCGAAAAATGAGACAAATATTGCTTATTCCAAGACTTCATTTTTTCATTAGCGATCACTTTTTCCAAGGGGGGTTAACAAGAATTTATTGCATTTTTTGAGTGCTGACAAGCCCTGTATTCCTGCTGTATTTGGCATACCTAAGGACCAAATGTTGAATAGCCTCTCCTTCTTTATTCCTAGCAGCTGCAGGTTCTAGAACTCATCCATTGGCTCTTTATATCAACAACAAATTAAAGTCTTTTGTTCCTGGAATTAAACAATTACTCAGGGGTATCCAGCCTGAATTTTATCAAGCAAATGTTATTTTTGCTACTATTGATGTGGTCAACCTATTTTCGAGTATCTCCCATTCTTTAGGTCTTGACTGGTTTTCATGATGTTTTGATGGAATGTGAATACCTGTCCAAGGCTGAAGTGAATTTGATTGTAGAATTTATGGACATGGTTTTAAAGAACAATTTTATGTATTCCAATGTTGAATATTACAAACAAATCAAGGGTGTTACTATGGGGGCCTCTTGTGTCCCAATTTTTGCCAATTTAGTTCTTTATTACTGGGAGATAAAGTTCATTTCGTATTCTCCTTTTGCCCAGTTTTGGCATTTTACACCCATTACCCTGATGATATTTGTATTATTTGGAAGGAACCCATGGATAATTTAATGGAATTTTTTGAGTTCATTGATAAAACATCCACATTTTTGAGGTTTACTTGGTTTTATTCCATGGATAGTATTAATTACTTTGATGTTACCTTATCCAAAGATCGTGTGAATGGCGAGTTCCAGTCCAAGGTGTTCCGGAAGGACACCTTTTTTAACAGGTACCTTCATTACCTTAGTGAGCACCCCTTTTATCAGGAAAAGGGCATCATCAAGGGCCAGATCAGAGCTGCTAGGATGACTTCTGAAGGTCACATCTTTTTGAAAGAAATTGATTTTGTTACGCAGCTCTTTTTGCAAAGGGGTTACCCAATAAAATTGATCAACCATTTGGCACTGGAAGTTATTAATGGTCACAATGCTAAGTATTCACCTATTATTTCTTCTAATTTTGAAGTTCACCCTATGGACCAGGTTGATAATGCCCCCTTAATAAGGCTTTTGTGACACACATCAAGAGTGGTAAAGAAGCATGATGGACTTGAACTTCGTCATGTCCAAATAACTTTTAGAAAGGTTGTGTACCATATATTAGCTAGCTACACCCATTCCTATTAGGTACCCATCAGAGAGACTGAACACTTTTCATACTTGTGTACAGCTCTTCTTGAGAATCCTCATACTCAGCCATCAGTCCTTTCATTTCAGCCTCTGTTTTTTTGCAGTTTTATCAGTTTATCTGACTAGCTAGTTAAAGCTTCTTCTTTTTTCCAGCCTTTTAATATTTGACATTATATGTTCCTTATACATAGCCTGCACTAATTCTATCAATATTTCTTGGACTTCTAACTATCATAGAACTGCCCAAATCAGCTTTGTTGGGACATTACCATATGCTTTCTCCAAGTCTAGGAATACCCATTCGGCCTCTTTCTTCGTCTCTAGATTCTTCTTCACTATCTGTCTCACTACAGTCATTGAGTCGGTCATACTACATCCTGATCTGAATCCAAACTACTTGTCTCCCATCATACTTTCTACTTCTCTGTGTATTCATGTATCACTGACCCTCCCCAGAACTTTCTGATACCTCTGTACACCCCACAACTGTGAATGACCCCTTTGTTCTGGTACACTGGCACTTGAATATTTACTTCACCAGTCATCTGGAAAAAGTCTTTCTGTTCTTTCACAAAATAAATGCAGTCTGTTCCTTCCAGTTTCTGTAGTACACCAGAAAATCTAAGTTTTTTCTTTTGTGGTCTGTCTTCTAACTCTACTATTATTTGAAACAACTTATTAAAAAGCCCCATGTTCAGCCAACCTTCTTTTCATTTCAGCCTCTGACTTCTGCAGTTTTATCAGGTCTATATTACGTCTTCAAAAAACCTCTTCAGTGAATGACTGTTCACTGAACAATAAACAGCAAAATCTAACTTCCCATGAATGGCCATTTCAGCAAATTTTTAACCTAGGGGAAAAAAATGCTTGGCCATAATCTGGAATTTGCCCTTTCCCCACTGTAGTGCGATCTTGGAGTTGGTATATTTAGTTAAAGGGGGGGCACAGCCCCCCAAAATTGGGGGGGTGTGGGGCCAAAGCCCGCTACTTTGAATGGTTTGAAATTTTGTCTGATTTTTGGTTGGCCAAGCAATTTTTCCTCTAGGAATAAATTTGGTGAAGTGGCCGTTTGAAGACATTAGATTTCTCTGTTTAGTGGACTGGGAAAAGATGTTTGCTGAAGAGGTTTTTTGAGGATGTAATATAGACTTTTTTGTCAGTTCATCTGAATAGCTTGTTAATAGGATCATAGGAGGTTACTAGGTCATTGGCCCTGAGGCCCTTATAAGCCTAGCTAAGAGTTTAGTCCATGCATAGACAAATCAGCACCCGATGCCCCTGTCCAGCAGGGACACGGGTGGAATCCCAGGGATGTATTTTCTATTTCCCATCCCGTTATCCAGATTGTGCTTAAAAAGTGGTAAAGAGGCACTCTGCTTAACATGGAAAGGGAGTCTATTCCATAGATGGGGGAGTCTCTGGGACACAAATCTGTCCTGCCAGCAAGTCCTATTGATGTCACAGACCAGGTTGAGGCCACGTGTGTGGGTTACTCGAGTGGAGCTTGACTGGAGGATGTGCAGTAATCTCATTAAGGTAGGGTCCGAGATCACCTTGTATGCCAGACAGAGGTCACCTCTGAGGAGTCTGTATGAAACAGAGTAGAGGGATAGGGCTTTTATCCTATCTCTATATGGTAGATTTTTGAGGCCCTGGATTCTCCTGGTGAGGAACCTCTGTGGCCTCTCCAGCTGCTGCATGTGCTTTGTGAGGTACATGCCAAATGGGGCGTTGTACTCAATAATGGGCCTTATAAGGGAAGAATACAGGGATGTTATGACCTCCTTGTCCCTGGATGAGATACCCTTACTTATGAGGTGGGCCATGTAAAAAGCTTTCCATGTAATGGAAGCAACATGATTGTCAAAAGTCAGGCTGCTATCAATCTGGGTGCCCAAATCCCTCATGACTGACTGCGTGCTCAGAACGTTATTAATGTGATAATTTGTGGGGACATCTCTCTCCCCAAAGGGGATGATGATGCATTTTTTTGTATTCAGTTTGTTAAAGCTTCTTCTAATTTTTCTCGCCTTTTAATGTTTGACTTTATGTGTATTTTACTTATTTTAAACACCTCTGAGTACAATTCATTTATATTTCCCTCTAAATTACTGGAAGCCATACCCTATACCAAAGTTTAAACTTGAGCTGTAATAATTTCTTCCTAGACAGACTTTTTTCTTCTAATCTTCTGGTTAGTTTTCTCTTACTTTATCCAAATTTTTTCTTTGTTGGCATCCAGACAGTGCATTTACAAGCCAGTAACTGAATTTTACTCAGTTTGATAACTTTTTTACTGACTTTTTCCCCTGAGTTTCAATTTTCACACTTAGAGAGCTCAAATAAACCTGTTGATCAGTATATAGCCATCTTGGAAGTCCGAGTATGTAAGCTTTGATGAGACTTTAGGTGTTCTGGTCTACTTTATATGTGCATATTAATAAACATAAATCCTAAGTAATAGGCACCTGTAAATATGAATATAGGAAGTAAGTGTTATCAGATGATCTAGAGGTATGAGGTAAATTATCTAGAAACAACTCTCTACCTTGTATCACTACACAGTCTGGGTGCAGTATTATCTTAGTGCATGCACTTCTGAATTACTAAAGCGCTTTACAATGCTGCATCAGCCTGTAATTATATCTGTGTGCAATACATTTTCTGTCAAGGATCCATCTGAATCATTTTCCTTCTTTTTCAGATTCCACTGATTGTCTGAGATGCCCTGAGGATCACATGTCTAATGAGAGACGAGATAAGTGCTTTCAGAAATCTTTAGAGTTTCTTGCCTATGAAGACCCTCTGGGGGCAACACTTGCAGCCTCAGCCTTAGCCTTTGCAATGGTGCCAACAACAATCCTAATCATTTTTATTCAATATAAGAACACTCCTGTAGTTAAAGCCAACAACCGAGAGATCAGCTATCTACTTCTCATTGCTTTGATAATGTGCTGCCTCTGCTCTTTAGTTTTCATTGGCCGACCCAATATGGTGACTTGTGCAATCCGACAAGCTGCCTTTGGCATTGTATTTACACTATGTGTCGCCTGTGTGTTGGCTAAAACCATCATGGTAGTCATTGCATTCAAAGCCACAAATCCAAACAGTAACCTAAGGAAATGGGTGGGGTCTGCATTGCCCTACACTATCATCTTGTCTTGCACACTCTCTCAAATTATTCTCTGCATTATCTGGCAATTAACATCTTCTCCATTCCCAGAAACAAACATGAAATTCCTGAGCGGGACAATAATAATTGAATGTAATGAAGGTTCCATTGTTGCATTCTGGTGCATGCTGGGATACATGGGTTTGCTTTCCTGTGCCAGTTTTTTAGTGGCATTTCTAGCTAGAAAGCTACCTGACAGTTTTAATGAAACCCAGTTTATAACCTTTAGCATGCTGGTGTTTGTCAGTGTATGGCTCTCATTTATCCCAGCGTATCTCAGCACAAAGGGGAAGTACATGGTCGCTGTGGAGATATTTGCCATCTTGTCTTCCAGTACTGGCTTGCTCAGTTGTATATTTCTACCAAAATGCTACATCATTATCTTTCAGCCTCGTATGAATACCAGAGAATATCTAATGGGGAAGGGAGGTAGTAGTAATAACAAAAATTAAAGTAGTTGAGCATTGTGGTACATATCATTAATGCTAGTTTATTCTTTTATGCTTTAGCAATGATAAAGGATGAAGTTAAAATGCTCTAACCAGCTATGTCAGCACTAATATAAGTTTTCCTGATAAACCTGTGAATCTTATTATGACTGCAAGCCTAAGTTACATCCAAACCATTGTTTTGGTGAATACTCAAAAATAAATATACACTATATGATAGCTTTAAAAGCCAAATCACACAGAAATAAGAAATGTTTCATCTGACATATATAGTTATCTTTTAATGTATTCAGTAATTTCAGATTATGATAAGGTAACCACATGAAGGCTGTCCATGTCTACTATCAAGGATGGCATTTATGAAGCACACAATGTATGCACTGCAGTGATGGATTTCATGATGCCTTTGTAATGTAGATGCACTGAAGAAACGTTAACTTTTTGTTATGAAGACACATACAAATGTGAGTAGCAGATCCCTACTTGTATGTAGCCCCTGCTGTCACAGTTGCTTTTTAACTGAAAAATACAAGGTGAAAGACTAGAAAATATGAGGCAGAGAACAAAGAAACTGCCTAAACTATAACCCTGATACACTTAAGATTTTGCAACTGACTGAACAGATCCTGGATCAGTAGCATTATACAGTTGCTTTGCTTTAGATGCAGCAACAACATCCCAACTGTTTCATATGCATGTGCACACATCCATACACACATGTACACTAATGCACACACAAATGCAATTACAAATACATACATGCACGCATATACTTGCGTATACCATAATCGACATATTCACACATGCACACAAATACACATGCATACAAGACACACATATGCAAAATACAAATGGATGCTCATACATGCACACTGACATTCACACATAGTCCACATACATACTTGCACATACACACATACACATATAGTGTACAGATGCATGCTCCCATATACGAGCACACATGCACATATACAACAAACACACACAATTCTATATTTGACAATGGTCATTATGTTGCAATCTAAAATAGTCAAACTATATATACACATGCTGCAAAACTTGGTTGTTATGCTGTGTACCATATCACTTTACTGCAAATACAAATGAAAATATATTTTTAAAAAAGCTTGCAACTAATAGGTAAGAAGGCCCTTATTTATTCATGCTACCTATGTTATTAAATAGACATATTAAATAGACATTTTAAAAGTATGCATAGGCAGATTTAATGTGTTCTTGCATAGATTTGTTGAGTCTATTATGTATTTATTATTTATTTATTCCTAACATGAAGGCTTAGTTAAAAGTATTTCATATTTTATATTTAACTAAGTAATGTATAAATATTTTCTAAGTATTGATTTTTTAGTCCTGTTACATCTCTTGTTGGGTGGGTTTAGTATCTGATAATAGTATTATTACCCGATGCATTTAACACTTTTGTATATGTTTTTTGTAAATGGGCATATTTACGTGTGATTTTAAATGTGTGTTTTAAATGTGAAATTCATCATAGATTATTGTAATTTTATGTAAAAATATTTCTTATTATTATTTATACATATATTTACATAATAGTTTTAAATCATTTACAATTTTATGCATGCTGAGAGTACATTTATACTATAATTTTTTGAACGCAGACTAGTCAATTAAGGCTAAGTGGCTGCATAATGCAATCAGCATCACATGATGCTTTTAAAGGTTTTAAAAGAAAGGGCTGAATGTGGATGATTTATTGCTTTGTTTGTTCATCTGAGGAAGGAAACGCATTGTCGTCTCCGAAAACACTAATAAAATTGTGTTAAGTCAACCATTCAAGGATATCCGATTATTTGCGACTATTTGAGATTAATTTTGGGCAGTTTCTAGGCTTCACCTCTTTGCGCTGTTTGTGCCAACAAATGAAAATATGTATAATGTTAATTTTATTTTGAGAGCTGTGTTTCCTCAAAACAGCAAAAAAAAAAAAAAGCAGACCCTATTAACAAGGAAAATATTTGGGTGTATTTGAATGTAATAGCATATGAGGTCACAAGCCTGTAATGGAAATATTGAACATATACACCTATATGGATTATAGAAAACAGGTGCAGAGTTCCCAGACAAATGTAAAATAAATAGTTATATGGGTTACTTAGTTATTAAAGGCTCCTTGAAATATTACCAGGTTTTCTTAACTTCTGAACTGTTATACTAACTGGATGATGTTATCAAAAAAAAATACAGACAAACACTACAAACCTCAAAAAGTTGTCTCCTGAGATACAGATTTTTACCTTACAGGATTTTGAGATGTTACATGAAGTACCAGTTTTTCAGAATGTTTTATTTTAAACACAATTATTTATTTGCGTTCAGCATTTGTTTTCAAGAAAAGTCAGATTTAAAGAGAAAAATAAGTATTTAATACCTATCATGATTTGTAGGACAGTTTTACTGCTGGGTTTGGATGTTAGTTAAAGAAATCAACACTTACACCAAATTCTGAATGCAGCTCAAAAAGCACTTCTTCATCTAAGCCAAATACTCCTGTTTCATCACAGGTCACATCACCTAACCTATCCGCTTTCTGAGTCTCTTCTCCTTTCTCTCAAGATTCACTGAAGACTGACCCATGTTAGAAACTAATGTATATATTGTACATTACACTCTGTAAATTGTACTGAACACTGTTCTTGTTCATTGGAATGTATATCCGCAGCTTTTCTATGTAATTAGTCTGAACTATTCTGTTATTGCTTACATTTCTGTATTTTTTGTTTGTGAAATGTTTTATATTTCACCCGGGCTGAGCCTGAAATTGCTCACTACTGATCAGTGTACTACCCTGGTAAGCAAATATAAATATTCAGTCACTATCTTCCTTCATAGAACAGGGCCTGTGGTCACTACATCTGACCTCGATACTGCAGGAGCTCTGCCACAAGATCCTACATCTACAAGTTTACTGAGAAATTTGTCGTATAATGGCCTACTGTCACTACATTTAATCTCAATACTGTAGAAGCTCTGTTGCAAGGCCCTACCCCTACAAGTTTACTGAAAATTTTGCCATTGTATAATGTAAGCACATTTATCATGTAGAGTCTTGCTGTGTATTCACTTTAATCGGTTACATATGTTTGCTGTGTGAATGAAAGTCTCTGTGAAATAGTCCATGCACTCTAAGGACCTCTTACTAAGTTGGCCACTGTCCACTTTTGCTTGACCAGTAGACTATACTGCATATGTCAGTTAATTAGCCTCAGGAAATTATGACCAGTTTTACTTGCATCTCTTTGTTAATTGCTTTGTTCTGGCTATAAACTGATTGCTCTCATATAATTTGAATAAGTATGTTAGTAAAATGGCCAGCACTCTCTATACATCCACACAGCAGGCCATCCTAATATGATTCCACTCTCATTTGTACATCTGACAACATGGTACACTTCCAAAAATTTACTCAGGAAGCTTTAACAGCCATGAAATAATGGCTTTGTAACTCATACCTTTCAACTGTACAGATGTTCACAGAATGTCCAGATTTTTTGCCTCATATTTTGGTCCATTTTTCATAAAATTGTGGTTTTCTAACAAATCACTGAAGATTTAAGTCATAAAATAATGACAGACATTTGAATTTCAGACTTTATACCCTTCAGAAAATTCATGCTAATGCAAAACCTGTTATTCTATCTACTTTCTAAGTTTGTAAGAGCAATATTTAAAATGTGTTCCTATTTTTGGGCCTTTGCTCCCCCCCCCCCCTATTATTTATGGCTTTGTCCAGATTTCTTGCTTGAAGAGGTTGACAGCTATGCTCACAACTCATGCTCAACCCAAAAAAGACCAGACTACTGCTTTTTCCCCAAATCCCTTTCTTATGAAAAAACAAAACTTAAAGTCCTCTCTTTGTTGATAATACAACCATTGAAGTCACTTCTCAAAGCACAACATTAGGGATGATAGTGGATGATAATCTTACATTTGACCTGCATATGCAAAATTGCACAAGAAAAACTAATCAAAAACTAGGGATGCTTTACAGAACCAAACATTTCTCACTGATGCAAGTAAAGCTACACTTGCCATACTTATCTCCTCCCCACTTTTCCTTATGGCACTCCCATCCTTACTAACCTCCAGGCTTCACAAAAAATAAAAAAACTTGAACAATACTATAACAAAGTTGCTAAATTTGCAGCAAATACCTCTTTAAGAACCCACCACTGTATAGCACTGAAAAGCCTAAACTGGTTAGAACTGCTTCATCAAAGGCAAATCCATGCACATGGCCTACCTGGACCTGGCTAAGGCCTTTGACACTATTCCCCATTCAGACAACATTGATAAACTCATCTAGCTGGAGATCAACCCATATATTGTTAGGTGGATTGCAAACTGATTCACTGATATAATGCACAGTCACAATAGGTGACTCTACCTCCACCAGCAGTCCCGTAACATATGGTGTTCTACAGGGATCTGCACTGGGACCTTTGTTGTTTGGAATCTACTTCTCAGATGTACAGGCTAAAATAAAAGGCCTATGTCTGACAAAGTTTGCTTTTGACTGCAAACTGTGTACAGTCATCAACTCCCCAAACGATGTCAACATCTTACAAAAGAGACTTACACACCCAAACGACTGGTGCCAAAGTCATGAGCTAAAACTCAATGCAAAAATGCATTATCATCCCCTTCAGCAAGGACGGTGTCCCTGCAGATTACCACATTAATAACAACACCTTGGCATGCAATCAGCGGTGAGAGATTTGGACACATAGGTTGATAGGAACCTTTCCTTTCACCACCAAGTCTCCACAGTGGTAAGAAAGGTTTTCTACATTATCCACCTCATAACTAAGGGCATTGTATCAAGAACAAAGGAGGTTATAACCCCCCTGTACTCCTCACTCATCAGGTCAAAGAGTACAATGCTGCCTTTAGTATGTAATTTCCCAGGCAACTGCAGCAACTAGAAAAACCTCAAAGGTTTCTTACACAGAAAATTCTGGGTTTTCAGCATATGTCATACATTGACAGACTGAAATCACTCTCACTATACCCTGTGTCTTACAGACTACTCAGAGGTGATCTCTGCCATGCATATAAAGCAATCTCAGAAACTGCTCTAATGGAAATGCTACACATTCATAAATCAAATGGTATAAGATGCGTTCACTCTAGGGAACTCAGTCTAGTATGTGACCAACAGGACTTGATGGAGAGACAAATATGTCTCACAGAGGTTACCTCTCTTCTGGAACAAACTTCCAATTCAGGTAAAGCAGAGCCCCTTGCTGACCCTATGTAAGTGTAATTTGGATGATTGGATGGGAAGCCACAAATTCACCCTGGGAGTTCCACCTCTGTCCCTCTTTGACAGGGCAGTAGTTGTTGACTTAATTCCACTTAATACCTTGATATTCTTGGGAACAGGGGTTGTACTTGGCTAGGCTTGCAAGGGCCCTAGAGCCAATAGCCTCATAACCTCCCATGATCCTATGATTCTATATACACAGCTTCTTGCAGCCTATAAAATTATCCAGCATCCATCTGCCTGTCCATCACTAAAACTATTCCACACAACTATGTTCCCAGTCAGTTACTGTAATCAAGTGACCGAAAACTCCTGTCTATCTGTAAACCTAGCAAATCTGCTGGGCATTGTCTGTACTCATATAAGGTTGCTAAGGCCTGGAACTCCTTGCCTGTATCCCATCAGATCTATACCCTCCCACCCATCTTTCAAAACCACTTGGAAAGTCTTCCTCACTAAAATCGGGCTCTGTTTTTGCTCAAAACCAGGATGAATTATATCCCTTTATGTGAACAAGTACCTTTTCATTCTTTATACCTCCTTGCTCTCCCTTCTTCGCTTACTTCCTTACTACTATCAAATTCTCTTCCCTGACTCTTTATGAATATACCATAAGCCTATTTTCCCTAAATTCATATTGCAAACCCTGTTTGTATTAAACAAAAATTTCTCTAAATATTAAATGATTGTCATATAACTTGATTCTTAACCAATGTTTTTATATTGTGTTATAATTTAAAATGCAGATGTTTTTGTTTTATTTTTAAAGATTGTAAAAAATATTGTTCTTAAAATGTTTTGTAATAATTTGGAGCATTTCTCCCCAGGCCTCCTCTGAAAATGGGCTTCTACGCAGTCGAGCTTTTTCATTAATCAAGTCTACCCATCCATCCTCAACCCCTTTTCTCATTTTGCATCTGGGGTCAGGCTGTCAATAAAGAAAGAAATAAACAAATAAATAAAAAAGTCTTCAAATCTGTTGCACATATAAGTTACTAATGTCCTACGCTTCTTATTCCATAGACATTGGTTACTGTCAAAAATTAAAACAATATAATAACATTTTTACAATGGATTTAAAAAACTGAAAAAAAATACATATAGTGATTACATAAAAAAGGAGTTATGCTACATACACTGATCCATGGTAGGGGGGCATTAACTAAGATGCCTTTTGCAAGAGGTTCGCATACTGTCCCGTGTTCCCATGTGTGAGTTTCTACTGTTCGTGTTTCCTCCTGCTCTTTATAAGAATACTAGAAGGATGGCTGACAATGCTAAATTTTCCTTAGACATTCCTATAAGTGTGGCTGTCAGAGAATCTGTGTCATGAGATGGACTGGTGCCAGCGGAGGCCGGTTACCATTTTACACCCTGCTTCTCCACTGGACATTTAGTCATATTTCCCAATTGTCAAATGCCAGAGTCAAAAACATAGAGGAACAGAATTCCGAAGACTGATATCCCTAGAAAATCACTTCTGCTGTAGATTCTATTTGTGTGTTGATAGCAATTTATTTTTTTGAGAAGACTTCTCATTTTTTGTTGTTTATGCATCTGTGGAGTTGGTCTATATAAGTTCAGAGGATATGGGACTTTCAGGATGCAAAGGGTAAATGTGTATAATTCAGGATTTTGTTATTCTGCTGTTTCAGGCATTTGTGATTGGCGACATGGTTCCTTTGTTTTTATTTGTGGTTTTACAGTAAAGCCTTTGCACCCATTTATTGCTGGCTAGGTATCAGTCCCCACGATCATGAACTAAATGGCAAGTAAAGAAAATGAATGTTTGGTTATGCAAATCTATTTCACCACAGCTTCATGTTCCTTTTTATCAATGAATAGCAAATGTGGTAGGACAAGTATAACTTATATGTCATGTGATGTAGGCTTTGAAAATTAGCAAAAGGAACAGCATGCATGTTAGAAAGGCATAGCAGGAACAAAATGAAGCTGTTGAACAAAACAGAATGTAACATCTATGCAGTTTACAAAACAGTAACTTAAAGCTAAAACAGAACCCAGTAATTCACAAGTTGATACACAAAGTTAACGTAATCATCTCTATATAATCTAGCATCTGTGCTCTGTTCCCTTTATCAGCTTTGTTGTTTAGTCATATCTCTCAAATCTCCTGATTTTTGCCTCATATTTTGGTCGATCCCTCATATAATTTGTGGTTTTCTGGCAAACCACTGAGGATTGAAGTCAGTAAAAAAATGTTCTTCATCTTCAGTTTCAGACTTGATATCCTCCAAATGTATGGTAACACAAACTTTGTTATTCTAGTAACTTTCTAAGTACATAAAAGCAATATTTAAAATTTATTCCTATTTTTGTGCCCTTGCCCCCCCTTTATTTTAGGCAGATTTCTTGCACTATGTGTTTGAGACGTATGTGTTAAGTCATTTAGTTGGGTTAGACCCTTTGTATCCTCAAACACTTTATCATACCATACTTCCTTCTTTAAGTTCTTGTGCAGTATTTATTTTATGTTATACACATATATACACATATATATGTATGTATATATATATATATATATATATATATATATATATATATATATATATATATATATATGCGTCCTACATGAACTCCAAGAAGAGCTAAACCCAAACCTAAAACTACTGTTCAATCTCAGCCTTACTACAGGATATGTACCCAAAGAGTGGCGTACAGCAACAGTGGTCCCTCTCCACAAAGGTGGTGCCTCAATGGATCCTGGAAACTATCGCCCCATAAGTCTCACTAGCTTAGTCTGCAAAGCTATGGAAAGGATTATCATGGACCTTATAAATAAAGATATCAGGGACCTACAGACACTGGATCCTACCCAGTTTGGCTTTGTTAAGGGCAGATCTTGCCTCTTAAACCTGGTCAATTTCTTTGAAACAGTCACCAAGGCCATTGACAAGGGGAAGGTGGTCCACACAGCCTACCTGGACCTCGCAAAAGCCTTTGATACAATACCCCACACGGGCATTATAGATAAGCTCACCAGCTTAAATATAAACCCCTATGTCACTAGATGGGTTGCAAACTGGCTCAAGGACAGAACCCACATGGTTAGAATAGCTGGAGCCATGTCAGACTCCAAACCAGTTACAAGTGGCGTCCCACAAGGCTCAGTCCTGGGACCTCTCTTGTTCGGTATATATTTCTCGGAGGTCAGGCCAACATGGAAGGACTGTGGCTGACCAAGTTCGCAGATGACTGCAAACTGGGAGCCATAAAAGACTCTCCAGCCGACACAAGTATCCTCCAATAGGGCCTCATAGAAACAGACAACTGGTGCCAGAGCCATGGCCTCAAGCTAAACGCCAAAAAGTGTATAGTCATCCCCTTTGGCAAAAACAAAGTGCCCACAAATTACCACATAGGTGGTAATCCATTAAGTACAGAAGAAGTAATTAGGGACCTGGGGACCCAAGTTGATAGCAATCTCTCATTTGACAACCACGTGGCCAAAGTGGTTAGAAAAACATTTTATATAGCCCACCTAATCATGAAGGGATTCACATCTAGATCAGGGGAGGTCATCGTGCCTCTTTACTCATCCCTCATTAGGCCTATAATTGAGTACAATGCCCCTTTTGGGATGTACCTTACCAGACACCTGCAGCAACTAGAAAGACCCCAAAAGTACCTCACCAAGAGGATCAAGGGGCTCAAACAGATGCCATATGCTGCCCGGTTAAAGAAACTCCAGCTCTACTCAGTGGCATACCGCCTGCTCAGAGGCGATCTGTGCCTGATGTATAAAGCCATGTCCAACCCGGAATTAATGGACATGCTGCACCTCAGAAAATCCAAATCCCATCTAGCTACGCGCTCGAGGGACTTGAACCTCAGCACTGAAATAAATAGGACATGCTGGAGGGACAGATTCATAACCCAGAGGCTCCCTTCACTCTGGAATAAAATCCCAGTCCAGGTTAGGCAGAGTCCCTCATTGACTCTCCTCAATAGGAATCTTGATGAGTGGATGGGAGATCGTAGGTTTACCCCGGGTATCACTTCTGTGTCACTGTTAGACAGAGGCACAGTATACTAACCTCAAAAAAGGGCATAGCAAAATTAATTTAAAATGGGTGGCGAAAGCCATACACACTCTGGCTAGGCTTATAAATGCCCTAGGGCAGATAGCCTAGTATGAACCTATGAACCTATGAACCTATATGTAGAGAGAGGGAGAGAGAGAGATACGTTTAATTTCATAAAAAAATCACATTTCACAAAAACAAAGACTATTACAACTGACCTACAACATGTTTCATCAAAATTACACATTACAATCACATTTGATATAAAAATGTGCAGTCATATAGAAAAATCACTGCTGGTGTGGTCTTGGATCATAAGAATTATAATGGAAATTTGTGTTGCTCAGTATTTGCACCTTGCTAATGCCCACTGTTATGGTGGATCTCCAACTAAAGAATTTTGTGTTTGTACACCAGGAGTGATTCAGTATGTGATAAGCTTTCACTTTTCTCCATGGTCTTGTGCCTCAGATGTTAGTACATTTAAGTAAGGAGGTGTGAGGAAGTGAATTTAGCAGTGGTATATTTTGTGTATATGAAATTTTCCATGAACTGTGTTCCACTGATTTCGATATTCAAAGAAATGTGTTTTATATCAACTGTACATACATACAAACACACACTAGCACACATATATACATAGAGAGAGAGAGAGAGAGAGAGAGAGATGGAAACAACCTTCCAGCAAAAATTCACAATATCAGTCCAAACATGACTGACCCCTAATGATTGACCAAGACAAAACTCAATCCACCAACGATAAGAAAAAAAAAACAAAAACAAAAAAGAACACAAAAAAAAAGATTTTTTGCAGAGGGATGATCAATATCTCTCACTAATTATATATATGAACTCTGCAATTGCACTACAGTGGGGAAACACATATTCACAATCCCCACTGAATCATGATCTCAAACTGATAAAAAACAGCAATTTTTGATCAACTAATTTTCGACCAGCTGTATTGGCTTTTTACTCTTTGATGAAAAGACAACAAATAGATATATAAATATATCTATTTATCTATTATATATATATATATATATATATATATATATAGATATATATATATATATATATATATATATAAAACAACAAAAACCAGCACTCCACATTGCTAAATCCAATGTACTTTATTAACAGAGTTATATAATGAACAATATGAAGCAGTCTGGCTATAATCTAAACCTGGTCTTAATGAATATTGGTAAAAGTTAAGGGCAGTGTAGGTTTTTTATACCTGTAGCTTTTGAGGTCAGAAGTAATTAATTAACGCAAGGGACAGACAACATTATATTTTATAGATTTTTAAGGCACAGATGGTATGATGGGGTTTCTTTTGGTGGTGGTTCCTTTAAATCTGTGATTATTTAACTTTGTAAGCTGGAAGAGTCTGTAACGTACTGATGATGCCAGTGTGTGAAACCAGTCTGCATTAAGTCAGCCTTTAGCCAGACTGCTTAATATTGTTCGTTATATACCGCTGTTGATAAATTACATTGGATTTAGCAATACAGAGTGCTAAGTTTTGCTGTGTGGAATATCTACAAAAATTAGTCTGTGCACCTATGAGTTGGTTTGTGCACCTTGAGGTATACTTGGACACACACACACACACACACACACACACATATATATATATATATATATATATATATATATATATATATATATATATAAATATGGTTACCCTTCACAAAGTCAAACGTTCAGAAGCACGAAATGCATATGGCCGAAGCCATATGCTCGAGAAGCTCGACTTCGTGAAAGGGAGCTAAAAAATAGAAAAATATAACACAACAAAATGTTTCTGCAAGGGGGCAAGCTGCCCTGCACCTCCCCACACCCCTTGCTACTTATTTATTCCAACTGCGAGATCGCACTACAGCACAGAAAGGGAAATCTCCCATTCTGCACTGTATGGCATTCCCCATTCACAGAGTCAAGCTTCCATAATTTCAAGCATATGGTCTTGACCATATGACTTTCGAGATTGTGCCCATTCGACTCTGTGAAGGGGAACCATATATATACATATTTATTTATTTTACATTTGTTGACCAGGATAGTCTGACTGGATATATGTCCATTTTCAGTGGGGGCCCAGGGAGAAAAGCTCCACATATCAAAAAAGAGACATTACATACATCACTGAGTGATAAACTCAGGCAGACATGTTTAGAACAATATAGACAAAGAATACAGGCAGATATCAATATACACAATGTGCAGACATTACATCTGATTGGATATATATGGATAGATACAGATATAGATATAGTATCTAGATAACAGATATATAGATATATCCATAAACATAAACAAATCCTACTCAAAATGCGAAAATGTCACACAGACAGACCATTAAGTAAAAACAACATGAAAGAGCCAGCCAAGATAGTCTTCTTTACGTAAAACCTTAAACTTGCTGTAGTGGAAGCCCATGAAAATAACCCCTTACTGATATAACAGTGTTTCAGCTAAATGGCTTCTGAATGCCCATGATGTTTTACTGTTTACTTTTTATGTCTTTATGAGTATTCAGTCCAGTAAAGCCAAACTCTATTAGCTGCAGACATGCATGGTTTGGCCGTTTTTTTTTTTTGTTTGTTTGTTTTTCTTATACTTAGTCAGTACAGCATAAATGGACCCTTCTCTCTCTCTCTTTCTCTCTCTCTCTCTATAAATAAATAAATATATATATATATATATATATATATATATATATATATATATATATATACATGTATACACACACACACACACACACACACACACACACACACACACACACACACACACACACACACACACACACACACACACACACATATATATATATATATATATATATATATATATATATATATATATCTTTATATGCATGGCTGGCTTTATTTGAAATGGCACCCTAGGCAAAGGGGTCCATGCCCCCCCCACTACCTACAACTCTGCAGCCACACACCTCTACTTGTGCCCACCTGGTCCACCCTCTCTGGCCTACCCACGCCATCCTTATTACTTTGTCTTCATTTTTTCACTGTTTGTCTTCAGTAATTTCCCTGCACTCTTTTATTGGTTTGACACATCATAACCAGATAGGACATCTCTCTGATAATGGTGGAGGAAATAACTGCACTAAGTCAGGGATCAGCAGGTTGCTAGCCCCCCAAATGATATGGGGGTTCTAGATGTACTGAGGTGCATTTTAGAGGATTTTTAAGTAACTATTTCCTCCAGTGATGGTCTGAACAAAAATCATGATTAAGGGAAGAATTTCAGTCTTACTCTTCAACTTTTTTTCCCTGCAGCCTTTCGACACACACTAAATGACCAAGACTTTACTATAACAACTGTGTAGGAAATAATTGAATTAAGCAACGGGTTTGGGAGCTGCTAGACTCCCAAAAGCTATGGGGTGAAGCTAAAAAAAACAGATATTAACGTATTATAACATGTTCCTGTCAGCCATATATAAAGACTATACATCCTAAACCTCTTCCAGAAGGAAGACAGCCACATGTAGTGCATGTCTTGTTTGATTGTGAGGAAAGTGAAAAAAATAATGATCAAGCTTGTTACTTCCAGAGAGTACATTGCTTTTATACAAGCTTTCATGATCTTCTGTTCAAACCTCAGAAGTTTCTGAGTAAAGTTAAAGAAATAATGACCACACTGCCCCCACCCAACAAAATCTGTAGTAACTGGGGCACACCTCAGAGGCTTGTAAGGTAAATTAAAGAAATAATCATATTGTCACCAGCAACCCACACACTCTACAGTACATACCTCTAAGCACAGCCTGTTTTAGAGGAAGTGAGGTTCAGCACAGAGGCCACTACTAAGCTTTTGTCAAACTCCTGTTATACAGACATGGAGTGTAGCTGCTGCCAGGCCCCCATAACCTCTTGAGGTATGAATGTTCTTTGACGCATTTTGTTTTCAAAGACGACTGTTTACAACTAAGCAAATAATGAGTCAGTAACTTTCATCCATACCACCCCCAGCAAGCAGTCATAGCTACCTGCTTACAATTCTGACATTTGATTGTGACAAAAAAGGATGCCCATGCAGTATATTTCACATTTGCTCTGCACAAGCAATTGCCACACATTAAAGTATTCCAAGTTGCTTCACGCTAATCATATTAGTCCTGCAAAGCCAGGCTACTTTGTAACCAACAGCAGACAGTCATTTTTCTCCACAGACAACCTGCAGTTTTAGTTACTTTGGATATATATATATATATATATATATATATATATATATATATATATGGGTCCGCCTGACAACGTCGACAGCTCAGAACTCCGACACTGAGAACACAGATGCCAGAAGATCGACAACCGAGAAGACCGACGGATGAAAACACTCTCGCTGAGAACACCGACATGGGAAAAGGCTGTGTAAGTATGCGGTAGTGACGGACGTTAGGGTGCGAGTAAGGTAAGTGTGCGATATTGACGATCTGTAGGGATAGGGGTGGGTTAAGTGAGTTAGGGTTAGGGCGCGGGTTAGGTAAGTGTGTGGTAGTGATAGTCTTTGGGTTAGGGGCGGGTTAAGTGAGTTAGGGATAGGGTGCGGGTTAGGTAAGTGTGCAGTAGTGATAGTCTTTGGGTTAGGGGTGGGTTAAGTGAGTTAGGGTTAGGGCGCGGGTTAGGTAAGTGTGCGATAGTGACGGACCTTAGGGTTAGGGTTTGGGTTAAGGTTGTAGACAGTTGTGTATGTGAGGTTTAGTGTGGGTTTGTAAGAATTTTGGTGTGCTTGTGTTGTGTGTGTGCTTTTTGGACAGGGGATTTGTTTTGTTTGTTGATTGGCAGTATTATGATGTGTTGGGCATGTGAGGTTTCGTGTTTGTGAATTGTCGGTTATGTGGTGTCAGTGATTTCGTTGTCGGGCATGTGAGGTTTCGTGTTTGTGAACTGTCGGTTATGTGGTGTCGGTGATTTCGTTGTCGATGTTGTGATGTGTCGGTGTTGTCAGGTAGACCCATAAATATATATATATATATATATATATATATATATATATATATATCTATAAAAACAAAATCACCCAGCTGAATACACGAACCAAGCCCAAACGGAAGGATGCACTTGTAAATTGATAACATATACAATGTTCAAGCGTAGCACAAAACCATTCGATCAAATCAAGTCGACTAAGTAGCCAAAACCGAAGATCCTCAGTAAGATGAAATAAAACTTTAATACAAAATTCAAAGAATGTGAGCGCTTTCGCGGATATCACATCCGCTTCATCAGACATAGTAAAAAACATTCAAAAATTGCTTTAAATACTTTTAAAGCCATGTGATCAAAATGCGTTAAACAATTAGTCAAAATACGTTAAATAATCAATCAATTAAGTTACCTGTTGAAACTGCGCTCTAATATACACACAAAAAACGATGTTGAAAATCATCTTAAAACAAATAACTGCAAAGAGATTCAGGTTCCTAATACATAAAGTATTTGTGTAAATACCTCTAATTAATGTCCAAGATGAGGATAAAATACACCATTAAATTTTGATTCCTTACGTATCATAAGCCTAGAAATGCATTGAGACACAACATAACTTGCTATCTAAGTCGTGCCTACCTAACTTGCTAACTATGTCTTGCATACTCTGTGTAATAGTAAATGTGTATGTATAATATATACGGTGTTAAAAATCCATCTTAAAACAAACAGATTGCATATAATACAAATACATAAACGCTTAAGATGCTTATATAAATACCTCTGTCTTATATCAAAGATCAGGGTCAAATGCACCATTGAAACTTCGTTCCTTGCGTATCGTAAGCGTATAGGGACACAACATAACTTGCCATGTGAGTCGTGCATATCTAACTTAATAACTATGTCTTACTATACTATATAATGATGTATAAAATTTATGTAACTCCTTGCAATATAATAATTAAACCATCTAACTGCACTCACTTATAAATAAATAAATCCACGCATTTAAATCCATCTATAAAATACTTCCAAAAAATGCACACTGTCATAAAATAATAATACCAAATACTATGTACAAGTATACTTGTAAATATAACTATACGTTATTGCCAAACATAGCTTATACTGTACGGTTTCAAATGACATAGCTTCTGAATAACCTAAAAATAATAATCATATGGTATATCCATAGATAATACTAAGACATATATACAAAAATAATCTAAATATATCAATTCTAGAATATAAACTTTCATTAAACCTGAGCTTATATACTACAAAAAAGTAAATAATGATGGCAGGAAATAAAACTCATCAAATATAATTCTTGCATAAACATATAATATAATATAAAAAATATAAAAAAATGTATAAAAAATATAATATATGAATCTCATTGTAATAACCATGTTATTAATGAAACTGATGAAACCTATTATAATATATGATATGCTGATACACTTAGTAATATACTTAAAATAAATTCATAATAACCTAAATATACAACAGCTCCACACTTATATGTATGTAATATTAATGTTAACCACCTGTTTTGCCAGCACTAAAACAAATACTACCAAAATAATTTATAGTCAATTCATAAATAAACATAAAAAACATACTACTTTAGCCTCCTGCCTTTCAAATGAGGTTTGAGTGAAACTGTATCATTTAGCCCTTTACCCCTGTGTGCAGCGAGTCTAAGTATCCAACGAAGCTCAGCCTGCTCAGTTAGGTTGACTGTCACCAAAACATGCTGTTTCTGTCTGAACATGTAAGACTTGGTACAAGAATTTGTGCGAGTCACCCTCCATCAGTGTATGCTTTGCCAGGGCACTATAATCATGTTTTCTAGTGTAACAGTAGAAATGATCTCTAATGCGTTCTCGCAAGGTCCTGTTCGTTTTGCCCGCATAAAATGAGAAACATACAACACAATGGGCCACATATACAACATGCTTAGTGTTGCAATTGCTGTTATTCCTTAACTCCCATAACCGTCCACTTTCAGGATGTTTAAAGAATCGAGACTCATCTGTTGAGTCGCACTGCACACACTTGCTACATTTGTTGGTTCCTTCATAATATGGGAGGGTGGTATATGTATTAGTGTCATTATAACATAGGGATTGTTTGAGATTTTTCATATTACTATACACAAAACTAGGGTAATTACCTACAATGGTTTTTATCTTTTCGTCAACCATCAGAATGTTCCAGTTGTGTGTTATGGCATCCTTAACTACACTGGTGTTATTAGAATAGGGTAGGACTAACAATTGTTGTGTCCTACATTTTCCACTCTCTTGATTGGTTTGTGATCCTGTTCTTTTGGAAAAATAAGGTCTAGCTTTAGTAGTCCTTAGAGTACTCACATTAGAATACACCCTGGATATTTCTTGTTGTCCATATCCCCTGTTTAAAAGTCCTTTTTTAAGTTGCCCAAGTTCCCTTACAAATTGAGACTCCTCACATGAAAGTCTAGAAAGTCTCATAGCCTGTCCTTTAATGATATTCTCAAAAATAGTTGGATTGTGCATACTAGTTCTATATAAAAATGCAGGCCTATAGCATGGCTTACGATAAATTTTTGTTAGGAAGTTGTTATCTTTCTTAAAAACAGTCACATCCAAGTAATTAATGCTTTCATATGAGTGTTCCATAGTAAATTTCAAAAAGGAACTCATTTCGTTCAAATGCTCAAAAAATGTTAATAACATATCATTAGACCCTTTCCAAAGAAAAAAGAGGTCATCCACAAACCTACGGTAAAAGATGACATTGGGATTTCCTAAGATGTAATTAGTCTCCCAGGCCACCATGACCAAGTTGGCATAGCTGTTGGCACAGCTAGTGCCCATGGCTCCCCCTTTTCTTTGCCTATAACATGCGGTCTTAAAAAGAAAGATGTTGTTTTCAAGCACCATCTCTAGTATAAGACATAAAAATTCAACCTTATTTGCGTCAAATGAACTATATTCATTCAACAACCTCTTTAGGGAATTAATGCCTTCAATGTTTGGAATACAGGTAAATAAAGAGATAACATCCATTGTTACCAAACAAATCTCTTTGATGTCACTTATTCCTTCAACACAATGGTGGAGATCTACTAAGAAATGTTCTGTATCCCTAAGTATATGTGTATACTCATTCAATACATTCTTGAGCTCATAATCTAAATAAATGGACATTGGCTCAGTTAGCCACCCAGATCCCGAGACTATCGGCTTAAATTCCGGCTCTACCAAATTTTTATGCACTTTAGGCAATCCGTGTATTCTGGGTATCAACGGATTTGACACAAGAAAAAATTCAAATAAATCATCAGTAATGACTTTCATACATTTACATTCCAATAAACAGTTGTATATGGTGTCTTGTAAGTCATACACAATACCATTAAAAAACACTTCATAAGCTTGATCATTCAACATTTGTAACATTTTTCTGTCATAGTATTCAGAATCCAAAACTGTCACTGGGCCACCCTTGTCAGCTGGACGTATGACTATATTCATATTATTCCTAAGTTCTATTAGGGCTTGTTGCTCCAATTTGTTGAGATTATTATCTCTAACAGTCCTGGAAAAATTATTACCATCATACAGTTCATTTTCAACAGCTTTTACAAATATGTCCAGACTAGCTTGCATCTGTGGTACATATGTACTTCTACTTTTGAAGGTGTTACCCATGTCCCTGGGATCAGTGCCATACAACAATTTCAGTGAAACATTGCGTGCAAAAACTCTCACAGCCAAAATGGCTTGACTAATGTCCATGTTTGAGGTCGGTATAAAATTCATACCCTTATTTAATAACTCTACTTCTGCTGTAGTCAACACATGCTTAGATAGATTCATTACTAAGCATCGTGGTTCCAATATTTCGCCAACGTACGCTGATTCTGTTGTTGGAAAGAATCTCTCCTCTTGGCCCCTCTCATCATATCCAGTTCTAACGATCTCTTTCTGCCAGTTCTGATAGGTAGGGGGGCTACTGGAAAATTTCGTACTTCCCCTTTGTCAAGCTCTATCTTCCATCTCACAATGCTCGACATGCTGGCATGGAATACGTTGTTCTCATGACTAGTAGAGGCATTGTCTGTTTGGCGTACAATAGCTGTTTCATTTGGTGTAGTATACACCGAATGACTATTCTCAGGTGAGACAACACTGTTGGTAAGGTTGTCCTTGGATTGCTCCGTCTCTTCAGACCTCGAGCTTTCTTTGTTGATTCGCTTCCGCTCCTTGTCACCCAAAACTGTTTCCGGTTCACACACAGCATTCGGAATGTTCATATTAGTGAACTGATTACCATTACCATTATGCAATGTTTGGCATGTAAAAGTTTCCTTGTTTTGTTTAGGCCAGACAAATACATTATTTTTAGAGAAATCATCGATATCCCTGTTTAATTTCTTTCTTTTTTGTGCAAGTAAATTGCGTTCATAATGTGATATCCTATCCATAAGTTCATGTAAAAAAATCTCTGATTGATCAATTCCACATGCATCTAAAAGTTTACTTTGCATATTAATGATTCAGTCTTTCAATTCTTGTTCTATAGGTTGAAAAAAGTCAATTAATAACTTAATATATGCTCTACTCGTATTTAGATTCATTTGTTGCCACTGGGTTAGTAATGACGAATAAGTATTCCCATACGTGGGCATGTTAAAAATTCTCAGCCCACGAGGTACTACATTACACTCCAGACAGGCTTGCATGTGATAACGTTGTGCTTGTAAACATTTGAATCTATAAATATAATTTTCTATGTCTTTCTTAGTTGCTCTTACCATCTGTTCATTAACAACACGAGTATCAATTCCTTTTTCAGCCATCATTCTATCAGCTTGCATTAAAGGATTCGATATTTCACTTAACATGTTCAAAAGCCTTACATTTGTAGAAGCAGATTCAGAGTCAATGTTAGGCAACATATCGCTATCGGCACCTTCCATAATATCCCAAGAATGAATGTAGACAAAAAACAAAATGTACCAGCTGAATACAAGAACCAAGCCCAAACGGAAGGATGCACTAGTAAACTGATAACATATACAATGTTCAAGCTTAGCACAAAACCATTCAATCAAATCAAGTGGACTAAGTAACCAAAACCGAAAATCCTCAGTAAGGTGAAATAAAACTTTAATACAAAATTCAAAGAGTGTGAGCGCTTTCGCGGATATCACAAATGCATTGAGACACAACATAACTTGCTATCTAAGTCGTGCCTACCTAACTTTCTAACTATGTCTTGCATACTCTACGTAATAGTAAATGTGTATGTATAATATATACGGTGTTAAAAATCCATCTTAAAACAAACAGATTGCATATAATACAAATACATAAATGCTTAAGATGCTTATATAAATACCTCTGTCTTATATCAAAGATCAGGGTCAAATGCACCATTGAAACTTCATTCCTTGCGTATCGTAGGCGTATAGGGACACAACATAACTTGCCATGTGAGTCATGCGTATCTAACTTAATAACTATGTCTTACTATACTATATAATGATGTATAAAATTTATGTAACTCCTTGCAATATAATAATTAAACCATCTAACTGCACTCACTTATAAATAAATAAATCCACGCATTTAAATCCATCTATAAAATACCTCCAAAAAATGCACACTGTCATAAAATAATAATACCAAATACTATGTACAAGTATACTTGTAAATATAACTATACGCTATTGCCAAACATAGCTTATACTGTACGGTTTCAAATGACATAGCTTCTGAATAACCTAAAAATAATAATCATATGGTATATCCATAGATAATACTAAGACATATATACAAAAATAATCTAAATATATCAATTCTAGAATATAAACTTTCATTAAACCTGAGCTTATATACAACAAAAAAGTAAATAATGATGGCAGGAAATAAAACTCATCAAATGTCATTCTTGCATAAACATATAATATAATATAAAAAATTTTTAACACCGTATATATTATACATACACATTTACTATTACGTAGCGTATGGAAGACATAGTTAGCAAGTTAGGTAGGCACGACTTAGATAGCAAGTTATGTTGTGTCTCAATGCATTTCTAGGCTTATGATACGTAAGGAATCAAAATTTAATGGTGTATTTTATCCTCATCTTGGACATTAATTAGAGGTATTTACACTAATACTTTATGTATTAGGAACCTGAATCTCTTTGCAGTTATTTGTTTTAAGATGATTTTCAACATCGTTTTTGTGTGTATATCAGAGCGCAGTTTCAACAGGTGACTTAAATGATTGATTATTTAACGTATTTTGACTAATTGTTTAACGTATTTTGATCACATGGTTTTAAAAGTATTTAAAGCAATTTTTGAATGTTTTCACTATGTCTGATGAAGTGGATGTGATATCCGGGAAAGCGCCCACACTCTTTGAATTTTGTATTAAAGTTTTATTTCACCTTACTGCGGATTTTCGGTTTTGGCTACTTAGTCCACTTGATTTGATTGAATGGTTTTGTGCTACGCTTGAACATTGTATAAGTTATCAGTTTACTAGTGCATCCTTCTGTTTGGGCTTGGTTCGTATTTTAGTAGTCTACTTCACACAAATGTACATTAGTCCTACAAAGACAGACAGTGACTGCATAAACTGAGCAAACAAGAAGAAGGTCAGTTACTTTCAAACAATGGCTCCCATACCATCAAGTAGTTAAAGCTACATCTCTGTCCATTTCAGATTATTGTAATTAAAAATATGATCATGCACTGTATTTAACTTCTGAGACCCTCCACACATATAGAAGCCATAAAGTAATGTGTTCTAAGTTGCGTCACACAAATTACAGTAGATCTGCAAATGCACACTAGTCCTATAAAACCAGACAGAGTCTGTTAGAGTGATAAAAGCACCAAGAGGGTTGGTTACTTACTGCAGACAGCTCCCAGCCCCATCCAGCTACTTCTGTGTACACTTCAGATGACTGTGATAAAAATAGCGGCCATGTATCATATTTCAGCTTTGTTCCATCCAAACAGTTGACACACATTAAAGTACTCCAAGCTGCTTCACACACACCTATTTAATCCTGCAAATGCACACTAGTCCTGCAAAGCCAGATAGTGATGTTTGAAAAATGACAAGAGGGTCAGTTACTTTCTACAGACAGCTTCATCTCCACTCTGCAGTTATAGCTACTTCTGTGGGTACGTAACATGTCTGATTCTAATAAAAATGACAGCAATGTATTGTATTTAAGCTTTGTTCCATGGAAACATTAGCCACACATTAAAGTATCCCAAGTTGTTTCACACAAATCATAGTAATCCTGCAATGTCAGAATATTGTGTGGTATCATTCCCTCATCTAAAATAATATGTATATTCAAGGAGAAGATAATTGCATTCAACAACTGGCTAAGTAACTGGTATCATTCCCGGGAGAGGGTTGGCTAGTGTGTATATTCCTAGGATGAGATCATTGATAATCCTACTTGCTTTGTAAAGGATGGTCTGCACCTTTTATTCAAAGGCTACTGTACACTGGCCAAAGCTTTTGTTGATCCGATCACACCTTTAGGAGGCAAAGTTCATATAATGAACATACCAAGCAAACTAACAAATCATTCATAAATTGTACCACATCAAGTTGGCCCTTCACAACGCTAGGAGTATTAACAAAAAAACTGGCAGATTTGGAGGCACGTCTACATCTGGAATGAGTCTATGTGTGTTCCGTCACCAAGATATGGGTCAAGTGTAATGAAAGCACACCATCTGTGCCTTGGTTTCATATCAACCATGCTTGCACACCCACTAGTAATGGTGGAAATGTCTCAGTGTTCATCAGGGATTTTATCCATTCTAAAGTGATACCCCAAGATCCCCCCAGTGAGCTCATCTAACTTCTCACAATAGGAAATTCAGAATTTCAACATATAGTTTGTTACTGATTCCATTTTATGGCTTCAGAGCATCATGAAAACTTCCTGGCATTTCTTGAAAATATCCATATAAGAAATGGTTTATTAATTCTTGGCAACTTCATTACCCTTCCATAGACTGCTGTACTTCTTTTTCTAATGTTGGTGATGCACTTCTTAGATTTGGTTAACTAGAATTTCCCTAGATTAAATTATCCAAACTCTCACCAGGGAAGGTAATATCCTGGACCTATTTCTCACAAACTCGGCCCTGGCATGATCCCTGCCTCTGGCTGGCCCCTCATTAGTTAAATCAGACCAAAGACTAGCTACTTTTACCCTGAGAACATCCATTCCCTCCCGGTAGCCAACACCAACCTGATTACACACTTCAAAAAAAGCAAGCTGTTATAGAAGAGTGCATTGAAATCTCAAAATTTACCTATGTCAATCTCACTGTTTTCGATATGCACCTACAAATGTCAAGGATCTTTATGATCGTGTAGATAAATTTTTTGGCAGAGCAGTCCCTACCAGAACCAAATACAATGGAAAATTTCACAACAAACCTCATAGTCAGTAGACATTAACAAACTATAACATAAAAGGAGGAAATGTACAGTTGTGTAAGTAAACTTACCATAACAGTAGATGTTCATATGATCACTGCTTCAGTAGCCTAAGCTATTTTGATTATATCCTGCATAGGATATAACAGACGACCAGCCTCCAAAGCTTCAGGGCATCTTCCATGCATCCAAACCTTTAGTCAGTTCAAGCTGAGCTGCCTGAAATACAAGTGTGGGCACCAAGTCCTTCAGAGCTTTCCTGGCACCTAAGAGAGTGCTACTCTGAGCTTTCAAAGATCATTGGTTGGCTTGTGGTGTTCCATTGCTGACAGATAAGCTCCCTTTGAAGAAGAAACATCCACATATTATTTTTAATGTTTAAACCTACTTTTCTGTTTGGAAAAGTATATTTTAAGCAATGAATATGTGTTTTTATTCACTGTCATGCAACTTTAATGTACTTTTAAATATGAATGCACTTTTGTTTCTGACAGATTAAAAGTTAATTTGATACTTGCGTATTATCGCAACCACATGTGGATGAAGAGAAATGGCTGTTTTCCAAGCCATAGTTGTGCCAACAAATGTTCTGAAAAACACAAAATATATATAAATAGTGACAAGACTGGCAGAAACATGTAGGGATAGAAAACGTTGCTTTTAATGTACACAAGTTGTCCAAAACTATGTCAAAATCAGTGGAGGTACACAGTATGTTTCCAAAACCGTTAAGTACTACCGCATTACAAGTAAGACAGGAGTGCCGCCACTCCTGTCAACTCTCCAGCTTTTCCCAGAATGGCCAAATTTTTGTGTCATATCTTATTTTGTTTGTGTGGGTGCTGCTCTCTGCATAAAATGTGTGGTTTCCTGCCACAAGGCAGGATTGTTGAAAAGCTTCACTGTCGGTAACACTTGTAAGTTGTCATTTCAGAAAAGAAAAACCTCCAACTACACCACAATGACAATGACAGCTGTATACCCCCAAAGAAGCATATAAGCTTCTCACATTTTCACATGGCCACAGATGTACTCCTACCTTTGACATGTCAAAAGCGGCACTTCTTTATAGAAATCCTAATTGTTGCATGACAAGCTGTAACTTATCAGCAGGAGTATGGCTTTCAAAAACAGCCATTTCTTCTGTTGAAAAAGTGGTTGCGATAATACGTAAGTAAAGGTAGATGTGGTTGCGATAATACGTAAGTACCATTAATTTAAACATTCTAGAACTCTTTATTTTTTAGAGAAGCTGTGCTTAAATTACATTTTGGCACTGGTAAAGTGAATTAGTGTGTTTTTGCTGTATTTTTACCAGGAAAGGTTATTTTACTGCTTTTAGATTTTTCTGGCTCGTGCTGCTTAGTTTCCTTGGGAGAGAAATACCATGTTTGGCTTGACCATGGAACAAGCTATCAGTCCCTTCATTGGTCCTTCCTACAACCACTAAAAGAAAAAGTTAACTAAACAGTCTTTTCCACACAGAAGGCTAGCAATTTGCCTCAGCCACAGGTGGGTAACTCTGGTATGGCCAATGCTGGTTCCTCAGACCACTTATCTTTTTCACCAGGATACCTCTGGCATTGTTCTTACAGCCATTATGGATCAGGGGTTAGCCACATCCTCTGCAGCTGTTGGGGTCTCCTCAGAAGAGCAATGGCAATCACTCATCAATTTTGGGAGAAAGGACAGGGAAGGTGCCCATGCTTAACCAGAATGTTGTGCCCATCCCTGGGGAAGTTGTTTTTGCCATTAATAATCCTGCTTGATCCCGCTTTTCTGCTAAAAAAACAGAAAACTAAATCTAAACATGTATCTTTTCCTGCATTGGTTTCCCTGGACAGGAATAGTTTATTAAGTCTGGCTCAGAGTCTTGTACAGGCTATTAACCCTTTGTATCAAGTGGCTTCTGGTAAAAGAAAAAGGGGTTACTCTTTCCCAGAAGAGATTCAAGAAACTGAATCTGGATAGGAATGTAATGAGACAGATACAGGTTCTTCTCCTCAGATGTATGATTCAGATTCAGAGGAGAGTATGTCATCTAAATCTCTCTGTCAAGGATTCTCTTTCTTTGAGTCTATTTCCAAGAAAGTGACAGTGTTTTCATTGGAGAAAACTGAGGTTTTTCGGTCCCTCAGAAAATACTATGAACTGTTATAACTGGAATTCCCAGCACTGAAAGATGCGTTTGTCACATCCTGTGGCTTTCCCTGATAGCCACCTGCTACACCTAAGAAAGCAAACAGAATGTAGAGAATTCCTCAGTTTGTCAAATTTTTATACACTTACCCTAGACCTGACCCAGCAACTATAGCATTAGTTATTCTAGCTGCTTTCAAACATTTTGTTTATTCTAATCCTTCGTCTTCTGACAAGGATATGTTTGGGAATAAATTGGATGCTTCTGCAATGTTAAATTTTAGAATTTTGAATTGTCAAGCTCACATGTTAAAGTTTATGTTTTATCCATTGTTTCCTTCTGACAGGAAAAATCAGCTTTGTGTAGTTTAGATTTTTCAGTTTCACTGGTCACTACTCATTGTTTAAAGTGTGTTTATGATTTGGTAGATTTTACATCAAGGTTGGGAGGGTGGCCTAATGGTTAAGGTGTTTGCCTTTCAAACACAAGGTGAAGGGTTTGAGTCTCACAAAAGACAACTGACTAGGCTTAAAATGGCTTGCAAGGGCAGTTAGCTTAGTACTAACCTATGAACCTATAAGGGACATAACTATTGGTACTGTGTTGAAGAGGTTTGCCTGGTTGCATTCTCGGTACCTCCCAGAAGATGTAAAAAATGAAATTTTAAATTCCACTTTGGATACAGATTTAGTTTTTGTACCCTCTCTTGTAGAGGTTATCAAAAATCTAATCTCGCAGATTTTTTATCCCTCCCTCTCCAAATTTTCCAATTTTCAGATCCCTTGTCCAGTTTTGGAAAGAAACAAATTAAACATTATCAGCAAAATGTTGGTAAGCAGACATCTAAAAACAATGGTTAGGTTGTTTCAAAAAGAAAGTAAGAACCTCTCAGAATAAAGGGCAGTTAAATAAGGTAGAAAGGGAACTTGCTCCCCCCTCCCATCCAGGCAGTCCCTTATCCCTTCCAGAATGTCTGAATTTCCATTTCTCTCTTTGGCAACAGAGTGCTTCAGACAAATGGATTCTGAGACTGATTCAATAAGGTTACAGATGGCAGTAGGAAGCAATCCTCCCTTCAGGGGAGTTATTCCACATCCACCAGACCAAGCCCCTCTGTTCTGTCCTGTCTTACTACACATGCTATCCCAGGGAGTAATAAAAACAGCTCCTCCTTCCCAATTGGGAAAAGCTTTTTGTTCAATAATATTTTTGGTGCCAAAGAAAGAAAATACCTGAGGACCAATTCTGAAACTTTCTTTCCTGAATCAGTATGCGATAGTGCCCCCAAGTTCAGAAGACTTCATGTCACAACGTGTTATTCCTTCTTCCTCATTTGAAATTTTTGGTACGTTTAGATTTAAAATCTGCTTAACCTTGCACAGTCATTTTCAAAGTGTCAGGAATCTCTCAGTTGAGTGAGTGATCTCCTATGCAGACTGTGATCCCAAGAGAACATTCAATTTTTTTTTGACTCCATCACACAGGATTGTTTTCCTATGATGTCTGCTAGATACCGCACTACAAAGATCTTTTCTTCCAAAGGAAAAAAATAGATCTATATTTAGATTACTTTCAGTGGTTTTTCATCCAGACCTTTGTCACTGAGAGGGAATGCCTCAGGATTCTGGGTCTCATGGCTCTGCAGTTGACTTAGATGCTTAAGGAGCTGTTAATGAGATGTTTCTTGTGGTCCAGTGGTGCAAGGTTTGATTCCCTCAGCTTCCATTGCCTAACCGTGTGACTCTGAGCAATACACTTAACCAGATACCGCTCCCAGGCTGAGTCTGAAAAGGGTCCATGAAGATCAGTGCTCTACCCTGGAAAACAAATATAAATAAAATAAAATAAATTCTCATGCTAGCTCTGCAAGACTTCACACTTGAAAGATACAATGGTACCTAAAGCTTCTTTGGTCCCAGTACCAACACCCATTATCTTTTCAGATTTCAGTTCTGGGATTTGTAAGAAGAGTAATCACTTGATAATATCAAATATCCTTGTTTCCATTTCTCCCCTTCTCCCATCCTGCTCCAAAACAGTCAGTCACCACTGACACCTCAAACTTTGGGGAGCAGTGTAAAGGCAGATAAATGTGCAAGTTATCTGGAACAACAAATCCAGACACCAGTACATAAATATAAAATATATGCTTGCCATTATCAAGGCACTCAACTCTGTAAATCACATTTAGTCCCCAAGAGAACTTCAAGTTGTTACAGACAATACCACATTGAAGTGGTACATCAACAAGCAAGGGGGAACCAGAGCTTACGCAGACTAGCCATGTTAACATGGAATAAAGCTTTATGGCACAGTCTCCCTCTACAAATGGATCAAATCTTGAATTTGCTGAAAATAATCCATATATGCTACTGCAGCAGTGATCAATATGATGAACATTTACTTAGATTATCCTTTAAGGCCAGAACCTACACATCACAAAGATAATATGATGCTTCACCAAGAATCTGAAGGCAGTTATAAAGCTCACCAAAGCATCCCATGAAAGTAAACTAGCTTCTGTGGCTAAGGATAATTATAAGTCCTTCCGTAGCTATGCAAGAAAATAAGGAATATTTCACATAATTTTTCCAAACCTATCTATATTGGCCCCTCCCATTCAAATCCTAAAGACATTGCCAACATGTTAGTAAATAAGTTTGCTGCATGCTTCTTACTTGAAACTATTATCATCACTCCAAGCATCCCTAAGTCCCCTTCCCCTACCATCTCAAGGGATCATATCTTAAAGTAATCTCCAAGACCAAAACACCTTTTAAACAGATCCTGGCAATATACCAGACTGTCTAATAAATAGTGTTAAGCAGGCTCTTTCTGATCCCTTCCTTAAGTTTTTCAGCCTAAGTCTTACAACAGAATATATTCCTGAGTTATGACACAGTGCAGTGGTGATGCCCTTTCATAAGGCTGGCCGCACCCTGAGTTATGACACAGTGCAGTGGTGATGCCCTTTCATAAGGCTGGCCGCACCACTGATCATAGGTTCATAGCTTCATAGGGTCATAGGAGATTACTAGGCTAACAACTTAAGGGCCCTTACAAGCCTAGTTAATATTACCCAATTTTATCCAATATATGACTCATGGGGCAGAAAGATGGCATGGATTTGTGCCTATGCATTAAGTATCTTACAGATTGAAAAACAAAAAAACAGGCGAACAAAGTGAATAAATGAAAAGTGCTAGCAGGCAGAGTATCACAGGCACAAATCACTCCAGTGATGATGAAACCAAAAATTTTTAATGGTAATATCCACAAATGAACAAGTATAAACGTGAGCGCTTTCGTTAAACAAGTGTTAACTTCATCAGACACCATTAAAATACAAGACAACCATTATGTACATGTAAAAACACTCTGAGTAAAAAAAGGGAGGGGAGCTAGCTGAGCAACACTGAGAAAGAACATTAATTAACCTCTTAGTGACTGAATCACAGTTAAAACTAATACAACTTAAATACAACTGAGACTTTGTGATTAAAAGTTACTAGTTACATACTTATATCATAAGAAGTTATAAATAGACATAAATAGAAAAGGAAGAAAAAAGTTAAAGCCAAGTCATTTTAAATTCCCATATTAAATATTCACATGATATAAAAACATTTCCGAAAGCTTAGTACATGCAAAAGTGCTTGTACTTAAAAAATTGTTTTAGGATAATTTATTCCTTTCTAGGGTTTTTAATTTCAATACAGATGAGATAAATGTCCTGTCATTTATTCCGGGCCATCTGTCAGCCTGTAATAAAGGAGAATACTACACTAACAGCTTAAAGGCCCTTACAAGCCTAACTAATATTACCCAATTTTTTTCAAATATATGGTTCATGGGATAAAAAGATGGCATGGATTTGTGCCGATGCATTAAATATCTTACAGATTGCCCCTGTCCATAAGGGACACTGTCATTACCCCATGTGTGAATTTGCAATTCCCCATCCACTGATCCAAACTGAGTTTGAAAACTGTTGAGGAAGGGCTCTGCTTAATGTGAATAGGAAGGCTATTTCCAAAGAAGTGGTAATCTCTGAGAGACAAATCTGTCTCTCCAGCATATTATGTTTGAGTAGCTGACCAAGTTTAGATTCATAGATTGGGTGACCCTCATACTGTTTGACTTGCGGATGTGTAGCAGCTCCATTAGGGCTGAATTTGTGAGTGCCTTGTAGGTCAGACATAGGTCACCCCTTAATAGTCAGTAGGCGACAGAGTAAAGGGATAGGGTTTTTAGTCTATCCACGTAGTTTGTGTTGTTTACACCCATTATCTTCTTTGTGAGGAACTTGTGAAGCCACTCCAGCTGCTGTAAGTGCTTAGTCAAGTACATGCCAAATGGCCCATTGTACTTGATTATTGGTGTACAGCAGGACTATCATTTCTTTGGATATGGCTGCCATACCTTTACTTATAAGCTGTGCCACATAAAAATATTTCCTCACCACTGTGGATACATGGTGCTCAAAGTTTAGGCTACTATCTATCTGTGTACCTAGATCTATCACCTCTGAGTCTACTCTATGGTGTGTACTATTGATGTTGTAATTTTCAGGGGCATTTGACTTCCCAAAGGGTATGATAATGCATTTTTTTTTTTGCATTTACGTTTAGGCCATGGTTCTGGCACCAATCATTTGTCTGATCTAGACCCTCCTTAAGGATATCTGCCTCACTAGGGGATTCAATGATTGCCCCCAGTTTGCAGCTGTTTGCAGACTTTGTCATCCAGAGGTTTTCCACATTAGCTTTGACTTCAGAAAAGTATATTCTGAACAGGAGTGGTCCTAGTACTGAGCCCAATGGCACACCACTATTAACTGGCCTCTTGCTGGATCTAGCTTCACGTACTTTAACCATGTATCTTGTCTGTGAGCCAATTGGCTATCCATCTGGTGACACAGAGATTTATGTCCAGTTCTGTGAGTTTATTTATAACACTTGAGTGGGGAACTGTGTCATAAGATCATAGGATCATAGGAGGTTACTAGGCTAATGGCCCTGGGGCCCTTACAAGCCTAGCCAAGAGTTTATCCCCAAAAAAGAAACCTCAGTCAGCACGTGTCACCCCTGTCAGTGAGGGACAAAGGTGGAACCCCTAGGACAAATTTGTGATTTCCCATCCACTCATTAAGGTTGCACTTGAAGAGGGTCAGCAAGGTACTCTGTTTGACATGTATGGGAAGTCTATTCCAGAGACAAGGCAGCCTTTGGGAAACAAACCTGCCTCTCTGGCAGGTTTAGTTGATGTTGCATATTAGATTTAGGCCTATCGAGCATGTAATGCATGAATAGCTAGACTTATGGATATGGAGCATCTCTAGTAGGACATGGTCCGATATTGCCTTGTAGGCGAGACACATATCACCTATGAGAAATTTGTATGATACCAAGTAGAGTGATAGTGATTTGAGCCTGTCCACATAGGACAGGTGTTGGAGGCCATGGATTCTCTTTGTGAGGTATTAATGTGGCCTTTCCAGTTGGTGCAGGTGTTTGGAGAGGTATATACCAAACAAGGCACTATACTCAATTATAGGTCTAATGAGGGAGGAGTATAGAGAGGTAATAACCTCCTTTTTTTTCCTGGATGCAATCCCTTCACTTATGAGATGAACCAAGTAAAAGGCTTTTCTGACCACTGGCGCCACATGATGGTCGAATGTGAGATTATTGTCAACCTGAGTACCCAGGTCTCTCACCACAGGTTGTGTGCTTAGGGGGTTGCCGTAGATGTGGTAATCAGCAGGAGTCATGTTTTTGCTGAATGATACAATAATCCATCTTTTTGCGTTTAACTTAAGGCCATGACTTTGACACCAGTTATTTGTAGCTGTGAGAGCCTCTTGCAGTATGTTAACATCATTTGGGGAGTCAGTGACAGCACCCAACTTACAGTCATCCGCAAACTTGGTCAGCCACAGGCCCTTTCCAGATTGAAGTAGGCGGTATGTACTGTTTTACCCTCATCCATGGCCTTATTGGCTTTCTCAAAGACATCTACTAGATTCAGTAGAAATAACCTGCCTTTGCCAAAGCCAAATTGGGTCAGGTCCAGTATTTGGAGGTCTCCTATGTCATTATTTATCAGGTCCATGATTATTCTTTCCATGGCCTTACATATAAGACTAGTCAAACTTATGGGTCTTTAATTTTCCAGGTCAGTACATAATTCTTCTTTATGCAGAGAGATGACTGTTGCTGTCCTCCACTCTATTGGAACAAAGCCAGTCCAGAGGCTGTGGTTAAAGAGAGACCCTAATGGGCCTGATAGGTCCCAATTTAAGCTGTTTGAGAGACAACCTTGTATATTGCTAGGCCCCACTGAAGCTGTGTTTTTAGCTTTAGACAGTGCAGTGGCAACCTGTTCTTTGGTGATAATTGGCAGTGGGGTGGTGGAGGGTATTTCTTAGGGGAGAACTGGGGGTGATGGAGAGTTGACATGTGAGCTGAATTTGTTGACCAGCAGATTTGCTATGTCTTTCAGCTGAGTATAGGTGATGCCAACTACAACTAATTCCGTAGAGTGCTCGGTGTTGCCCTTAAGATTGCAGACATAACTGAAAAATGCCTTATGGTTATCCTTAGCTTTGGAGGCTATTTTACCTCAGTCTGCTTTCAGAGACTTGACTAGTTCCCTGGTTTACTTGATTAGACTAATGAGGGACTTACTGCTCTGTTGTGTACATTACCTCTTACTTCTCAGCAGGATTTCCTTTCCTTTGTTGTACTCCCTATTAATATCAGGTGTCCACTAGGGTGGCTTGTTTTTGCAATTTGACCTGGGTTTATTTTGGTCTGGTACTGCCATTTCTATGTTGTAGTTTATATTGTCATATAAGGCTTTTGTATATGCTTCTGCAGAGGTTTCTGTGTTTCCTGGATTTGAGGGAGCTTGGAAACTAGCTATGCTATCCCTTAATATGAGGTAATTTACTTTAGAGAAGTTCTAAAAGTTTTTGGGATTAGGTGGGGGGACTAGTTTTACCTTTATTTCAGGGGAGATTGCTTTGTGATCTGATCTTACCAGTGAGGACATCACACTGTGGGGGGGGGGGGGGTGCACTATCCCATATTTGTGAGTACCAAATCTAGGATATTCGTCCACCTAGTGGGAGTGCAGACTAGCATTCCAGAAAGTTTGAATTTACAAAGTCAAAAAATCTTTGGACCTATGTGTTAGTGGGTGTGTATGCCTCCCAAATAATGGAGGGGGTAGTTAAAATCACCCAAGAGTATGGTATTGGGCTTAATGGTGAGTGATTCTAGTAACTTCAGGTATGATGTATTGGTTTCCTGGTTCATAGTGGGTAACCTGTAACTAGCAAGAATATGGTAATGGATTTTTCCAATGGTTAGCTGGACATGAAGTAGCTCAAGCATATCATATTATCAGCCTTGAGGTGTGCTTATCCTTTATGTAGATAGATACACCTCTGCTTTTCACTCTTTCACATTCAGTGGGTGGCCGGAATGTATGAAAGGCGTTATAGTCATGCACCAATGAAGTGCTTTCCGTGGTTTTGAGCAATGTTTCAGTAACTGCACAGATGTCAGCATTCTCCAGGGTGAGGAAAGCTTCCAGTGAATGCAATTTCTGGTTGAGGCCACTAGCATTGAGCAGTAATGCCTTTAGCTTGTCCTGTGTAGCTTTTGTTATGTTGGAAGGTGTGTCTGTTTAGCAATGCCTAAAAAAATGCACTATAGGGATGGATAGTGTTTTGGCCAATATCTGAAAGCCTAGAAGTGACAGGTGAAGACCATCCCTAGCAAAACAGTGTGGTCTATCAGCCATGTCCTCCCACGCTAACAATTATTGGACCCCTTTGGAATAACACCAGTAGGAAAAGCAAACAATATGTTTAAAGTAAGGATTTTACAACATCTCTCTGCTATCAGGAATCGAGATACACATAATGCCCTATTTAGACACATAGAACATAATCCAACTCACAACTTTACATTTAGGGCAATAGTAAATGTTAAACTAAATAGTAGAGGGGGTGACATTAAACAACTTACAGAATTAATAGAATCCAAGTGGATTATAGAGCTAATGGCTCATAGGAGGCCAGGCTTGAATGATGTCATCCCTATGAAACCCACCCTAAAAAATAGACGGGTATTTCATTAACAGCCCATTGGTAGGCTTTGTGTTTAAAATTGTGTAATGGGATTCTTGTTTTTTTATCTGAAGAAGGGTTAACACCCGAAAGCGCTTATCTTTTTGCAGTTTTGGCTTGTTCTATTAGAGATTTTTAATAAAACATTTGGATATATAGCGGTGTCTTTCCGAGGATTTTTTTGTTGCTTTGCTTGTTTTTATCTCCTGGTTGGACTCCATCAGCACCGAGCATTTGTTTGGAATATGTGAGTTTATGTGTGTGGTCCTTTGCGGGTGTGGTGAGTGATGTGTGTGAGTCACTGACAACCAGTTTGTTGTTTTTTTGTGTCTGTGTGTGAGAGTCTAGTCTCCCTCTCAATCTGTAACTACATCTCTCACATACTGTATTTGTCTTTTAAAGAATTAAGTGGATGTCAATGTACATGAGGCAATTGTTACATTGCCTCTGGATATCCATGTCCAACAAGCTGGATGCAGAGATAGCAGGGAAGTGTCCATCCATGATTATAGGTCCTAATGTGTACTTGAAAGGACAGGAGTGGAGGATTTTTGTAACCAGATGAGGTAAGGGTTCTTTAGATGTTGTAATCTGCAGCTAATACCACTTTTCTTTCCTTTAAGTAAATACAGAAATAGTACCCCAACCAGAGTAATTCCATCGGTGCCCACCTGGTTTACCTGTGCATATGGCTGGCCATGTAGCCATGTATACATATATAAATATATATATATATATATATATATATATATATATATATATATATATATATATATACCTCTTCTTGAAAGCAGCAGTTTGGACGGTGCCACATTTGTAAGCCTATCTTTATATGATACACTTGCAGATCTGTGCAAATGCTTGCTTGACAAAAATCTGTTTAATGTTATTTTACATATTTTTGAAACGTTAATTTACTTGGAAACATATAAAGGAAGTGTTTTTTTTTTTTTGTCCATTTTCATTGATTTCTGATCTAAAATATTGGGTTGTGATATTTTGAAGTATCTACAATATATTTTTTTTTTACATTTTATTTTAGTTATATGTTAACCAACTATTCTTTGTCTCATATCTCCTACTTAGTGGCGATCTCTGCTTGACTTACAAAGCCATGTCTGACCTGGGTCTATATTAGCAAATCGAAAATACATTAGAGCGAACACCTAATAAGCGACACATAAAGAGCGAAAACAGAAAATAGCGAAATGTTAAAATCCTGAATCTCAAAATGTCGAATGATTTTATTTGGCCACCAAACAAAACCCGGTGCGATACCGTAAGGAACTAAACCAATTAAATAAAAAACACCTACAAGTGCTGACATCTATGTAACTACGATACATATCACATGATCCACACAGTACTACCATAATTAACCTAATACTGCCACCCAATACGAATTTTGTGCATAAGTAAATAATTAGTAAATGAAATATAAATCCCAATCACTAAATGGTGCATATTATTCAGATGTTAACTATCATGCACTCATACTTTAAGCAACATAGCTACAGCACGAAGAAACTCAGCAGTGTTATATTCCTGCTTCTTTGACAATACAGACTGCAGACGTCTTTCACGCTCTACAGTTTTCCTTTTCTTCGGTGATGCAGCACAAGCTGACATTAGTTGAAGGCAAATTTCATCTACTCTGTTTTGCTCACAAACTAAAATAGACAACACACATGGAATGTCGGAAATCCGTTTTCCAACTGGACATCTGATGCGCCGATGCCAACCTTCAACATAGTTTTGTGTTCGCTGCAAAGAACTGTTGTTTAAACTTGACACGTTCCAAAAAGAAACAGGATACATAGGTGGAAACCTACCTAATGTTATAGAGCGAGTCAACTGTTTCCTTACATGACCCAAAACAAATGCATCAGAAAAGTAACACACTAGTTCTTTACCCTCTACAGGAAAGTCTTTAGCTAGCTGTTTAAATGCTGGTATGACCTCATGTTCGGGTAAAAAAATTAATGCTACAAGCTCCTTTACAGCTCTCTGAAATTCAACACAACTGCCATACAACTTTGATAGTTGCAACTGTTGTACTTTGCGCCATATACACTGAGAGAAATGGAATAGACATCCCTTGTTGCAGACATCACTAAAATTAGCTGCTATACTTTTTATGGCAGCTAATTCAAAATCACATAGTATAAACTTCACATGTGGACTTACATCTAACTGTATACACAATGTGAAAACACATTCCCACATGAAGTTGTACGATTTAAAGGACTTTTTTGTCATAAGACAATAACAACAAGGGGACACATTTTTGCTTGTCATCACGTGAAATTAATGCATGAATGCTGTATAACTGTCTACAAAACTTGCCTTTTGTTAAAAAGACACCATCCATGAACCAAATTTCACTCTTGCAAAGATCAACTAAATTTTCCTTAATTGTGAATACCAAAACATGTAAGTTAGAATGAATATCTACCTTACATTCTTGAATAAAAGTGGACTCTTTCAATTTAAAATCATCTAAGGAAACTGAACTTAATGTACTGCAGGGTTTAGAATGAATAAGTAAACTTTTTTGCCTCTCTCAATGTACACGCTGTAAAAGAGACATACGAGTAGGTAATATAACAACACTCTCCAATGAAGTAGTAGCCAAAACGTTATCTACCAATAAGGCAGGTGTATGTCTGCATTCTTTTGACATTTGTCTTAGTTTACTACAAGCAGCGTATTTATCAATTTCAGTTGCATCTGAAGCAAGCTGATGTGCACTTGATTTGAGTAACACTTCCTTCAAATCTTTACTGCTAGTAATAGCCCTACTGTTAAATAAAAATAAATTAGGACAACACAGGAGGCTCAGACGCAAGAAAACTTTACTAGTGTACACCAGGAGGCAAAAAACCATACAGTACAAGTATAGAATTCTGTCTAACATGATACAGGAAGTAAGCTTCATTATATACACTATACATTCAAGCTGTGCCCACCTCACTGACGTGGTCAGTCACAGGGCACCTACATCACTATAGTCTACAATATTCTATTCATAAGAAAGTGCTGAGGTTATACTTTTTAAAAGTTTTCCCATGAGAATAATACAGCCTTGCAAAGCACCTGGTCAGTTATAATGTCTTTCTGTAAATGTTATTCTTTCAAGGTTTCAGTCCTGCTCGAATACAATAGTCAGTTCAGTTCTTAATATGTTTCTTTGTTCTTCTCGCAACATTAATTTTAGCAGCTGTGCTGATAATATTCACATGGCCGACTATCTCAGAGGAAGGAAGAAAAGATTCAATGCCTTATACATTCATTTTCCTGACCCAGCAGATAATCATTAGTGAAAACATAAGCTTGCTGAGCTGGCTACTGCCAGGGTCTGAGTTCAATCACACTGCAGCTCCAAAGCTTCAAGCAATTACATGTAAGATCATTCTCACTGCCATATTGTAAAATAGAATAAAATGCATTACATACTATTTGCTTTTAAACTATCACTTCATATATGTTTAAGTACATATTTTTCTAACATTCTCCCTCCTTTTAATACTTTTTATTCTATTCAGAAACATAAACAACATCATATCGTTCCCTAGTCTTCTCCTCTTAAGGACTTACTAGGCAAGTCATTTGTTTTATATTTCAGAAAGAATTTCATTTGGAACTAATAGATCCAACTCAATGTCTTGGTACATAGTCTCAGTTACAGTTATGTCAACAAACTCTCTAACTAATCTTTTCATACAAGGTATCCATAACAGACACATGCTCCTAATATGAGCAAAACAACACAAATAGCAATCAAAATATTCATTAGGATTGAACCCCATCCACCAAATAGATTCTGGAAAAAGTTCGTCAGTGGGTTTGGGCCTGGTTCAGTCATGGCCGATACCTGCTATATTACCTCTAGGTGGTCATTGATTTCATGCTTATTATCTGGTATAAACGCACAGCATTCTTCTTTGATAAGCACACACGTACCACCTCTCGCCGCTAGGGTGAAGTCAAGAGCCATTCAGTTTTGCAGCACAACAGTTCTCATTGCATTCATTTCATCAGTCACAAGTTCGAGAGCGGAAAAAGTTGCATTACTCATTACTTCGAGAAGCTTTGACAATTTTCTCAGCTCCCAGATCGATTTGACTGCTCCATAGGCTGGGAATATTCCAGCCCAGGATATAACACTGTCACTTAAGTCCATATGAGTCAATTTTTCTTTATCTTTCATGGATGGATGGTCCTTCCAGCCAGCCTCGATCTTACCCACTGGATTAGCGGGTTTTTCGATTGAATTCCCAGTTCTTCGAGCTACATCTCTTACATTTCGTATCTTACCCAGAGGTAATTCTGCAGTATGCCTTATTGCTGGAACCAGATAACCCAAAAAACAACTGCTGGACCAATTCTCAGGTAACCATTTATATAGCTTTTTCCCACAAGCAAAATAACAGTTTTCTACTTTAGTACTGATGCGGGTTAACTCTGAATGAAACATTTTCTTGTCTATAACAGACAATTGTTTATGCAATTCAGGATTTTTCTGCACATCTTTTATCGTTGTTCTCATTAAGCTCAAATATGAATCATAATTTGTGCTACAACTAGTACTTTTATCTTTGGCCTTAATATAGCATTTATAAGCTACAGTTATGTTACAGTTACTCCAACCAACTTGGAGTGTGTCATTTTTATAAAAACAAACAATTCCTCTTTGTGTAATAGGTAAATACAATGCAATTTTGTCCTGTGATCTCACAGAACCTGTATCAAAAAGTAAATTTTCCCAAGTCTCATTTATCCCCAAGGGGACAGCGGACATCAAAAGTCCTCCATATGCTGTTGGTATAGCAGTACAAACCCAGCAATTTGAAACATTCATAGTCTCTACATATACACGCTTCATAGCCAGGTATGTGTTAAAGTTTGGATGCCAGTCTATGGACAGTTCATCACGTTTTGTCAATTTCATTTGTGTGGTTATGCAGAAAGAACCACAACAAAAGGAAAGTCACCACAATCATAGTCAATAGGTGTATAATTAGCAAGATGGTTAGACAATATCTTCGGGGTTGGTTTGCATTTTTATTTACTTTATCCTTGGCCATCCTGCCTTTGTGGTGTATCAGTTACAAAATGTTTATCAAGCTGAAAATTCTTTACTGGTTTAAAGTGCATCAGATGGACCCAGGACAACCTCTCAGCAACCTTTACTGCAGTAGGCGTCGCCAACAGTACCTGGTAAGGACCTTCCCACTTCGGACTCGACCAGTTTTTCTTCTTGATGACCTTCAACCAAACCCAGGACCCTGGGGTCAGCACCACTTCCGGTTTCATTTGTTCTTTATCTGAAAAAGAGTTTAACTGCAAAACAGTCTTATTGGTTAACAATTTCTTCATATGACTAGCTAATGAGCTGTCAGCCTCCAGCTCTGCAGGCATGAGAGCTTTCCACTGTGGCACATAATATGCCCTCCCAAATATCACTTCAAAGGGGGTCAAGCCCTTTACATTTGGAACTGTTCTCATGCTCAGCAATGCTAAAGGCAAACAGCAAATCCAATTCTTCTGAGTCTCACTCATCAATTTTCTTAACTTATTTTTCAAAATCCCATTGTACCTTTCCACCAGTCCTGCAGACTGTGGGTGGTAAGCACAATGATTTTTTAAGGAGATCCCAAAGAATCTCCCAAGTTGCTGAATTGTCTGGTTGACAAAGTGTGTCCCATTGTCACTATAGATTCTTTCCAGTATGCCAAATCTAGGAATTATTTCTTTTACTAGGGCCATTGCCACTGTTGCTGCATCCAGATTCTTAGTTGGAAAAGCTTCTACCCATTTAGAAAACATGTCTATAATCACTAAACAGTATTTTTTCCCTTCACATTTGTTCAGTTCTATGAAATCCATACAGATAGTATGGAACGGATATGGTGGTGTAGGAAAACTCCCTTGCTTGGGTTTGAATGCTCCTTGTGCATGATGTTTATTACAAATGTGACATGCTGCACAAAATTTTTGTGTGTAATTCGTAAACCCGTATGTTTGGAATACTCTATTAACTAACTGTACCATCCCCCCTGTTGAGACATGGCTCTGCCCATGGCTCAACAAAGCTGCATATCTAAATAAATTAGACGGCAATATTGGCTTTTTCTCCTTGGAGATGTACAGTCCGTTTTTGAGGATCGCACCTCGTCTTATCCATTTTTGTTTCTCCGCTTTTGTAGTTAATGTCTGCATTGTTTTTAACATTTCCAAATCTAAAATTTCGGATGGTTGTAATTCCTCATTCAAAAGTAAAGTTTCTGAGTCTGAAGCTGCCTACCTTGCAGCTGCATCAGCTCGTGCATTACCTTTTGAAATCGGATCCTGTTGTTTCGTATGAGCTACACATTTACAAATAGCTACTTTGGTAGGTAACTGAATGGAATCTAATAAATTCAAGATAAGTTGCGCATGATTAATTGGTTTGCCAGTGGATGTTATCATTCCCCTGTTCTTCCATTGCTGCGCAAAAACATGCACTGTAGAGAAAGCATACTGACTGTCAGTATATATGTTCACACATCTGTCTTTCGCTAGAGTGCAAGCTCGTGTCAAGGCTATCAATTTTGCTGCTTGAGCAGACAGGTTATGCTGCAGGGGTTGTGCTTCTAAAATCTCTGTGTCTGTGACTACTGCATACCCTACTAGATTCTTCCCTGTAGGACCCTTCCTGCATGATCCGTCCACATAAAATGTCACCTCGGCATCATCCAGGGGTATATCAGTAAGATCTTGTCTGGGCAAGGTTATTTGCTCAATTTCCTGCAGGCAACTGTGTGGTGTGCCATCCACAGGAGTCGGAAGTATCGTTGATGGATTTAATGTTGTACAACGTTCAATTACCATATGAGGTTGGCTCAGCAGTATGGTCATACAAGAAAGATGCCTAGCAGGAGATAGGTATGCTATTTTTTCTTGCAGTAAAATTATCGCGACTGCATGAGGCACTCTCAAAGTGAGAGGGTGGAATAACACCACTGAGGCTGAAGCCTGTACTGCCATTGCAGCTGTGACTACTGCTTGTACACAATGTGGCAATGACCGTGCCACTGGGTCTAACTGTGATGAATAGTAAGCTATGGGGCGTTGCTTACTTCCATGCTGTTGCGTCAAAACTGACGTCATATATCCCTGTTTACAATCTACGGTTTGGAAAAATCTTTTGTGGTAATTTGGAAGTCCTAAAACTAACGATGAAGCTATCAATTGTTTTAGTCTGCAGAAAGCTGTTTCTGCTTCAGGTGTCCAGTGTAATACATCTTGTGCTGCCATTGGTGTTTTAAATATTAAATCAGCCAAAGGAGCGGATTCTAAAGCATAGTTTGGTATCCAACTTCGACAAAAATTAGTCGTTCCCAAGAAGCACATCATTTCCTTCTTGGTAGTTGGTTTAGGTGCCTGTAAAATTGCTGTTTTTCTATCCTCATCTAGTATTCTACCTTCCTTGGATATTACATATCCTAGGTATCTAACCTGTTTTCCCCAAAGTTGTAACTTGTGTTTGTTTACTTTGTGCCCTTGTGCTGCTAAAAATTTTAATAATGCTAATGTATCCTCCCTGCATTGTTGCTGGGTGGGGGCTGCTAGTAGGATGTCATCTACATAAAGTAGAATCTGACTACCTCCTGGTGGAGTAAATCCCGCCAGGTTGCTAGCCATTTCTTGTGCAAATATCGTTGGACTTTCACAATATCCCTGTGGTAGCTGAGTATAGGTATATCTTTTACCTTGAAATGTAAAGGCAAACCAATACTGGCTATCAGGATGTATAGGTATTGAAAAGAAAGCATTACTTATATCTACCACAGTAAAATACTTTTGTTGTGGCTTTAAATTATTCAATAAAGTGTGTGGGTCTGGCACCGTAGGTGCTCTAGGTATTATTGCATCGTTTACAGCTTGTAAATCCTGTACCATCCGCCATTCCCCGTTGGCTTTTTTAACAGGAAATAGAGGGGTATTACATGGTGAATCTAAAGACTCTACCAGTATCCCTTCCTTGAGTAATGCCGCTATTATAGGCTTAATGCCCTGCTCTGCATCCTTCCTCAAGGGGTATTTTCTTTTTTGTGGTCTAAATGCTGATTTTGGTGTAATGGTTACTGGACCTGCTGTCCGAATAAGCCCTACATCTGATTTCCCTGTAGACCAAAGAATGTTTGGTATATCGCACAAGGCTTTCTCGTCTTCTTCTAGTAAGAATGCCAATCAGCTGTCCTCACTGTGTTGTAAGTGTACAGCTGGATGCGTCTGTGTTAGCCAATTCAATTTCTGTTTTTGTACTCCCTGCTCTGATAATTCTAAATCAGTTTGTTTTTCCCATCTTGTTACTTTTTCACCCAAGTCTGCCCATCTCACATTTTTATGTTTTGTTAAACTGACATGTGGCAGCCTGTTGGATTTGTACAATTTCATGAATTCTTGAGGTAGTGAATAGCTTACTGCACTGTTACCCTCAGTATCCCAGTATAACATTCGTAACACTAGTCTATTAGCCGGATTTTTAAACAATTCTTGCTCATATTCCTTATCGGGTCCTGGCATGCTACAGTAGTATAGAGTACAATGTAACAAATGCTGTTGATCAGTGTCAAGGGAGGGGACCTTACTGATGGCCACGTTCATCAGTTCTTCGGTTACTGCCCCTGGACCAGTCGCAACTAGGTCCTGGCTGTACCAGTAATAAGCCTCACCCTCCGATCGTACCACAAAAGTGTCCATTTGTCTTTGTGCTTCCATACCCTGCATGGTAGGAACTACTGCTATGCCAAATATCTGCATAAGGTCTCTTCCCAGTAGGTTTACTGGACATTTTGCAGAAACTACAACTTTACTTTTTTGGGTCATACCTGAAACTGGATCGGTTATTGCTATATCATGGGAAAGTGGTTCCCTATATAGCTGTCCATTTGCTGCTTTTACTAATATATAGTCAGGTGATTCAGAGTGTTCTGGCAACTTTGAAGGGTGTATCAAAGTTCGTGATGCTCCTGAATCACACAAGAATTTCACTTCCCTTCCTTCCACCAGAAGTGTAACTTCCGGTTTTGTGTCTGCCAAATAGAGCTCCAAGCTCAAAAATGCTAAGTCTAAAACTTCACTTTCTTCATCCTCTACATCTGCTTGCACTTCCTCTGTTCCTTCCACTACATTTACATTTTCTTTTTGTTTATTAATCTTTCCTGATGATTTTTGATTGTCATCACTATCATATAGTCAGTCCTCATCACCTTTATCTTTTTCTTCTGTAGTCACCTTTCTAGTTAGCCTGCAATCCCTTGCTAGATGTCCTTTTTTACCGCACTTAAAGCATTCACCTTTCTTTTTTCTCTCTTCAAAATCCTCTGACTTTTTGTCAGAGTGTTTATTCCCCTGGGTATTTTTCTTACCATTTTTACTTGACTGTACTACAAAGACCTCTGCTCCGTCTTCAGCTGTGAAGACTTGCGTTTTCTTCTTCTTTTTACTATTGAACTGTCTTTCAGCATGTCTAGCATACTCTAGTAAGGCTTGTAGCCTACTTGTTCGGTGATCTATCATGTGCTTCGTGATAAAGCTACTGATAGGGGCAATGCAACCTTTTAAAAATGCATTTTTCAATTGTTGTTCATATGCACTATCATTTGTCTGGTTTTCAGGAATAGTCATACCACTATGGTTATTGAAACACTCCAATAATCTACCATAGTATCCATCCACAGTTTCATTATCTAGTTGTATGCATTGATTAATGCAAGTCCAATCCGGTCTAGGTTTCCATTTCTCAGAGATTCGGTCTGTCAGACATTTCACTCTGGTGTCTAATTCTGCGTCACTATGTAGGAGTGGCTTAAGTTGTGCATCACGAGCGTTCCAGGTGCACAAATCATGTGCCAGTCTGGACCTATAATTTGTCTAACCACTTTCTCTACTTCTTCCCCATTTAAATGGTAACTCAGTCTCATACCTTGTAAATCTTGTATAAACTTTTTATGGTTAATTTTTGGATGAGGGATTCCCTCTGTAGCTTTCCGGATGTCTTCCGGTGTCCATGGTCTATACACTAGGAGAGTTGGGTCCTGTCCTTCCTGTCCTGCCTGAGGGTTTGGTACCTCGATTAGTTGACAGATTTCTTCACTCTCTTCTAGTGAGTCTCTCCCTATTTGATATAAATCTGTGTCCCTAAGTGTTTTACGTGTTCGGGACCTAGTTTCAATAGGTTCACTAATGAATGGTTGTTTTAGTGCCCCTGCAATTTCAGGATAACGTGGAGGAGGACTGGCCTGTCCTCCTGCTTCATATCCTAAAAAGGGTATCGGAGGGGGTGGAGGGGGAGGGGCCGTCACTATTACTGTATTATTATCCTCTTTGTCTAAAAATAATGCTTTTGCATTTTTAATTTTCTGTTCCCTTCGGTTCACTTCCTCAATCCACCTATGTGCCTGAGGAATGCCTAATTGTCGTTGTTTTTTTGCCTGACCTTCCGCATCAGATTTAAGCTGTTTTAAAAGTTTAACTAATGAAATTTTGTTTAGTTTACCGTCAAATTCATACTTATTAACCCATTTTGTGTAATATCTTACATTATCTGCTCGTTGTAATTGCATATATTTTGCGTCATCAGTTAGGGGCGGATCTCGCGATTTTTTAGTGCACTGATTTCCCATGTCTAAAGAAGACTGTTACATAACCCTTTTCTTACCACGTGGTATCTTAGTTCCTTACACAGTTTATCTAGAATAACTGCCTACCTTATTCTGTTTCCCTGATCTATGACAAAATATACAGTAATTTTCAATGTCCCTGATCTGTATAACAAATCTATGACAATAGCATTTTACTGTAACCTAGTCCCTGATCTAAAACAGAAAAAGACAAAAATCTTCCTACCTGAGCCTCTTGGGTCCACCAGTTCGAGACCGCTCTTCGGCCACAGATCAGAAAAGTGGCCAGCCTCTTAAAATGACAATTCAGTCAGAGGTCTTTGTGCTTTAAGAAGAACCGTTTCGGTAGCTTCTCCTACGCAGTATTCGACCACCGGTAGACTCTGATCTGCAGCTGTCGAGGGCTTCCGGTCAACGCAGGACCAAACTGTTAAAAATAAATTAGGACAACACAGGAGGCTCAGATGCAAGAAAACTTTACTAGTGTACACCAGGAGGCAAAAAACCATACAGTACAAGTATAGAATTCTGTCTAACATGATACAGGAAGTAAGCTTCATTATATACACTATACATTCAAGCTGTGCCCACCTCACTGATGTGGTCAGTCACAGGGCACCTACATCACTATAGTCTACAATATTCTATTCATAACAAAGTGCTGAGGTTATACTTTTTAAAAGTTTTCCCATGAGAATAATACAGCCTTGCAAAGCACCTGGTCAGTTATAATGTCTTTCTGTAAATGTTATTCTTTCAAGGTTTCAGTCCTGCTCGAATACAATAGTCAGTTCAGTTCTTAATATGTTTCTTTGTTCTTCTCGCAACATTAATTTTAGCAGCTGTGCTGATAATATTCACAAGGCCGACTATCTCAGAGGAAGGAAGAAAAGATTCAATGCCTTATACATTCATTTTCCTGACCCAGCAGATAATCATTAGTGAAAACATAAGCTTGCTGAGTTGGCTACTGCCAGGGTCAGAGTTCAATCACACTGCAGCTCCAAAGCTTCAAGCAATTACATGTAAGATCATTCTCACTGCCATATTGTAAAATAGAATAAAATGCATTACATACTATTTGCTTTTAAACTATCACTTCATATATGTTTAAGTACATATTTTTCTAACACCTACCTTTACATTTATGGATATTTTTCAATCAACAACACCAATACCTTTTTGCTTTGATGCTTTTCTCTAACACATACAAATACCCGTCGATGATAAGCATCTGTCTTAGCTTTTGAGACTGTACAGTTCCATACAAATTGCCTATCACACCAGGTCCTGTTGAAAGAGATTAAGCCATTGTTGCATATAGTAAATGCAATATACACGCTATGGTACCGCTCTAAATGCACGTATATAGTACGTGCTAAACTATAGTAATATTTCATTTAATATCTTTTTCTTATTTTATTATACACACAGATATTTACTATTCAACACAGTATACTTGATATATATTTATTAATTGTTTAAAATTGAGACTTGGGTTTTAATGTTTTTTTATTTTAAACACACACTTACGTCATAGACTTGAGTTGGCCAACTAAAACATTTTGTTCTTATTGTTTTCGACATTTAATTAGTTCGATATTAAGGAAATTCGACTAACGTGTCGCTTATTAGGTGTTCGCTCTAACGTATTTTCGACTTGCTAATATAGACCCGCCTGACTCAGCTCTGTTAGAAATGCTACGTCTAAAGAAATCCCAATCCCTCCACACTATACGCTCCAGAGACCTCAACCTCATTACCATAATTAACAGAACATGTTGGAGGGACAGGTTCATAACCCAGAGACTCCCCATGCTATGGAACAGACTCCCCATACATGTCAAACAGAGCACCTCATTGGGCCTCTTCAAGAGAAATCTTGATGAGTGGATGGGAAATAGAAAATTCACCCAGGGGATCACTCCAGTGGCTCCACTCAACAGAGGCACTGGGAACTAAGGTCGGGTGGCACGATGCCAGGGTCCTATGGGCTAGGCTTGTAAAGGATCCAGGGCCATTAACCTACTATACACCTATGAAACTATGAACCTAATGACATCCACTAGCATTAAATGAATCATTTTCAGTTTGACTTGACAGCAATGTCTCTCTCTCACACACACACACACACACACACACACACACACACACACACACACACACACACACACACACACACACACACACACCCTTACATCTAGTCCATGTATGTCTGAATAAAGTCTATTAACACATCTGATCCCACAGCCCCTCAAGAAAGCTAATTCATTCATGCACTACTGTGTCTGTAAATACTTCATTCCTGTTATTACTTCTGAGATGGTCCCACCACAGTTGTAGAGTGGGAGCTCATATTTCCTCACACTACTTGTGAAATGGACCCACCACACTTCAACTGAGTCTTCATTTCTTGGTCATCTAGTACTCAGATCCAGCCTGTCTGAAGTCTGTTGGTTTCCCTGAAATACTCAAACATTTGTATCCAATCCCCATAAATAGAGTGAAACCAGAATGCGGATCCTCATCATTCAGGGAAGATGTCATCTGATTATGGTTCTTATATTGCCCTCCACAATGGTGACCTTACAGTTGATTTCCAGATGCAGACCATCGCTGTTTTCTAGGCTAATGATCAAGATTTTAGACTGTATTTCCTACTTTCAGTGTCAGGATTATTCTGAATATTAATCAACAAAGTTAACAACTGTTCTGGGACTGATATTACATTGAAAAGTATCTCTGGCACCATATCCTCACATCACTTTTATACATGGAGTACAATGATTATGCTATGAAATAAAAAAAAAGTTGGATGGTTATGCACCTTTCTGATATGCTTTTGTTAAGTACCCCTCAGCTCTGTTAAGCTCTAGTCTTGTGCTAGAGCACTAATGGCAGACAACATCCATCTACCACAAAATAGAGGTTAGAAATGCAAAGAGCTTTAAAATGTTAAATACTTCATTCAGCTTTTGTTTTCTTCATTAGATGATGTGTTTACATTTTTTTAAACACTGTTTATTTAACCATTTTATTTAATGTAATATTTAATGTGTGGTAAACCACACAATTTTTAATTAATTAGTAGGTTATTGATCAACAACTTTTATTGGTTTGTCTGATACATATGACCTATTGATATTTTTTTACGACTGCACTTTTGGGATTTTCATTATCTGATGAAGTCCCTACTTTTGGGACGAAAGTGCTTACGGTTTTATGAGATAGTATATAGATAACATTTCTTGGCAGTGCTACATCGGTGCTGTGTTTATTTTTTATTTGTTTTGTTTTTTTTTTGTTTGTTTGTTTTTTATTCTTGGTTTAACATTGTAAAATAAGAGTAATAATTGTGGGTACATATTTTAAAAATGTATCCCTCTCAAATATTAGATGTAAATAAAAGAGTTTCTTTAAAGGAAAATCTGTCTGGTAGTTATTGCAGAGGATAAAAGTTATGAGTTGTTGAGCTCCTTCCTGCAGTTTAAGATTTCATTCCACCTGCCTACATTTGACTAATGTATGACTCAGAAGAATTCACCTAACCAGACATTGATCCCAGGTTGCCCTGAAAAGGGATACCTGTGTATGGTGGGCTTCCCCGTTTACTAAATAAATAAATAAATAAAAACAATGATTATCTTGAAAAACAGTCAGTATGGTTAAGGATTACAAACTGACCATCTTATGTGCTTACTTGAAGCTCAAGGATGCATTTAACACAATTCCATATCACAGTATCATTTAAAGCATGCTAGCCAAAGAGGTCAACTAGGATATAATATGATGGGCTGCCAAAAGGAACAATAGGAAAGGCTGTGTATACTCCAGGCCAAAAGGGCAGTAGATAACAGTGGAATATCTAAAGAAGCTATTTATTTATTTGATTGCTTATTTATTTATTTATTTATGTATTTATTTATTTATTTATTTATTCATTCATTCTTTCTTTACTAGGGTAGTGCTGTCTGATTTTAGTGGAAGAATTTCAGACACAACCCAAGAGAATACACTCACAATTATAGAGAAAGTAATAACAATGATAGAGTAAAAGAAACAAGTAACAATTGTTCCAATGAATAAAGTAATAAAAAGTATACTTTGCTGGGAAATAACGCGTGTCTCTTTCTGCACAATTCCAATTAATTAAATGTTCAAAGAAAGAATTCAGACTCTTGGCCTACTAAACCTTCAAGGAGCCTGCCACTGGTAAACCTAATATCATACACCCTTTTACCCAAATACCTATCTAATGCTAGGTTAAACAAGTAAACTGCTCATTTTTTTTTTATTTTAAGGCTAAGAATTCCACCAACATCCTGCTCCAAAATGAGGAGTTTCCCTAAGAATCCAATTTTACATTTAGCTATTTCCACCAGGAATTCTCCATTTCTTATATCTCTCTGATGATGCTTTCTTGATATACCAACACTACCTTCTAAAATTTTGGACTCAGTACACCTTCACATAAAACTGAAGACTCCCCCAGACAATCAATATCTGATAAGAGAATAAAGACATTTCTCTAAGTCTAACATTATAGCTTTTCTCCTCAATCCTTCTTACCCTTTCCTGCCCACTCCTTTTCTTACTTCCCGACTTGCTCTACTTATTTGCAGTTTCACTTTGTTGTACTCCTTACTTTCTGATTACTGGCTTAGTGATTGCTTTTTGTGGTGACTGCTGTTTCTGGTCCTGCAATTTCAGCTAACCTTATCTCTCTATCCCTCCCGTTCGAACTACAGTTCACTGCTTCCCACTTTCATATTTCCTCTCCCATGATCCCTTGGGGCATTTAAAATACTCTCTTAGCATTCCACCCCATCTTTTCCTATTCTGAACAGTCCACTGACCCATCTGTACGATGTGCAGGTATGAAATATATGGATTTTCAAACAACTGTCACTGTTCAAGTCCTCTAAACCGGGGTAACCTCTCCTGGAAGATATTCTGTTTGAACAAATCATTGGGAACTTTTGATATGCATGCAGCTACTTAGTTCAGGTAAATGCGGCTTGGCAGAATGCTTTCTTACTTCAGATAAGCAAAAGGTTGCACTCAACCTTCTAATGCTTAAAAGTTGCTATGGTGACTGTGGAGGGTATATATTGAAAAGAAATTGCACCATGAAAATATGTATCATATTTCTGTCGATTACTGTCTTGGTATGTACTGTAATGAATATACAGATTCATATTTCTGTAGATTACTGTCTCAGCTGCTACTGCTAATAAAAGTGATGACAGTGCGGTAGCAGGATCAAGTAATTGGATTATATGTATTTCATCTACTGTGACTACAAGGGCTGCATCTCCACAATTCTAAAAATTATATAAGTGACTCCAGAGATGAGAATATAAAAAAATTAATGTAATTCTGACCCAGTTTGACTCTATATTTCATTTGAATGGAATTTTCTGAATGGAATTGCTGCTTACAAACGCTTTTATACTATGGTAGAAATATTGGCTGTGATAGATGGAGAAGCACTAGAACCTGAGAGTGTGTTCTTCTATTCAGTGAAGGAGATATAGTGAATGCAATGTACTAAACTGCTATCTCACTTTTTGTACTCCTTTAACTTTATACTGAACTGTTGTTAACTCATCTACGTCCTTTAACTATTAACCCCTCTCTTTGTCAACTCACCGATTTTATACATGTAACAGATATAACCACTGATTCCCATATAATGCTTACCACATTCTCTCCTCTCTTCCTTTCCTAGGTATTAAGGTCCAAGCTTAAAAACTCACAGACTGCCACTACCTTCACTGATAAAAACCGCACCACCACCTGGATAAAGGGCCATGCTCTTCTATGCATAGTCAGTTTTAAACTAAAGTATGTTTCAACTTTAAATACTGAAAGTCTTATTTTGTCAGCATTAAAGGCTACCCACACACCACCAAGCCTTTCCCAATACTCACTACCCCTTTCAAGCCCTGACTAATCTTTTCTCTTTTGTATTTCTAGTGTATTACTTCCCTACTGTTGATACTTGGCTTGGGTTAATCTATCCTTTCTGGGTGAGGTATTCATTTAACTGTGTTTCCTTGTGAATACCTCGCTGTAACTTCTTACCCTTCCCTGCCCACTCCTCCAATCACTTCCTGACCTGCTCTACTTATTTCCAGTTTCACTCTGTTGTGCTCCTTACTTTCTACTTACTGGCTTAGTGATCATTTTTTTGGTGAATGCCGTTTATGGTCCAGCCTGCTCTGTTCACCCTCACAACGTTCAGGCTCACTATGCCCCCCTACACTACCCCCATTCCCACATACACCCTCTTTCATTACATTTATACCCAATTCACCTTGTTCCATCCCCTCCCACATCTCCTAATTATCCAATCCAAGCATTCCATACTAACCTCTTACCACTCCTCTTTCACATCCACCCTCCCCCCTCACTATCTCCACCCCACCTGCAGCATCTTAATAGCTTCAGCTTTCACTTCTTACCTGTAGAATACCATTTCTCCATACTTCTCTCCTTCCCCTACCCACACTAAAAAGTAACCTCACCTACATACATTCCATCTCAGATTTCTAACATTTTAATATGTCTCACACACACACATGATGCCCCCCTCTACCTCATAGCTATCCTACTACTATACTTCTCATACCTTACCTCCTGTCATACAAAACTCGATTGCTTACATACATCTCCAATGTATACTTATCCTTTATTCCACAACAAACTCTCTCTGCCCTTTCAAATTTTTCCCTCTCTTTTCAATTCTTTCTTTGCTCAACTCATAAATTCAGAATATCCACTCTTTCAACTACATCCCTTAAACCTAAATACAAATATATAGTTTCTACCTTCATACTACAAAATCAACCAAACTCTCAAACACCGTACTATTCGACAGTGACATCCACCCCAACCCTGATCCTTCCTTCCCAACTACTTCTAATACCTACCTGACTAAACATATCTCTATTTATGCAATTAACATACAGAGTCTACCTAAGAAAGCTACAGAGCTACATTTGTGGATCACCTACTACTTCCCTCATATCTTAGCCCTATCTGAAACATAGTTAAAACCACATCTCTGACGCTGAAATATTACCACCCCACTACAATATATACTGTCTAGATTGAACTGCCAAAAAAGTTGGAGGTGTTACAATTATGTACTCTGAGCACCTCAACCTATCCCCCGGCTATATTTCTGCCTAATTTTCACCTAGCTGAACTACTTCTTCTTAACTGTCGCCTTAACCCCCCCCCCCCAAAAAAAAATGTCATTGCATCTATATATATTCCACCTGGAAACAATATTCTCATCCTTGAATCTGTCCTGTCCTGGATCTCAATGCATATCCCCTATGAGACCATACTATTTTGGAAATGTTAATACTGACTGTCAAAAACTATCTACTACCTCTCCTACCCTACATATCAAATGGCTTCAATTAACTCATCACAACTCCTACCCTCTTTAATAAGAACAATACAAATTGCTCCACCTTAGACTGGATTCTTACCTCTGATCCATCCTTATATCATAACCCCAGTCCCCTACCCGACTCCCTAAGTTACCACCTCCCTACTCAAGTCCAACAATATTCCCTTCAAATACCTAAGTCCCACCATTATAGACAATGTTGCAGCCTTTCTTCCTTTAACTCTGAAACCTTTAGTAATCAGCTTGCTTCTATTAACTAGTGCCACCTGAAGTACCTCCCCCTCAACAATGAAGTTCTACAATTTAATTGCATATTTCTCTATATACTTGACTCTTTAGCTCCTCTAAGAAAAGTTAGAATCAAGACAACCTACCCTTGTCTCTATAAAGACATCCTCACACACATGTAAAAAGGGAGAAGTATTAGAAAAAATGTCTAAAAACTAAATCTGCAACACTTATCCAAAAATATAAAGAACTAAGAAATCTTTCAAAAAAAAAAAACAAATCAATAAAGACAAGAAAAGCTACTATTATATTCCTCAAGTCACACATAATTCTAACCCAAAAAACTTCTGGCACTCCATCAATAAAATTCTGCACCCTGGTAAACCTACCACCCCGAACCCCTATCCTAACAATTCCCCCCAAAGAAACTGACACCTTACTTAATACCCACTTCACTTGAATCAATTTAAAAACTAACCCAAACCTGACAAAGTCAAAACCTCTGGCATACCACACATAATATGACTAACACCATCCTTTTCTCCCTTAACCCTGTCTCCACTACTTACATAAAGCCCCTTCTACTAAAACTAAAACCATGCTCTCCCCTCTACTAACAACCTCCCTCCCCTCTTTCCTAAACTTGCAGCCCACTCTATAACCTACCCTGTCTCAATCTTAGTAAACAGATCTATCCAAGAATCCACTGTCCCCGATATTTGGAAATCTTTCTACAATGTACCACTACACAAAGGAGGTAACTCCACAGATCCATCCAACTACAGACTCATTGCCATTCTATCTCCTCTCTCAAAAATCCTTGAAAATGTATTCATAACCAACTTCTTAGATACCTAAGCAATAAAAAGCTTCTGACCCCTTCTCAACATGGCTTTAGGCCTAACCATAGCACTTCCACTGCCCTCCTATCCTTCACTCACACTGTTGCTGAAGCTTGGGACAAAACTCTTCTTGTATCTTGCCTCATCCTCGACCTCTGTAAAGCTTTTGATACTGTCTCTCATTCCAAGCTTACTGCTAAACTAACTGATCTTAACCTCTCCTGCTCTACTATTCATCAGTTCTTGAGTTATCTCTCAAACAGGCTCCAGTCTGTCAGATGGCAATCCACCTGCTCGCCTTTCTTACCTATGTAAATTGGCATCCCTCAAGGCTCAGTCCTCTGTCCTGTCCTTTTCAACATCTTCACCAATCATCCATACTCCTCCTGTACCACATCTTCCTTCATACAATATGCCGAAGACTCTAATCTCATCTCTTTCTCTGACAACATCACTAACCTTCTTTCCATCACTCAAAACACTTTCTCATCTGTGGAAAAATGGCTAACAGACCACTAACTTATACATAACCCCAAGAAGACTAAGCTCTTAGTATTCCTTCCCAAATCTCTTTCCCACCATAAATCCACCTTTATCATTTCTTCTCTTGATAACACCATCATCAAAGCAGTACCACACACCAAGCTACTTGGTATGATAATTGATGACCAGGTAAAATTCAACATCCATATACAGCACTGTATTAAAAAAAACTAATCAGAAACTGGGTCTTCTCTACAGAAATAAAAAAATCCTGGCTCCCAACTCCAAACTCACCCTAGCTCAAGCCTTCCTCCTTCCATGTCTCCTCTACACCTACCCTATCCTTACTCATCTCCAGTCATCCCTACTTACCAAACTCAAACAAATGTATGACAATATAGCCAGATTTGCCTGTAACCAGTCATATCAATCACATATAACCAATCATATAAATCACATCATTGTCTTGCCTTGAAACAACTTAAATGGCTTGAATTCCTCCAAGAAGCTTCTGCTTCTTTCCCAGCTGCAGCTCACACACTTCCTGCTAAATAAACCCTTAACCTGTCCCTCTCTTTCTTCCATAGTATCCTCTTATATCCCTGCTCGTTCACTTTGTAGCTCTGACCAAAACTTTCTTGACATCTATAAACCAAACAAAACTATTGGTAAACTCCTCTACAAAATCTCAGTGTCCCTAGCTTGGAATAGGCTTCCTCCTAACTCAGGATCCTGCCTTTGCCATAATACTCCTTAATTTCCATCTCCTCTTCAATCTCTCTTCTACTTCTTTAGAATATGTTGTTTATATTTCTCCCCATTCTTACATATACAAAACTCACTATTTTATCCTTAAACATCTACCCTCTGTAGCTGGCAACATAAAAAAACACTCAATCTGCAAATATTTCTATATTATGATTATGTTGCCATGGAAAATATATGATTATGTGGTCTCTGCTTCCTCTCATATGTACATTTTACTTTTTATTTTTATAAGCTGTAACCTTTGGTTCATCACTTGCTCATGATATTGTACATTTTTCTGTCAGCCATGTTTTCTCCACTGTTCATTGTACTTTATTTCTCTGTTTTCTTGCTTTTTCTACAATGCATGTCAACTTATGTTCTCTTTATTTATATACTGTCTAGTATGTCATTTTTGATTTCTGTAGGTTGGAGCTTTTCTTCTCGGGTCTCCACTGAAAATGGGCCATATGGCTCAGTTGGACTAACCCAGTTAACAAATGATAAATAAATAAATAAATAATTATCTGTTGAGTAAAATACTTCTATATCATTTCCATGCGTTCAATCTGTGTTGAATTATAAATACACACTCTTGATATACTCCATTACTGGTCTTACAATAGCTTTGTAAATAGGCATCAAAACTTCTCTATCCCACAAACAATAGTTCTCAAAATATTTCTTATTTCCAAGTAACATCTTCTGATAATATCCATCACATGCAAACCAAACTTGAAATCACTATTTACGTGTATACCTTAATCCTTGATATTATCCACAGATTTCAAAATTTCACAGAAGTAAGGCATATTAATCCTACCAAAATTAATACATGTTTTCTTTATGTTGAACTCCATGTTGTTAACAGATGCCCACTAAAACAATGTATCCAAATATCCCTGGACTATATTTTGATCTTTGACAGCAGTAATTACTGACCCTAGCTTAGAGTTGTCAGCATATTTACTGACCCATATCCCTTTTGATAATGGAAAAAAAGTCATAAAAAGACCAAATAACACTGCTTCCAGAACAGAGCCTTGAAGTACTCCAGAATTTGTTTTGGACTTAGACAGGACATCCCCTAATCTCATCCTGCTAGATCTTTAACACAGCCAATTTTTAGCCCACCGTATCACATAACGATCAACCCTATATTCCATCATTAGAAAATTACTTTATCATGAGGGATAGTATAAAATGCCTTACCCATGCCTAAATAAATGACATCCAGTAGCAAACCATTGGTCTGGATTCTGTAAAGTTTGCAGAATCTGTCACATTATACTGGTGGCATCACCAAAATTGAGGACAACAGTGAAATATGTAAATATGCCACAGTAAACTCAGAATATCTTGGTGCACAGAGGAGAATCTCAGTAGTAACAGCACACTGAACATTACCCACAAGTCATCTATAAGTAATGAAAAATCACTATCAAAGTGTGATGTACATTAACAAAGTTATGGGAGGAATCTCACAATTCTGACAGTCTTAAATCCATATCTATAACAGAATCTCTACAGTAAGCTTAAGGACAACTACAGAATATTTTTTAACTCCTTTATAATAAAAACAAATATCACAACACATGAAAGACAAAGGTATGAAAACACTGGAAGGGCAGGTAAGTTACACAGATGGCACACTGCACAACAAGGGCAATGGAAAGTTGTCAGATAGGGTGGGGATACATACCAGCCATGGTGAAATGCAGAAAAACATCCCTACCTATGCACTATCATGTTATGATATGTTGAAACTTCTGTATGTCAGTTATACCTAGAGGAATATGACCAATGGCAGATGTGTGTTCTAGGATAATAAATAAGCTCACAGTACACCTAAGAAAAATAAACACATAAGACCTGTAATCACAAAACGTTCTGTCATAACAACAGCAACAAGCTAAAGGATGGAAGGCACGTCTGCTCCCTATGAGCATCTCAATTTAGACTCAGTAAAAAATACTTTCACATCACACCAGTACACAGCCTTCCACAGTGATTCTTAAATGATGATACCTCCATAAAAAATAGGATGAAACACATAAACTGTGCATATGTATAGTAGATAATAAGCTTTTTATTCCGATTTTAGCATCTTTGTCTGAACATAAAACATAGACTTTATCAGAGGTAACTATTCAGTTTGACCGACTCTATTTAAATACTCAGATCTTATATTAAAAATCCAGTCACAGAATAACTAAATCATTACCACTTAAAAAGACAGCATCCCTATATAAAAAAATGTTCTCTATAAATATACATATAAACATTAAACTCTTTTACAGTTTAATATGATAACCCTACCTGATCTTTTAACCAGAAAAGATTAAAATGCTAAACTTCACTAACAGTAATCAGTTATTACAGATTTAAAACTATAGTCCAGTTGTTTAGCTCTCAGTTTTAACACACTATATAAAGAGGTCATATTGTTTAGACCAGGGTTATGTGTGGCATTCAAATGTAGTTGCCACATTGGTTCTTTTTGTTCTAATCTAGTTTCAGTGTTTTCACCTCTGTCAGTAGATGCAACTTTGTACATAATGAAAATATATATTTTTTAAAACCTGAACACTCTGTAGAATGTTTATAAAGAGCATTATTTGGCTTTCCTTTTGCAATTGATATATGTGCTCATATAATCTTTCTTTAAATGGCTGGGTTGTTTTACCAATATACTTACAGGAAATACAACTCGCTATATATACGACCATTTTAGGTTTACAATTACATTAACATGGACATGTTCTAGTTTTGTCAAAACCTTCTACAGTAGCATACAGTCTGTAATTAATGTACCTACAATACTTACAGGTGTCACATACAGACATCCTTCAGATTATGAATTTGTCATTGTGTGTCTCAAATATATTCTCAACGTAAATAAAACTTCCTGGTGAACCACCATAGCTAAAATCTTTCTTTATTTTTAAAAGTGAAGAGAAAACCAAAGTGAAGATAAAACATAAAAAACTTCCAGCGAGGGAGAGCTCTAAACAATTAGCGCTTTCAGCTGTTCAGCCTTCTTCAGATCATCTGGTGTACAAAATGTAACATGAGATGGTGGATTTAAAGTTTTTAACTTTAGTCAGTTTATTATTGAAAATAATTATGTTTCCCTTTTAAAAAAAAAGGTTTTAAATTCATTCCTGCCTTTAAATACGACTTTGGAAAATTGTTAGACCAGTTTAAATTAGTTATTAGACAACTTAACCTTATGATGTTCTTTAATAATGCTGATACATTTAACTACCAATTAAATTTATAAAGGAAATGTATGCTTATGCCACCAAGTAACCTGTTAGTGTCAGTTTTTGAAAGAGTATGTGAAAGTAAGTTTAGATTACTATGAAAAAATACCAAACATCTACCAGACAGCTTATCAAAGAGAAAGAAAGAGGTACTAATCCAAATCAGAGAAAATAAAAATGTTAGGGTTATGAAACCCAACAGGGGGTTGTAATAATGGGCTACTGCATTTACATAAGTAAAATGATGAAAATGTTGAATGCTACATCCACTTACACACGAGATTCCAAAAATTAGGTATTTATGGCTTATGCTAAAATATATTTTTGTTTAAATGACCTATTTAGACAAGTCATTATAACAGCAGAAACATACGAATTTCTGAAAGTGGATAGACCTGTAATTCCAGCAATATTCAGAATACCGAAGGTGCATAAAAAATTAAATGATCCACCCCTCAGACCAGTTGTAGCAGCAAGTGGCTCCAAGACAGATTCACTAGCAGTATATATAGATTTCCACACTAAGAACCTGGATGAAAAAGAAAATCACATAATAAGATATTCTTGGCATTTGTTGGAGCTCTTTAATGATATCCCTTTTAGAGAAGATGTTTTCCTTGTGACATAAATGTGGTCAGCTTATTTTCAGTCATACAACACAATATAGGGTTACAAGATTTTCACAATATCTTATTAAGAAACAAAAGTAAGAACAACAAAAAGTTAAACATAATTCAGGAATCATCAGGGTTGGTACTACAGAACAACTCCATCTATTTAGATGGCGAATACTTCCACCAGAAAACAGGTGTAGCGATGGGGTCTAGATGTGCCCCAACTTATGAAAATCTTGTGCTACCAGATTGGGAACAAGCAAAGGTAATCAATTCCCATTACATTAGCAAAATATATCACTACAACAGATTCCCAGATGGCATTTTGATTCTATGGTTAGATGATATAGAATATCTCCAGGAATTTTGTGGAAGGATTAAATAGTTCATTTTTGAAGTTTACATATAATTGTGATACAGGGAGGATTAATTACTTAGATATTACCATCTTTAAGGACAGACAGGAGAAAAGTAGTTTTCCAGTATTTATCATAAGGAAACCTATTCAAACTCCTTACCACATTACAATAGCTGTCACTCTTCTTTTCAAAAGAAAAACATTATAAAGGGTCAAATGGTCTGCTTTCAAGATTAGTTTCACTAAGGAAATGCTTGTGATAGAACTGGATAAGTTGGTTAATATGGTTAAAGAAAGAGATTACACATTCACTACTCCTTATATTAGATAAAAACAACAATTCCACAGGGTAACGGAGTAACACTGAGCTGAAAGACTCAGTAAACATCCACCATAAATGTGACAATTTATTCTATATAAAAAATAGGCAAGCACTTTCACCCAGTAGGGCTTCATCAGACTATATAAAGTGCTCTGCCTCACATGGACCGGGATTTTATTCCACAGCATAGGGAGTCTCTGAGTGATAAATCTATCCCTCCAGCACGTCCTATTTATATCTGTGCTAAGGTTTAAGTCAACTAAAGTAACATACATTTATATATGAAACAGCGGGAAATCAGCACCTAAATTAGTTCTTAAAGAAACATGCAAACAAAACTGTTCTTCACAAAAATAGCAATATGTATCCATAACAAAAAAATATATATACACTCATATAAATTCAAATTAGGCTTGTTCTTATAAACAAAATGTGGAGCTTCACCAACAATCTCCACCAAACCAACAAAGTTCACTAACTTTTAAGATCTCCCAATGTTTCCTAATAACATCCTTGATAGAGCCCACATCTTCAGTGTAAAACAAACGGACCCTAACAACATCAGGCCTAAACTGAAGATGTGGGTTCTATCAAGAATGTTATTAGGAAACATTGGGAGATCTTAAAAGTGGAACCTGATATCAGAACAGGCCTAATTTGAAGAGGCTTTTATGTTATCCCAGAGTTAGCCATGGGACTGTAAACCTTGGTGATGTGGGCACGTCTCCCTACAATCAGTGTAATTTTTGTGACTTATAATACTATAATACTGGTGATAAATACTGGTGGTATTTCTGTACACCCATTGATGAACTATAGGTTTCGGTTTCGACTGGTAGCCGATTGTATGACAGAACATGTGGTATATCTTGCAGTGTGTCCTGTCATATGTTCCATGTGGGCAAGACAGATAGGAGATTAGGGATAGGATTCGTGAACATCTTTATCAGATAAGAATTAGGTTGACAGTGAATGCACTCTCCAAACATGTCATGGATACTGATGAGAGCCACTGGTTTAAGTTTATGGTCCCTGAAGTGGTCTAGCCTAGCCCACGGGGAGGCGACATTAGGAATAGGTTCATAGGTTTATACTAGGCTATCTGCCCTAAGGCATTTATAAGCCTAGCCCAAAGTTTTGTGGCTTACGCCACCCCTTATATGAAAAAATACTGTGCCCATTAGTTTGTTGTGCCTCTGTCCAGCAGTGACACATAGATGATTCCTGGGGTAAACCTACGATCTCCCATCCACAGGTCAAGATTTCTCTTGAACAGAGCCAGCGAGGTGCTCTGCCTCACATGGACCGGGATTTTATTCCACAGCATAGGGAGTCTCTGAGTGATAAATCTATCCCTCCAGCATGTCCTATTTATATCCGTGCTAAGGTTTAAGTCGCTTGCTCTAGTGGTTTTGGTGGATTTGGATTTTTTGAGGTGGAGCATGTCCATTAATTCCGGGTTGGACATGGCCTTGTATGTCAGGCACGTCACCTCTGAGCAGACGGTATGCGACTGAATAGAGCTGGAGTTTCTTCAATCTGGCAGCATATGACAGATTTTGGAGTCCCTTTATCCTTTTGGTGAGGAACTTTTGGGGTCTCTCCAATTGCTGCAGATGTCGGGTGAGATAGATCCCGAACGGGGCATTGTACTCGATCATTGGTCTGATAAGTGAAGAGTACAGGGGAACAATGACCTCACTAGATCTGGATGTGAATCCCTTCATGATCAGGTGGGCAATGTAGAAGGTCTTTCTAACCACTTTAGCAATGTGAGTGTCAAAAGAAAGGCCACTGTCAACCTGGGTCACCAGGTCCCTGATAACCTCTTCTGTGCTTAGTGGATTGCCACCTATATGGTAGCTTGGGGTTACCTTGTTTTTCCCGAAGGGTATGACTATACATTTTTTGGTGTTTAACTTCAGGCCATGGCTCTGGCACCAGCTATCTGTTTCCGTGAGTCCCTTCTGAAGGATATCCGTGTCCGATGCACTTTCCACTATGGCGCCCAGTTTGCAGTCGTCTGCAAACTTTGTCAGCCAAAGTCCTCCCATGTTGGCCTGTACTTCTGAGAAGTAGATGCCGAACAATAGGGGGCCAAGGACCGAGCCCTGTGGGACACCACTTGTGACCGGCTTGGAGTCTGACATAGCGTCAGCAACTCTAACCCTGTGGGTTCTGTCCTTAAGCCAGTTTGCAACCCATCTTGTGACATATGGGTTTACATTTAAGCTGGTAAGTTTTTCTACAATACCTGAGTGGGGTATTGTGTCGAAAGCCTTTGCAAGGTCAAGGTAGGCTGTATGGACTGCCTTTCCCTCATCAATGGCCTTGGTGACTGTTTCGAAGAAGTTGACCAAGTTCAAAAGGCATGATCTGCCCTTGACGAAGCCAAACTGGGTCAGGTCCAATGTCTGCAAGTCCCCTATATCTTTGTTTATGAGCTCCATTATGATCCTCTCCATAGCTTTGCAGACTAGACCTGTTAAGCTTATGGGGCGGTAATTACCAGGGTCCGTAGATGCACCGCCTTTGTGGAGTGGGACCACAGTTGCCGTACGCCACTCCTTGGGCACGTATCCTGTGGTAAGGCTGAGATTAAACAGCTGCCTTATGTGGGGGGTTAATTCCTCATTTAGCTCGTGTAGCACACAGCCGGGGACACCATCCGGTCCCATTGATGCTGTGTTTTTAGCTTTAGAGAGAGCAGCTTTGTAACTGAAACCTGGGAAACCAGATGGATTATTAGACATAGGGCTGACTAATATCCTGGACTCAATGATAAGGTGTCCCTTAAACCTGTTTTGAAATCCAGGGGGCTAAGGACTTGATGGTCCTTTTTTATTTTTATTTTTTATTTTATTTTATCTTGTCTATTTTAAGATTTGCTTATAGTTGGGGATATGTATTGATATATATATATATATATATATATATATATATATATATATATATATATATATTGTTAAGGATACATGTTGCTATTTTCATGAAGAACAGTTTTAATTGTTTGCATGTTTCTTCAAGAACTAATTAAGTGCTGTTTTCCCGCTGTTTCAGATATAAATGTATGTTGCTTTAGTTGTTTTATATGGTCTTATGATGCCCTACTGGGTGAAAGCGCTTGCCTTTTTTTTTTTTTATATGGAATAAACTGTCACGTTTATGGTAGATGTTTACTGAGTCTTTCAGCTCTGTGTTACTCCGTTACCCTGTGGAATTGTTGTTTTTATTTATCGGACTGCTGGTGGGCATCAGAGTATTTACCCTCTGTGAGTTGTCATTTTTTGGACTCCTTATATTAGAATTTAAGCAAGAGATTATGGAGGGAGACATACAAATTTTGACCCCATTTTGGAGGATACAACTTCTGAGCACCACCAACCTATTGTGGGAAATGTAGTTTGTGGGAAGATTAACTATAAAATAATAAAAGGGAAAATTAAAAAATGGATGCAATGATAACAGAACACAACCAACAGACATAACATGAGAGGCATTATGAAAAAGACATGGGAGTACTATATTCCCTCTGGAATAAAAACAAAAACTAGGAATGTCTCCCAAAATAACCTACATAGGTTCATAGATTCATAGGTTCATACTAGGCTATCTGCCCTAGGGCATTTATAAGCCTAGCCAGAATGTGTTTGGCTTTCGCCACCCATTTTAAATTTATTTTGCTATGCCGTTTTTCGAGGTTAGTATACTGTGCCTCTGTCTAACAGTGACATAGAAGTGATACCCGGGGTAAACCTATGATCTCCCATCCACTCATCAAGATTCCTCTTGAAGAGAGTCAATGAGAGACTCTGCCTAACCTGGACTGGGATTTTATTCCAGAGTGAAGGGAGCCTCTAGGTTATGAATCTGTCCCTCCAGCATGTCCTATTTATTTCAGTGCTGAGGTTCAAGTCTCTCGAGCGCGTGGCTCGATGGGATTTGGATTTTCTGAGGTGCAGCATGTCCATTAATTCCGGGTTGGACATGGCTTTATACGTCAGGCACAGATCGCCTCTGAACAGGCGGTATGCCACTGAGTAGAGCTGGAGTTTCTTTAACCGAGCAGCATATGGCATCTCTTTGAGCCCTTTGATCCTCTTGTTGAGGTACTTTTGGGGTCTTTCCAGTTGCTGCAGGTGTCTGGTAAGGTACATCCCAAAAGGGGCATTGTACTCAATTATAGGCCTGATGAGGGATGAGTAAAGAGGCACAATGACCTCCCCTGATCTAGATGTGAATCCCTTCATGATTAGGTGGGCTATATAAAATGCTTTTCTAACCACTTTGGCCACATGGTTGTCAAATGAGAGATTGCTATCAACTTGGGTCCCCAGATCCCTAATTACTTCTTCTGTACTTAATGGATTACCACCTATGTGGTAATTTGTGGGCACTTTGTTTTTTCCAAAGGGGATGACTATACACTTTTTGGCATTCAGCTTGAGGCCATGGCTCTGGCACCAGTTGTCAGTTTCTATGAGGCCCTTTTTCAGGATGCTTGTGTCGGCTGGAGAGTCGATTATGGCGCCCAGTTTGCAGTCATCTGCGAACTTGGTCAGCCACAGTCCTTCCGTGTTGGCCTGTACCTCTGAGAAATATATACTGAACAAGAGAGGTCCCAGGACTGAGCCTTGTGGGACATCACTTGTAACTGGTTTGGAGTCTGACATGGCTCCAGCAATTCTAACCATGTGGGTTCTGTCCTTGAGCCAGTTTGCAATCCATCTAGTGACATAGGGTTTTATATTTAAGCTGGTGAGCTTATCTATAATGCCCGAGTGGGGTATTGTATCAAAGGCTTTTGCGAGGTCCAGGTAGGCTGTGTGGACCACCTTCCCCTCGTCAATGGCCTTGGTGACTGTTTCAAAGAAATCAACCAGGTTTAAGAGGCAGGACCTGCCCTTAACAAAGCCAAACTGGGTAGGATCCAGTGTCTGTAGGTCCCCAATATCTTTATTTATGAGGTCCATGATGATCCTTTCCATAGCTTTGCAGACCAAGCTAGTCAGGCTTATGGGGCGATAGTTTCCAGGATCCGTTGAGGCACCACCTTTATGGAGAGGGACCACTGTTGCTGTACGCCACTCTTTGGGCACATATCCTGTAGTAAGGCTGAGATTGAACAGTAGTTTTATATTTGGGTTTAGCTCTTCTTGGAGTTCATGTAGGACACAGCCCGGGACACTGTCTGGTCCCATTGATGCTGTGCTTTTTGCTTTGGAGAGGGCGGCTATTACCTGAGCATCTGAGATGTCAGGGGGGCAGCACTCTGCTGGGATAGATATTTGCCCTTTTGGTGGGGAGGGGGGGAGACGTTTGCGCTGAACCTGTCAGCTAGGATGTTGGCAATGTCTGTGGGTTCAGTGTATTTTTTGCCATTATGGACTAATTCTGAGCATATCTGGGAATTACCACCCAGGTTCCTAACATAACTAAAGAAAGCCTTGTGATTATCCTTAGTGTCCTGTGCAATTTTTCTCTTGAAGCTGGCCTTAGACAATTTTATGAGTGCCCATAGCTTTTTGCTAATACTGATCAGTGATGCCTTCCCTTTTTGGAATTTTGCTCTATCATGTAGTAGTTTCCTCCTTCTATTGTATAGTTTGTTTATGGCTGGGGTCCACCACACAGGACGTCTGCCTTTGGAGGATTGGGTCTTGGTTTTATTTAGGATCGCATGATCCATGCATTCCTGAAGGTGTTCATAGAATGCATTTATAAAGGATTCTGTGGTCTGGGCCGTATTTTCCACAGGCCCGGGAGCTTTGAAGGATTCCACCTCGGTTTTAAGGAGTGTGAAATTTGCTTTAGAGAAGTTTTTCACTGTGGTTTTCTGGGCAGGGGGTGGGGTCGGGATGTTAATATCCAGTGAGATTAGTTTATGGTCTGATCTTACCAGTGAGGGATACACTTCTGGTCTGGAGCATAGAGACCCCATGTTGGTAATGATCAGGTCCAGTATGTTTTCCCCTCTTGTGGGAGTGGTAACAAGTTGTTCCATAGCATTTGAGTTTATAAATTCTAGGAACCTTTGGGCTAGGGTGTTGGAGCTAGAGTAATGCTCCCAGTCTATGTTTGGGTAGTTGAAGTCGCCCAATATAATGGTGTTTGGAGAGACCTTCATATTTTCCAGTGTTTTCAGGAAGGCCGAGTGGGGTTCCTGGGTTTGGGAGGGTGGTCTGTAGCAGGCTATAAACTGAAAGGCAGTTCTGCCCATTGTTAGTTGCACATGGATAGTCTCTGATGCTTCGTGCTTTGCCACCAACCTGGAGGTGTGGGTATCTTTGATGAATATCGATACTCCCCCTCCTTTTGTGGTTCGGTCCAAGTTTTGGGGCCGAAAAGCATGGTATGAGGTATAACCTGGTAGTGCTGGGGTGCTCTCGGGAGCCCTGAACCAGGTTTCTGTTACTGCACAGATATCGATGTTCTCCATGCTAAGGAGAGTTTCGAGTGCGTGCATCTTGAGGTTTAGACTTCTGGCGTTGAGTAGCATTACTCTTAGTTTCTTATCCCTTGTGATACCTATGGAGGTGGGTTTGTCTTTTGAGCCTTGCCTAAAAAAGGCACTATGGGGGTAGCAAGAGCCTTTGCCAATATCCAAAAGCCCAGGGGTGACAGGTGCAAGCCGTCCCTAGCAAAGCATCGTGGCTTGTCGAGCGTATCATCCCAAGTTGACAGGCATTGGATCCCCTTTGAATGACACCAAGTACTTAAGCCAATTGTTGAAATTGATCATCTTGTCTTCATATTGTGGCATCATTCTTGGTGAGGGTAAGATGCTACTCAAGGTCAGGGTCATACCGGCCTGGGCTACTTGCTCAGAGAGCTCCTTTATGTCTCTTTTCATGTAGTCCAGGGAGGTACGTCTCAGGTCATTCACACCAGCATGGACAATGACTGAGTCATATTTGTACTTGCCTTGGAGTGACCTGAGTGCTTGTGTTATGTGGCGGATCCTAGAGCCTGACAGGCTGCTCACTGTAACCCTCTCCTTGTTCAGCCTGGTGAGCGGGACGTCAGTGTGCCTGATGATAGAGTCACCTATTACAAGTGTATCAGGTGTGTTGTTTATTCTTAAGGGCTGTGACTGTTCGGCACACTGGCTTTGTGAGATATGTGTTGCACGTGTTTTGTTTTGGGGTAGCAGTTGCTTGGGTGTCTGCTTTGGAGGTCTCTGCTGCTTAGGCAGATCTTTATTTAGAGCCTCCGAGTATGTTTTTGTGTGATTATGTGTTTGGTTTGCTGTCGTGGTAGGTCTATGTGAGACTGGAATTGTAGTGAGTGTGGTTTCCTTCTCCTCCTGACTGGTTATGCCAGTACTGAGTTGAGAGAGCTTAGCCTCCAGTTTGGCTATATGGTTGCATCTCTCACATGTGTTGGAATTTGTTGGGAGGAGGAGAGGGTTGTCTGTGTACATGAGACAGGGGGTCTCATGAGAGGGTTGTCTGTGTACATAAGAGGTGCCACCCTTAAGAATATATTTGAGACACACAGCGACAAATTCGTAATCTCAAGGATGTCTATATGTGCCACCTGTAAGTATTGTAGGTACATTAATGACAGACTGTATGCTACTGTGGAAGGTTTTAACAAAACTATAATATGTCTAGGTTAATGTAATTGTAAATCTAAAATGGTTGTACATATAGCTAGTTGTAGTTCCTGTAAGTATATTGCTAAAACAACCCAGCCACTTAAAGAAAGAATACATGAGCACATTTATGAACTGAAAAAGGAAAGCCAAATAATGCTCTTTATAAACATTTTACAGAGTGTTCGGGTTTTAAAAAAAATAATATTTTTCATTATGAACAAAGTTGCTTCTACTGACAGAGGTGAAAACACTGAAACCAGATTAGAACAAAAAGAATCAATGTGGCAACTACATTTTAATGCCACACATAACCCTGGTCTAAACGACATGACCTCTTTATATAGTGTGTTAAAACTGTGGGCTAAAAAACTGGACTAAAGTTTTAATTCTGTAATAAGTGATTAATGTTAGTGAAGTTTAGCATTTTAATCTTTTCTGGTTAAAAGATCAGACAGGGTTCCAATGATATTAAATAAATTGTAAAAGAGTTTAATGTTTTATATACATATATATATATATATATATATATATATAAAAATATATATATATATATATATATATATATATATATATATATATATATATATCTATATATATAAAGTTATTTTATATAGGGATAATGTCTTTTTAAGTGGTAATGATTTAGTTAGTCTGTGATTGGACTTTTAATGTAAGGTTTAAGCATTTAAATAGGGTTGGGTAAACTTAATAGTTATCTCTGATGATGTCTATGTTTTATAGTCAGACGAAGAACCTAAGATCAGAATAAAAGTTTACTGGCCACTATTACACATGCACAGTTTGTGTTTCACCCTATTTTATGGAGGTACTATCATTTAAGGAAGACTGTGGAAGGCTATGCACCAGTGCAGTGTGAAAGTATTTTTTACTGAGTCTAAGCTGAGATGTTCAAAGGAGCAGAAGTCCCATTCAGCCTTTAAATAAACACATACCCAAGTAGTCTGTCAGTAGTGGAAGTGTAAGCCAAGCAACATCACAGATGAGCAAATGCAAATCTTAAGAATGCAAGATAACTTCTGCAGAGGACAGAACAGAACATCTGACAATGCATATGAAAGGCATACAACCAAGCATGGAGCCAAACAGCAGTACTGCAGTAAAGCAGCAAAATGGCTGCTAAATACAGAAGTAGCTGTACACAACCCAAACAAATGTGTAATGGAATGCATATATGTGACACAGGCAATACACAGATGGGGGAGTATATGTATGACTGTCAGTGGCCTAAATGGACCGTACATGAAAGTAATGTCAATACACATATACACAGCAATGGCATTACTACAGTTTAGAAATATACCAAAACATATAACAGGTTATGCACATGAATTTCAACAACATAGACTGGTTAAACCACAAGTATATTGAGAACCAGGATGTATTGCAAGCAATAGCCAGTGACTTGTGTGCAGATGTCCTGCATCCATAAAATGGCCATACATTTGGCACATGTTCATCATGTCAACAATGTAATACATGACAATGGTCAGTAATTGCAACAAAGGCAAACAGATCTGCAAAATATAATAAGTAAATATGAAGGTGGAAGTGAGGTGCACAACCTGGGCCCATATCAAGGAAAAGCAGGACAACAAGGTAAGTTCACACATTAAAAATGCATGTGTACGACACAAAGGGTATTGTTAAGGACAATTTAAAATACATTTAAGCAAATAGCAAATGTATGTCACATGGGCAGGCTGATTGCTGATGTCCACAGAAATAGGCATGTATAAATCATACATTCACAGTAATGTGCAACCATGTAACATCAGCAGACATAGGTAAGCAAGCTAAGAACTTCAATCACATACATATATGCTGTTATGCTAATGCTGAATAAACAATTGCAAATGTATGTCATGCGTCCTGCTCATTACCGAGTAGAGGACACTCCTGTGAGCATCATTAAAGCACATCAACGATATATCAGTGAATGCTCAGATGTAAAAGGTACAATTTTGTGTCAGTATGGATCTGATTATGTGTAGAGATGCACAATCATCAGTTAATGTGTACAACTGTTGGCAGAAGGTGCAAACCTATGTTAATAAGGAATGGACATGGAAATGTAACATGCAGCAAAAAAGGTGTAATGTATTGTTACAGAATAAAGTATCCTTACCACAGTCTATATATTAATTCTACATTGGTGTTCAATGCAGTCAGAAAAGGAGGACTGCCAGTGTTTACGACATACCTGTATATGACTCCACATGATATCAGCATTGCCAGCACATGGTGCACAAGACATCATGCCAGTGGGACAGCATGACTACTGTCATCCAAAACACATAGGAAATGACATGTCCATCTGTTGCACATATATGATATGACAAAACACAAATCTGAACCATAGCACACTGGTAGTATTGGACTATGGACAAAATTTGTTGTCTGTCAGTTGCCCTCAGTAAAACACATGTTTACAAGCTACATTTTGCAGCATTAGCTGCAGGTTAACTGTGACAATACACAGCTGAATGTGGGAGGGAAGTGTAATGTGTGTCATGTACATGTTGAAACAGAATTATATTTCACATAAATATAACACATAAGCATGTCAGCTACATGGTATGCTTACACAAGAGTGCATTTAGAGTCCAAACAACTATATACCAATCAGCATGTTGGAAGCATAGCACAGTTGGAGCACACAGACAATACGTACAGGCACAAGGGACCAGGCTGATGGGAATGAGTCTCACAAATGATCTCCCAGGCTATGTCCCAGAACGAGTCAAACAGCCCATTCCATATAAGAATTTCCCCATCATGTCCTTCACCTGTGTTTGAAACGCATTGTTCACAGCCTTCTATATTTCCTCCGGGTAATCATCTCTGTTCCAGTCCTGGTGTCATCTCCTGGGTGCAGCAGCCATGATGACTCAGACAGGTGCGGGTCCAGCCTTCTTGTCATCATTGTTATCATTGTCAGCATCTAAGGATTCTGGCAGTGGCCTGGCATGTGCTCATTGTCTGCATCTGAACGATGATCATTCACAGGCCCCATGTTCTGTCAAGACGATTTGCAAAACACAACAAAAATGAAAAGCAAATGTCTATCATGCAGAAAATTCCCGTGAAGATCATAGCTGACCTTAAAATTAAACTGATGTGCACATCTGCAATCTAACATTCTTAATTAACATCCCATCCGCTTTTGAGTTCTGTAAATACAAATATGATACTGAAGGTGTAGTAGCATATATTGGACTTATTTAAAACACAGTTCAGTTTGAAATGGTACAAAGATTAGCAACTACCACAATTATAATCAACACAATTACTGCTAGTGAATGGCTCCTAATGCACATAACACATTCCCTGTGTCACTTAATTATGGACATTTCCAATAACAGAATGTGTCATAGAGAATGTATCCATCACCAACATGACCAGTTCAATCAAGGCTGTGCAATGGCATGCATAACACAGCTTACAAGTAGGAATCATAAAATCACTTGAACATTAAAATACTGGCCAGCATGAAGCATGGCAAGCACAGGTAAAGCAAACACATGTAATATATCCTGAAATTTGAATGGAATCATGCTAACACTATCTCATGCCACATTAACATAACTGAAATTTGACAAAATAAAAGCTTGTAAACATCAATATAACATTATTATTAGGACCTGCATTGTTTAATAATGCTGTCTACCATAGTAAACTGTCCAGTTGAGTGTCTGGCAGCAGGTCATTATTCCCTTTTTTTTTCCCTTGCATGTGTTCCCTGAGCAGTTATGTCTGTGTATGAATGTAAATTGTAGTATCTGCAAGTAATGAGTCATATGAATAACCACAAAGTGACATGATAGTATTGTGGAAGTTAGGCAAACCATATGATAAACACCTGATCCAGACACCATGGTAATTGGCTTTTAGCAACATCAATATAATGAATACTTCTTCTTTCAGCTTTTCCTGGTTTGGGGTCACCACAGCAGATCACCTGTCTGCTCATAATTGGCAGTGGAGTGTTACGGTGTTGAGTTACCAGCACAGTGCCCAACCTTCCACAGAAGGCACACACACACACACACACACACACACACACACACACACACACACACACACACACACACACACACACACACACACACACGTACTCATACCTAGGGCCAATTTAGAGTGTCCAATCCACCTACAGCATGTCTTTGGAATGTGGGAGGAAACTGGAGCACCCAGAGGAAACCCACATGACCACAGGGAGGACATGCAGACTCCGCACAGAAGGCACCCCAGCTGAGGATCGAACCAGAGAGCCTCTTGCTGTGAGGTGGCAACGCTAACCGCTGCACCACCGCGGCCATCCCATCAATATAATGAATACAAGAGTAACAAATACTTATAATGTTCAATCATCACAGCCAGTGGCACATGAGACTGTACTATATGTTGTCCTAACAGTATTGTATGTGTACAACTGTATGCATGATCCACCTAAAATTAGTAGCAATCAGTAGCCTGCAAAATGCAAACATGCTGATGATGAAATGTTGCAAAGAAATACCTAGCTACACTAATATGCACAAACACAGGATTTAAATGTATTGTAAGTGTGACGACCCTCCACTGGACCAGTAAACAAGGAGCCTCAATTCTCACCACTGGCACCTGTGGGGGACATTCACTGGGAGGATAGCAGGTACACACACAGTAAATCCAAATGCAGCTCTCTGCATCAAGTGTAATTTCCTTTAACAGCACGCAAAGATCACAGTCATTCCAGGGCTGGTTTCTCCCTCTTCCTCCAGATCCCCAATAAGACTCCCCACTGGCACTACAGTACTGCTATAGTATTGTACAGGTCAAGGATTCTAATGACCATTCCACAGGTAATATACTTTCATCTTAAGCCGTAATGATGCCATTACCTCACCATGTCTGTGCTCCTGTCCTTCCTGCTCTCCTGTCCTTCATGCAGTACACCCAGCTGGTGTGCAACATGATCTGTAGGGGATACAGATAGCTGATGTGCTAAAAGAAGAGACAGATGACAGAGATCAGGACAACATGCTTACCTCACATGCTGAATATCATTAAAGACATATGACACATATATTTCACTACATTGTTAAAGATAATACCGACTTTCCATTAAGTGAATCTACATAACAAGTAGTTGACAAATAGGTTACATAGCCAACATACATAACATATGTGATTAATACAATTGTGATGCTCCAGCACTGGCTCAGTAATCAAGGAGCCTCAACACTCACCACTAGCACCAGTATGGGATATACATTGGCAGGTTGACAGGCATACACACAGTATTTCCAGATGCAGCTCTCTGCATCAAGTGCAATTTTCCTTAAGAGCACACAGAGACCACAGTCAGTCTGGGGCTGGTATCTCCCTCTTTCTCCAGATCCCTAATAAGACTCCCCACTGGCACAGGTATAGAGTTGAGATTTCAGCTGAGTGACCAAGCCAAACCTTCCAGCACCCTCTCTGTCCAAACAGTGCTTCATGTCTCTATTCAAGTAGCTGACACACACACACTCTGGTTTTTGATTTATATGCACACACACACCTGGAAAAGACTGGCACAGGTTTACTAGCTATGCCCCCTTCTGCCCACACTATAAGGTAGATTCCCCTGCTTCCAGTCACTCCTTATCAGCTACTATAAGGTCCTTAACAAAGGGTGTCCAATCTTACTGTGAAATGTTACTGTTAATACAAATGATAGTTTGACCAAGAGCAAGGCTATTAGGAGTGGCCTACACAGTGTCGCCAAGTAAATATGCAAATACTCTCAGAACTTAAATATCTCTACAAAAGATCAGCCACACTGAAATGTTTAAATGGATTTAATAATAAATAATAAGAGGACAAGAAAATACTCAGTATATTATTTACAGTTACATCAGAGTTCATAAATCATAGGAAATATTTAAAACAACATTGCAGGACAGTCTCAAATAAAGAAAGAAAAACATCCAAGCTAAGCTTTGCTATATTCCTGGCTATATCTAACAGAAGTACTGTACCCTACTAGCTTATTTCAGAGCAAGGCAGATGTGAATCTTAATGTTGTCAGGTCAAAGACAAAATACAGAATGCTCAGTCTCTCTCAGAGAGTTCTTAAATTAATATCTCAAATATTACTCCTGGAATAGCTTGCAGAATCATTTCTTTTCATCTGACTCTATCCCAGATAAAAAAACAACCACTGATGCAGCTGTTAGCTTTTAGCATCTACCTATGAAAATACATAGACTTCAGATCTTTGGCAAATGGTGGAAGTCATAAAACAATAAAACACTTCCAAGACAATGCAGAAAGCCTCTAGTTCTACACATTCCGCCTGTTACTGCATTTAAACTGAAAGATAACATCCTTTTATTATGTGGCCATAGAGTAATTTAATTTCAGCTATTTTTTCTGAAGTTGACTTCTTGTGATCCAGTTTCCATTGTTAAAATATATACATCTAAACAGTTACAATAGTGCAGGTACATTTCTGGTCTAATCCAGTAGGGTATGCTGTGGTTACATCTTTAAACAGCACTTTGTAAAATACCTCTTCAGTACACATCTGTACAAACCATCTTATATGACATACAAGCATATGAACCATGTTGGTATTCACAAATGGCATATAATTATTTATAGAATTCCAGTTAGCTGGGCTGGCAGTATCTCCTTTCATGATAACAAATATAACACACACCTGACAAGTCCTCCTGCAGCTAGTGCAGTAGAATAGGGATGAACTTCAACTATTGTAGGGGGAAAAGTCAGCATTATTAATCACATAATTTCCAGTGTGAATCATTCAAACAGCATTAAAACATACAGCAGGTTTTACATAGACATACCACTTGTTTGTGTACTTGATGATGCAGCCTGCCCTGGGAATGGGTAGAAGGATATATTGTTAATGGAGGACAACAACAGTAGTAACAGCAATGAAATGTATGAAAGGTAGGTAATAGCATAACACTAACAGACTCCTGTTGTTGAGAGTTTGTGTGTGTACTACAGATCCTGCAGTGGGAAAGTAAAGACAGAGACAAGAAAATCATGTGTGCAAGTAATAGAACATTGACAGCATGATATATATGACACAGTAACAGGGGTCGCAGATACTCATGTGACAGATGTTGCACCCATTGGTCAGATGCCTCTGCATTGAAAAACAGTGACATTGATGTCATGGATTACAGGTCTGCTATACACTGCTGCAAACTATGAACCTGTTGCAGTAGTATACCTGGTCTATCTGTACTTGCACCTGCATGGCTTGGACCCCCACAGGATGTATCTGTAGTGTACAACAGTGGTCCCCAACTGGTACCAGGCTGTAGATCATTTGTTACCGGGCCGCACAGACGGGAGGGAAACAAAAAAGTGAATGTCTCATGTATGTGTGTGAGTGTGTTTATGTTTCTGTCTGCAGGTGTGAGTGAATGCGTGCATGAAAGCAGAATGCATGTGTGTGTGCTTGAAAGCAAAACAGACTGTGTATGTGTGGATAAGAGAATGAACTGTGAGATCAAGTGAACCATTATGAAAGCATGCATGAAAGTAGAATGTGTGTGTGTGTGTGAAAGCAGAAGAGACTGCGTATGTGTGTATCAGAGAATGAACAGTGAGATTGAGTGAGCCATTACTTTACACTCACTAAACAGTGCTTTTGCTGTTTAACAAGTGTAAAATAAAAGTAAATGAAATGGGAAAAAGTGTGCTTATGTTTCTGTCTGCATATGTGAGTGAATGCGTGCATTAAAGCCAAACAGACTGTGTGTGTGTGTGTGTGTATGTGTGTGTGTTTCTGTCTGCATGCGTGAGTGAATGCGTACATGAAAGCCAAACAGAGTGAGTGTGTGTGTGTGTGTGTGTGTGTGTGTGTGTGTGTGTGTGTGTGTGTGTGTGTGTGTGTGTGTGTGTGTGTGTGTGTGTGTGTGTGTGTGTGTGTGAGAGAGAAACAGAGAGAAAGAGAGAGTAAGAGTGAAGAGTGAGAGTGATCCCTGGCAGTAGCAGCAACACAAATTAAGTTTGTGTATCTTGACCATACCTTTCAACCTCTCACACAATAAATCTGGACAGAGCCCATAGCTCTCAACCTCTGGGCACATAAAATCTGGACAAAGCCAAAAATAATAAGGGGATAAAGCCCCAAAAATAGGGAAAATTTTTAAATATTGCTCTTAGAAAGTTGATAGAATGAAACCTAAGCAGAAAGTGCTCCAGATCATGCAGAATACTCCGGATTTAACACTGAAATTCCCCACTGTTCTGCTGTTCTACATCGAACAGTGGTGGCTCCACTACACAAGTTTTGATTAGTATGCATACCACAATTACAGCCAATCAGCTTTGCAGTATATGAACCAATCAACCACAGCTCCTGAGGCAAAGGAAGACAATGACAAGCACCACATCATCCGATCATGCACTGGTAATAATTTTTGCATGACTGCAATATGGTCAAACTGATAAAAGTCTTGAATGGCCAAAAATATGCTGCTGACTGGTGCTGCAAGCGATGATACAAAAATGGATGCACAGCTGGTGCCCCTTCTCCCATCTGCTCATTTCAGAAAGGAGCCTGGCAGCTCTTCTTCCAGCTCTGACTCTTACTGGTCCAGGTAAGTAAGCTTTAAATGTGGTTGGACATTGTTATTGACAGGCATGCCAGCAGACAATTCAAAAATGTTTTTTGTGGAAGCTTTTGGTTTATTACTTTTTACATGCGTCTCCCAGAAACAACTGGAGATGGGATACTTCAGAACCCGAAATATCAGATAAACTTGTTAATGTGTTATTTCAGTACCATTGTAGGTTCTAGTTGCTAGTGTCTTTTAGATGTAATCCATGTGTATCTAGCATACCTCTCACCCTCTTAACACAAGAAATGTGGATAAAGCCAAAAATAATGGGAAAACAAAGACCCTAGAATGGGGACAGATTTTAAATATTGTTCTTATAAACTTAGAAAGTAGCTAGATTCAGAAAAAGGTTTCCATTAGGTTTGCGTACCTCTCGACCATACCACTCAATCTCTTGCACAATAAATCTGGACACAGCCACAAATAATAGGGACAGATTTTAAATATCGCTCTTATAAATGTAGAAAGTTGTTAGAATAAGCGCTGAAAACCCTGCTTCCATTTCCAACATCTTATCTTTGTGAAGCTGGGTTTTCTGCAATGACATCAACCAAAATTAAATTACAGAGTAGACCGGACATAAGGCACAGACTTCAGGTGTCATTGTCTCCCATCACCCCTACATGGGACCATCTCGTTGTATGGAAACAATCTCAGGGCTCCCACTGATTCTGCATTATGGTGAGTTGCATTTATCATGCACTGTATTATGCTTTATTTTTATGATCTTGCGATGGCTGGTCCTTGGAAAATTGTCTTACATAAAATTGGTCCATGGTAAAAAAAAAAAAAAAAGGTTGGAGACTGCTGATGTACAGTGTTAGAGGAATATCAATGTGACAGCAAACAGCACTGCCATAACATTAGGCTGAGGTGATAACAGGTAGTAGTCACAGTAACACAGTATGGAGACACTAAACAAAAACTTGGAAAATTCAAGGGATGAACAAACAACAGAAATTAAATCCTCAAGATACCCCGGAGGAACAGCAAACAGAGATGTGGCAAAAAAAAAAAAACAAACAAGCAGGACAGTTACTTAATTAATTAATTGTATTTCTGATGAAGTTCTAAAATAGTAAATGAATGAAAATGCTAAAAGTAACTGTTCAGGTTGGTATTTTTTTGCCGCATTTCTGTTTGTCATTCCTCTGGGGCACATTGAGGGTTTAATTTCATTATGGAGGCACTCAGTCACTTGCTGTTCCCTAGTGTAGTCCAGAAGTAGATGGACCTACAAATATTTATGCAGACAGCATTACACATTTTGATTGCACTCTTCTTTCTGTACTAAGGTTGTATGAGTACGTCATTACACTTACATTCATCGTTATCATCCTGTGTAGATCTTTGTACATGGTTCAGTTCTGCTGCTGTAAGTATAAAATGAAAATACATGACTATGCATGCAAAAGCAATATGAAATGATTTACTCTATAGTCATCTACATCAAGCAAAGTAAGACCTACATGTTAGGCCTGAAACTCCTGCTTCTATCCTACCCTGAGGATGTGTTGCTCCCCACTTGACTTGTGGAGGGAGGCAAGAAGCACTGTGATCTCATCAGGGTGGTCAATGATTGTCCACCAACGGTGGCAGCACTCCATCTCTCATACCATCATAATCTGTTGGCTGCATGGAGGATCATGTCAGAGCAACACCTTCGACAGGCCTTACTGGATCTATTGTGACATCCAACCACATTAATGATGTTGGTGAAGTCAGCCCAAATGTCATTCTTCCATACTGTATTCCCTACATGTCCATGCATTCTCTGTCCACGTCGTCACACAGCATCTAGTATTATATAGTTTTCCTGTGGGGAGAAATTGTCACTTCTAGGTCTATTTACCATCTGAAAGATGATATTCACATGACCATATTACTTTGCTGGCCCAATTATCCAGATAATTATGTGGACTGCACATGTCACCATAAACAGTATGTATTCCTGTGTAATGCAAAAGTCTATGAAGCACTGACTGTGACATAAAAAGTAACGCCAATGCCTGCATACATAACATTGTAAAATCAACATAACTTGTGATATCTGCAGAGCCTGCCTGTGGGATTCAGAACCCTTATACTACATATCTGTTAAATGGAAGTCCAATCATGTCACAGGAGTCTGCATGCATTTCACATTAAAATACTATGCAAATTATAATTTGCGCTACTTACAGAAAATATCAGAAAACCCTAGTATCTACAAACAGGCCACTGACAGTACAGATTTTTTTATATATTGAGTCAGAAGTTATAAGACTTGTTTGAAGAACCATCAGTGAAGAAATATCAGTAATAGTAAAAGGAATACATAGTACATACAGATACTGTTAGAATCCATAGGTTTCACCACAGAGTGCATGGAATTACCTGTAAGACATATGGATGATCCACAAATCCATTGTTATGTATTGTTCACTTTTGCTATGTAAATCTGTACAACTTCATATGGGAAATTAATGCATGTCCTTAATGCAGATGGCAACAGCTGTATGCATAAAAGCAAATCAAGTAGAACTCCAGTAAGTTACAAATATTTGTCTTAAAGCACACATTGTCAATAAAAATAAATATAAACAGGTACATTTGAAAATGAGTGATGTCAACAAAGGTAATATTCTCCGGAACAGAAAAGTTAGCAGGTAACAATCTACCTTATTAGCTACCTATGACTCAGATATCACTGAAAGTAACAGCATCTAATGTGCACCCATCTTTAAGTACCATTTGCATCACACATAACTAAGGTTCATTAAAATTCCAAGTTTTGGAATCCCATTTGCACATCTCTATGTAACTTCTAAAAATCTGGCACATTAACCAATATCTCAGTGTAACAGGCAGGTGCTCCATACAAGTATCCAATAGATATAGATAAATGGTTCCATGTATAGAACATACCCAGTATTTTCCAATGATCTGATAACATGCATAAGCACCACTTTTAAATATTATTACTGATACAGTTACAAATCAGACCACTGTTACCTGGAAACTGAATGGGACCTCAATGAGCATTTTTCCATTTATATTACATTTTCCATTGGAGTAGCAAGATGGCTACTTCCAGGAGGTTGCAACACATCTGGGGACCCAAATGAGCTGAGGAGGAGACTACATAGATGCTGATTGTCAACAGTGGAGTGGAGTATTGGATGAGAGCTAAGCCAAAGAACTTTGTGATGATCGACATCTGTAACCAGACTGCAAGGGAGCACCAGTGGCATACAGGGATCTACCAGAATGGAGTGCCAAGTTCACCACCATAACATGACCTGCACTGGAGTAATGCAGAAGAGCTTCTTGGAAGGTCATTGAGGTGCTGAGACAGCCAGTATATCCCTATAGTGTCACACTCCTATGTATAGCTGAGCATTCCTATGGAATTTAGAGATATAGATGTGACACAAATGTATCAGATACATGGGTTTTATAACCATTAAGTAGCGTTTCTGATAATTAGCTTTTGGATAATTAATAGGACATGGTAACTGATCTCCATATAAATATGGGTAATATTCCCATGCTGTTAATTTATTTATTAATGTTTATAATATACATAATTCAGAGCTTTGTAGATGTATCTACTTCTCAGAAGTACAGGCCAACATGGGAGGACTTTGGCTGACAAAGTTTGCAGACGACTGCAAACTGGGCGTCATAGTGGAAAGTGCATCGGACACGGATATCCTTCAGAAGGGACTCACGGAAACAGATAGCTGGTGCCAGAGCCATGGCCTGAAGTTAAACGCCAAAAAATGTATAGTCATACCCTTCGGGAAAAACAAGGTAACCCCAAGCTACCATATAGGTGGCAATCCACTAAGCACAGAAGAGGTTATCAGGGACCTGGGGACCCAGGTTGACAGTGGCCTTTCTTTTGACACTCACATTGCTAAAGTGGTTAGAAAGACCTTCTACATTGCCCACCTGATCATGAAGGGATTCACATCCAGATCTAGTGAGGTCATTGTTCCCCTGTACTCTTCACTTATCAGACCAATGATCGAGTACAATGCCCCATTTGGGATGTATCTCACCCGACATCTGCAGCAATTGGAGAGACCCCAAAAGTTCCTCACCAAAAGGATAAAGGACTCCAAAATCTGTCATATGCTGCCAGATTGAAGAAACTCCAGCTCTATTCAGTCGCATACCGTCTGCTCAGAGGTGACATGTGCCTGACATACAAGGCCATGTCCAACCCGGAATTAATGGACATGCTCCACCTCAAAAAATCCAAATCCACCAAAACCACTAGAGCAAGCGACTTAAACCTTTGCACGGATATAAATAGGACGTGCTGGAGGGATAGATTTATCACTCAGAGACTCCCTATGCTGTGGAATAAAATCCCGGTCCATGTGTGGCAGAGCACCTCGCTGGCTCTGTTCAAGAGAAATCTTGACCTGTGGATTGGAGATCGTAGGTTTACCCCGGGAATCATCTCTGTGTCACTGCTGGATAGAGGCACAACAAACTAATGGGTACAGTATTTTTTCATATAAGGGGTGGCTTAAGCCACAAAACTTTGGGCTAGGCTTATAAATGCCTTAGGGCAGATAGCCTAGTATAAACCTATGAACCTATGAACCTATGAACATCTGTTTTTCAACATATAATGAAATCATTTCACACAACCACTATAGTCATGTATCACTGATGCCTATTGCGTCTAAGCTGCTTGTGACTATGCATTTCGTATTTATCCATTATAGTATGACAGTACTACCTACTTTAGCTATATATGTCTGAATAGTAACTTATAAATAACTGCTTTACCTCATTCCTCCTAATAAAGTGAACAATCTTACTACAGTCCCGTTTGCTTAAGCCAAGAGGAATGCTTGTCCAACTAATTACACATATGTTTTCAGTTATGTGTTGACAGCTGTTATTTATTTAGATTGTAAAGGCCAATAAGGATCAGAAGCTTCCATACTCATCCATTATCTGCAGTAATACAGATAAACACAAGAAGCATCTTCTTGTGAAGAACAGCTGTGTGCTGCCTCTTAGCTTGATCTGTAAGGAAACTGACCTATATTTTGGCAATCTGTGATGACAAATCCACCTAGGGGAAACATATAATTAGTTATCTTGGCTTATTTCACACATAGTCGAAAATTTTTTGTCTACACAACTGCTTATTGAACATTTACTTAGTGCATGGCTAAGAATAACTCAGTTATTTATCAAATTTCTATGAATATATTCGTAATCTGAAATGGTCTGCTAACAGCAGCTGTTTAAGTGCAGGTTTAGTAAAGCTTGCCATAGACTGTTATATGTCTGAAAAAGTTTTGTGCAATATGGTATTATTTTTAAAAGTGCTATCAAGTGTTGTTTTGTCATTCATTATTAAATTCACTTCAACAACCACCTCGTCCTTACCTTTTCAGGAAATCAGATGGTCAGAGTTACAGCTGAAATGCAGAACAAGGAGATGCAGTGATGTATGTATCTGCTTTGTAATGCACACTTTGCCAAGGAATATCTTTAAATGTAGTCCTCCCACATACATTACTGTCCCCTTGATGTACAACACCTTTTATGTCACTGTAACTGAAGCCCTGTTATACATGACACTGTCCTACTGTCTGCGGAATGAAGGTCTTCCATTGCTGTTAATGGTTGTGACCAAAGTGCTGACATGAATTGATTCTTGCTAAGTATTTACCTACATGCTCAGCACGTTCATTTTTTTAAATCCTAAGCTTGATCCATATCAGTACGTCTTTTCATTGCATTCACAACACATACTCTCAAAGTCAAAATGGGTTAGTTAGGCAAGTAGGTGTTTATGTTAGAGTCCGGGTGTATATATTAGTTACAGATTTCAATCTCATGTCCTCAAATCTATATTCAGCTGGGTCTAAAGATGTAAAAACCTGTGTATAACATTGCAAAATGTGTATGGTGATTATCTGATGTTTTTCAGAAATAAATTTTCTAGAACCTGATGTGAGGAATGTATATCCCTTGTATTTGTGGACTACATCATCCATAGTTGCTCTTTTCTTTGTTCAGGCTGTGAAGACTGGACCCAGAATTGTGCCATGTGCATTGAGCTGATGCAGATGCTTGAAGAGCTGCAGAGGGAAAGAGTTATGTTGCTTAATTTTTCCTGTTTTGTTAAACAAAATGCATCTGATCCTTGTTATAAGCCTATATTATTTTACATTACCATTTATATCACTTAGAATCTCTGAATACCCATCAAGCATTGGTAAAGTAAGTGCAATATTCACACTATATATGTGCTTAAAAGTCTTACTGAAATGCAGATATGTTGAAATATCATTTAGCCTAAAGCCATGTTTTCTGCAGATAGTTTTTGAATTGTAGATCATAATCTAAATGACATTTGGATTTGTATATTTGTCACACATATCTTTAAGGTTGATGTTTTGTGTACAGTTTGCAGTTTTTTTGACTGATTTTGTATTACATGGGTTGGTGCACTTGCATGTGTGGATGTGCTTCTTAGTGACTGATCTGTTGTACATAGCCTGCCTATTCACAAACTGAATGGGGGTCAGGTGTGTCAGGGTTTGCAATGTTCTTTGTAGACAGTGTGGCATGTCCTTTAGTTCAACATTAGTACTGCACATGCCTACAATACCTTGGGTGTTTTTATTACCACATACTTGTATTCTGTGTTTGTGAGTACTTCTGTATATAGGCACTTCTTTGCAACATTTCATAATCAGCAAGCACTATCAGGATGTTTGCATTTTTTAGGCTACTGATTGCTACTAATTATAGATAGATCATGCATACAGTTATATGCATTCAATATTGTTGGTACAACATATAGCAGATTCTTATGTGTCATAGGATGTGATGATTGAACATTATCAGTATTTGTTACTTCTGTATTCATTATAATAATGTGGGTTCAGCCAATTACCATGTTGCCTGACTCAGATGTTTGTCATAGTGCTTGCCTAGTTTCCACAATATTGTCATCTCACTTTGTCTTTATTTTAACAATGACGCTTGGTGGCTGTTCATGACTCACTACATGCCGAGACTACAGTTTGCATTGACACAGACATAACTGCACAAGGAACACATGCAAAGGAAAAAGAAAGGGAATAATGACCTGCTGCCAGACACTCAGATGAACAGTTTACTGAGGCAAACCAACATTATTAAATGCTGCAGGTCCCAATAATAATGTTATCTTGACACAAGCCATTATATTTGCCAAATTTCAGTTATATTAATGTGGCATCAGGCAGTGTCGAACATGACTCCATTCAAATCTCAAGATATGTTACATGTGTTTACTTTGTGTATGTTTGCTATGCTTCATGCTAGCCAATATTCAAATGTTCAGGTGATGTCATGATTATCACTAGTAAGCTGTGTTATACATGCCACTGCATGGCCTTCATTGAACTGCTCACATTGGTGATGGATACATTCTCTTGGACATGTTCATAACTATAGATAAAGTGACACAGGGAAGGTGTGTGCATTAGGAGCCATTCACTATCAGCAACTGTGCTGATTATAACTATGTTAGATGCTAATGTTCACACAGTTTCAAATTGAACTGTGTTTTAAATAAGTTTGATTATGCTACTACACTTTAAGTCTCATATTTGTATTTTCAGAACTCACAAGTGGATGAGATGTTAAGTATGTTAGATTGCAGATGTGCACATCAGTTTCATTTTAAGGTCAGCTATGATCTTCATGGGAATGTTCAGCATGATACATGTTTGTTTTTCATTTCTGTCATGTTTTGTGATTCATCTTTACAGAGTATATGACCCACAGATGATTGGCAATCATTTGCAGATGACAAGCCCATGCCAGAGTCCTCAGATGATGACGATAAGGAATCTGGACCTGCACCTCCCCAAACCATCATGCTTGCTGCACGCCAAAGGAGATGATGCCAGGACTGGAACCAAGGTGATTATCAGGAGGAGATCTGGGAAGTTGTGATCAATGTGTTTTAAATACGGATGAGGGACATATCTTCCAGAGGACTATTGGTGACTCATTTCGGGACATATCCTGGAAGAACATTCATAAAGCTCATCTCCATCAGCCTGGTCCTTCAGGTCCTTAAGTACTGTCTGTATGTTTCAGTTGTTTTCTGCTGCCAACATGCTGGTTGCCATATAATTGATTGAACTATATATGCACTGTTGTGCATACATACCATGTAGCTGCCATGTCGGTTGGGAAGGTGTTTGCCTTACAAACACAAGGTGCAGGATTTGAGTCTCACAATGGATAATTGGCTAGGCTTAAAATGGCTCATAAGGGCAGTTAGCTTAGTATTAACCTATGATGATGATGCATTATCATTGTGTGACATTTAATTATGTCTCAATGTGTGCATGATACTCATTAACATATTACACTTTTCTCTCACAATCAGCTGTCCATATATTGCGGCCATTAAGCTGCAGTTACTGCTGCAACAATTACCATGGAAACGTGTGTTTTACTGAGGTAAACTGACAGACAGATGTTGTCAACAATCCAGCACTACCACTGTGATATGGTTTGGATTTGTGTATTGCCATAACATGTACCTGCAACAGAAGGATATGTCACCCCATGTGTCCTGGATGACAGTTGTCATAGTGTCCCACTGGCATGATGTATTCTTGTGTGCCATGTGTTGGTAATGCTGATGCCATGTGGAGTCATGTACAGGTATGTCATACCTATGGGCAGTCTTCCTCTTCTGACTGCATCAAATGACAATGCAGGACTTTCCCAGTCAACAAACACCAAATAAATAAATAATAATAAATAAAATTAATAACCACAACTTCAAGCAGAGCTAATGGAAGATGTGACAATGGGAAGCTTTGATGAGGACCACAGAGCACCATAAAAACTAATTACCTCCAGTGTAAATACCAGATGTCTTTATATATGTTGTATACTGTACTTAACACAATGTATTTTTACTTTATGGTAATGTGGAGCTTTTCTCTTCAGGCCTCCTCTGAAAAATGGCTCTTGCTCAGTTGGACCTTCGAGTCAACAAACTTCAAATAAGTAAAATAAATAAAATCTGCACACCATGCTAAGGATAATTTATTGTGTAACAGTACATTATGCCATGTTTGCTGTATGTTATAGTTCCATGTCCATTCCTTATTCACATAAGTTCACACCTTCAGTTAACATTTGTACACATTAAACTGATGCACAATTGCACCTTTGATATGTGAGCATCCACTAATTTACCACTGATGTGCTGTAATGATGCTCACAAGTGTCCTCGTCTCAGTAATGAGCAGGGTGCATAACATACACATGCAGTTGTTTATTTGACATTAGCATGACAGACTATGTGCATGTGATTGAAATTCTTAGCTTGCTTACCTATGCCTGTTGATGTTACATGACTGCACATTACTGTATATGTGTAATTTATAAATGCCCATTGCTGTATATCAGCAGTGAGTCTGCTCATGTGACATACATTTTCCATTTGCTTAAATGTATTTTGGGTTAGCTTAGACATGACCCTGTGTGCTGTACATTTGCAATTTGTAAACCTACCTTGTTGTCCTGCTTTTTCGTGATGTGGGCCCAGGTTGTCCACCTCACTTCCACCTTCATAACTGCATATTATATTTTGCAGATAATACCTCTCAACTGTGACTTTGCCTTATATTTTTGGTCTGTTCCTCATAAAATTTGTGGTTTTCTGGATTTTTGTGGCAAATCTGTGAGGGCCAAATTTACTAAATAATGATAGACATTTGAGTTTCAGATTTCATATTCTTCAGAAAATGCATGGTAACACAAGACCTTTTACTCTAGCAATATTCTAAGTTTATAAGAGTAATATTAAAACTTTCTTCCTATTTCTGAAGATTTGTCCCCCCCCCCCATTTAATTTTGGATTTGTCCAGATTTTTTGTACTAAGGGGTTAAGAGCTATGGCAGATATGTTTGCCTTTGTTGCATTTATTGACCATTGTCATGTATTACACTGTTGACAGGGTGAACATATGCCAGAAGTTTGGCCATTTTACAGATGCAGGACATCTACTCATGAGTCTTTGGCTACTGCTTGTAATACATCCTTTTTATCATTGGTACTTTTCCATTATCAAGGCAACAGTTCTAAAGTGCTCACATTGATCGCACAGCTGTTAGCCCCGAAGTGGTTGTTTTGAAAGAGAAAGAAACAGACCTTACTGTGCTGCAGTGTTTGTCTGGTCAGGACATGAAAGCTGTAAAGGATACATATATAGCTCAAGTGACTTTTTGTAATATGCACAGTAATAAACAATGTACAGACATTAAGATATTTTCAAGTAAAGTAAGAGCTGGAGGACTGTATAATGATTTTAAAGAAGAGCCTAACCATGTTCAGACACTAGTAAATGGCAGGTAATGACTCGTATACTTCACATGGTTCATTTTATTAACTTTAACATCCTATCAAGTTTTAAGTCCTCTTCTTCCAATAATAACTTATTCCAATGCAGAGATGCCTTTAGGTTTTGAATCCAAAGTTAGTCCAGTTGCTTTCACAGCTGTTTCTTACACAGACACTAATATGAAGCCAACCCTTGTGTTTTTTTATTGTGGTTTCCTTCTCATCCTCTGGCCTGGGGACAGTGTAAACACAAATAATATTTCAAAGATACAGCCATCCACACTCTACCGAGCAAAGGATTAACAGACAAGAACAGAATCCGATACAATTTGTGAATATCAGCTGCTTAAACAAAATCCCACATATGCACAAATGAGCCTTTTTGATTATGGAAAAACAGAATAATGACAAATGGTTCAAGTCCCACTTAACAGCGACACTTCACAGAGAGCTTGACAGGAGATACACACAAGGCTCATCCTTACCAGTGCTCATTAAAATTGTTGCCCCGATAATGGAAAAGTACCTGCTCATTATACATGTGTGTTAACCAGTGTACATTGTTGAAATTCATGTGCACAACCTAATGTATGTTTTTAAGATGTAGTGTTAGAATTTTGTAAATACTCTTATACAGCTTGGTTTGTGTATGTGTGTTGACATTACTTTTATATATGTTCCATTTAGGTCACTGACAGTCATATGCCTACACCTGTGTGTTGCTTTTGACATGGCATATGTGTATCACACAAATGCATTCCATTACACATTTGTTTGGGTTTTGTGCACCTACTTATGAATTTAGCAACCATTTTTGCTGCTTTGCTGCAGTACTGCTGTTTTGCACTGTGCTTGGTTGTTTGCCTTTCATATGCATGGCTGGAGGTTTGCTTCTGTCCTCTGCTGGAGTTATTTAGCATTCTTTGATCTGCATTTGTTCATCTCTTGTGCTGCTTGGCTTACACTTGTACTGTTGCGGTCTACTTGGATGTGTGTTCATTTATCCAATGTGTACTGTGGTCCTTATTTATTACACACATATACCACTGGTCATGCACACCCGTATAACTTACACACAGTTTGCAACGTCACAATGTGATAGTGCATAGGTACATATGTTTTTCTGCATTCAGCATGGCTTATGCCTCCCCACCCATTCTGACAACTTTCCATTGCCCACATTATGCAGTGTGTAACGTACCTGTCCTTATTGATTTTTTTCCTAACCTTTGTCTGTCATGTGTTGTAATATTTGTTCTATGGATATACCTACTGTGATAGCCTCCTCTTCCTCTTTCCCTATCTTTACCTTTCCTTCTGTTCTTAAAAAAATGGGGCCTATTCCCACCAAAATGTAACAGTCCATGCCTCTCTGATTTTCCTATTCCACCATCACTCTTGTTTGTCCCTGTTCTTCACCCATACCCCACACGTGCTTTCTAGCTCCCACTTTCCTTGAGGGTGTGCATCACCTGCGTTCTTCACACAAGTTCCGCATTTATTAATGTTAGCTCTGGCAAGATGGTCATGATTGCCCTTCACCTTTATTCAAATTTTTTACTAGAAAATGCACAGATTCCACCAGAATCCATAAGTGAGAGTTAGCATTTTTTATAATAACAGATTTAGTGTTATATTTCATAGCTGTCCTTATGCTTACTGGAGAGGTTATGTTATAGATATGGATTTAAGACTGTCAGGATTCTTAAATTCTGAGATGCTTTCCGTAACTATGTTAACGTTCATCACTCTTTTACATCAGGTTTTCATTACTTATGGATTACTTGTGGGTAATGCTCAGTGTGCTGTTACAACTGGTATACTCCTTTGTGCACCAAAATATTCTGAGATCACTGTGACACATTTACATATTACATTGCTATCCACAACTTTGGTGCTGATATCAGCATAATGCACTGGATTCATTGAACTTTACAGAATACTCTCCTGCAGTTTGTAGATGTCTTTGCATTTATGTACATTATCTACAGACATGCAGGTAAGCTAGTGTCAATTCTGGGTCCATCCTGTTTGAATTTCTTTATTCCATTTACTACCTTATTGAGGAACTTTCAATCTGCAGATATACAGAGGACCATAACACAGGCAAACAAACAGACACTGCACAGGATTAAAAAAAAAATATGTGGACATGACTGAAAATTATAGCGACCTAGTGTGCAGGGAATGAGCTAAAACTAAACACAGTTATGAACTTTCAATCTCACAGATATGGCAATACAAATTTTCATAAAGATTTCACTCTCATAGCCAGCCTTAGGCATAGGCCAGCTAGCAGCCACCATGGCAGCGCTCTAGCACAGGCACTTTTCCACTAATAGACTAGAATGGGGGCACCGGGTGGTCTGGAGGGGGTACTGTGGAGCCCTTTTGCCTAGGGCACCAGTTGACCAAAGACCAGCCCTGTTGTCTCTCAGAACTGTAAACAATATTTAAGATTTTGAATCACTGAAAATAAGAATTTCACATTAAAACAAATATAAATATAACAAATCTAAGGTATTATGGTGTATGCATTGCAATACTGTTAAAATATAAAAAAATCTATTTTTTTATTCCATTGTAGCTGTCTGATATCAGCCATGTCCCAAAATCTCTCCCTCATTCTTCCAGTCTTACCTCTCCCTGGCACCTGTCCAACTTGCAACCTTGGTCCAGGGCTGAGGGGAGACAGGGGAGGTCATCTAACTACCAGCACCAGAGGAATAAAGGTAGAGAGGAGACCAGGATGTCCCAATATGGTGTCATCCACAAAGCTGCATAAGGGATCTTTTTAACCCTAAATGGGTAGAGTTAATAAAGTCATGCTTAGCACAGCATGGAATATCACTTAGTTACCCTGTGCTGAATTCTACAGTACCCTGTTAAATAATCACACCACTACTTGTCACCAGAGTAGTGCCAAATCACAAACAATAACCCCACCCTCCCATAATGAGTGAGCTAACAATTGCCACTCCTTCCCTCTTCACTCCAAGCTTGGCTTCTCCTGTGCCTCACCTGCAGTTTAAATTCAGTTTGTCTAGGTCACAGTCCTCAATGCCACAGAGCTGGGCAAAACAGCTAGAAATTGATATTTGTTAATACATTTGAAAATACTTGTTAGGCCTATACTCAGATTTAATGCTGCCTTTTATTGCTCATCAGACGCTTAAGTTAGTGTCTTGAATTAATCCAAAGAAACTTCACAAAGCATATTTATGGTCTAAACAACAGCCAGTCTCTATACTAAATGGGAAACTGTGGCTTGACATTATAGCTTTCTATGATGAAGCTCTAACTGACTTGTTAATCATAAACTACAAAAAAGTTAGCAACACTTCTTGGACAATCGCATGACTGCAACAAGTGGGGCTCTGTATCACTGTTAATCCCATGTTTATTTATTTATCTTTGTTATTTTTCCTTTGTTGATTGGATTAGTCCCAGTAGGCATAGCTGGCCTTAGGCATAGGCCAACTAGGTGGCCGCCTAGGGCGCCGGTCTAGGAGGGGCACTTTTCCAGTATTTATTTGGTGTAGGTAGACCAGGATGGGGGCACTGGGTGGTGTGGTGGGGGGTGCCATGGAGCCCTATTGCCTAGGGCACCAGCTGACCTAAGGCCGCTCCTGCCAGTAGGCTAGAGTCTCTTTTCCAGGGAAAACCAAGGTGGTATTTCCTGACACTCTTGACATGCGTCATTATACTATACTATCCAGAGAAGCTTGTCTTTGAACTGAACGACTGAAAAAGGCTGGAATTCCACCAAGTGTTAAAAAAATGTTCTTGCTTCAGTATTCTGTTGTGTGGCTCTTTGCATTACCAGATTAAGTTGGTGTGCATAGTAGGCATATCTAAACTCTCCTCTTATGATGGCCTGTACCCCATGCTGAACACCACTCAAAACAGATGCACCATCATAACTCTGAGCAATCACTTTTTCATGCTGGTCTCCCACTACTTCCTTCAACTGTTGTTTTTATTACACCAGCAATATGTCCTGCTGTCTGTCCAGGTGGTGTAAAGTATCCCCAAAAACGTTCCAACACCTGTCCATTGACAACGTAACAGAACACAACAGCAATTTGCTATAGCCCAGCAACATCAGTGGTTTTATCTGCAATTACTGCTACAAAATTTGTAGTACAAATCTCCTTTTTTATTTATTCTCTGCATATTGTTAGCATGCAGTCCAGGGGTTCATTTTGAATGGTTTTTGATGTTCCTTTAAAAACAGTTGAAGTTCTCAAGTGTTCAGTCAACTTCTGATCAATCTTGCAGCTGAAGTCTACCAGTCTCCAGAACATTCCTGCACTCAGTGACTCTCCAGACTCATCATGGCCTCTTAAAGCAACTTCTTCTTCAGCACACAGCTTGATGCAGTCTATTATAAGTGATAGAACATGACGGTTTTCTTCCACTTTCTTGTTGTATCTCTCTACTGATAGCTGGTATCCACTACTTAACTGAGACCTGATATCCACAGTTCCCAACACTGCTAGACTCATTTGGTTGTCAAAATGTTTAGCAGACTGTTCATGCCTTCTGGACTTTTCTTCCAGTCTCTTCAGGTCATTCATACCCTTTGATGTCCAGGCATCCTCTCCACCGAACAACAAACATGGGAAGCAGTACAAGCTGTTTGTTTCCTCACAACCACAGATCCAGGTGTGTTTGTCATACACTGACCTGTTGAAGCTGCATGTGTATGTTCTTGACCTACTTGTACCTGGAGACTCCATCTTCAGATCAGGTGTGGGTCTTCTAGTCCACTTCATTCTTAACTTTTCATTCAGAGTTAAGTATTTCAAATTAATAGATTTCAGATAGGCCAGTGTAACACTCTGCTCAGTCATTCTGGTTATCGTACCTGCTGTAACTCTGAAATGAAGATATTGCAGAAATGATTTAAGTGCCTCTGTTGTATACATGTTAAAGTACAGCTATAGAAACAACACTCGTTTCATTGACAGTCTGCCTCAGCCATGACCTACCAACTATCTGGCTTGGCCCTGCCAAGACTATATTAATGCATTTGTGATGCACACACTGTCACAGCTTACATATGTGTTGCACGTGTTTTGTTTTGGGGTAGCGGTTGCTTGGGTGTCTGCTTTGGAGGTCTCTGCTGCTTAGGCAGATTTTTATCAAGAGCCTCCTAGTATGTTTTCATGTGTATATGTGTTTGGTTTGCTGTCGTGGTAGGTCTATGTGAGACTGGAATTGTAGTGAGTGTGGTTTCCTTCTCCTCCTGACTGGTTACACGAGTACTGAGTTGAGAGAGCTTAGCCTCCAGTTTGGCTATATGGTTGCATCTCTCACATGTGTTGGAATTTGTTGGGAGGAGGAGAGGGTTGTCTGTGTACATGAGGCAGTTGTAACATTGCCTCAAGATTCCCATATTCACCAGCTGGACCGGAGAGGAGATTGACAACTGACCTTTGGACATGCTAGAATAATATTGGGAATTCCTTTATAATTGAAAACAAGGGCCAGTGGGGAGTGAGGATGTAGTGCTTTTAATTTTTAGTGCTGACTTATATAATTGCTTTAGTGAGCAAGTGCCAGGTAACTTAAGTGCAATGTGTTACAGGTAACTTAAATGCAAAAACGACAAACAGTAACTTTCTTTCAAGTGAAACAAGGAAATAAGTACAGCAAGGAAATAAGTACAGATCATCATGGACCTCATAAATAAAGATATTGGGGACCTACAGACACTGGATCCTACCCAGTTCGGCTTTGTTAAGGGCAGATCCTGCCTTTTAAACCTGGTTGATTTCTTTGAAACAGTCACCAAGGCCATTGACGAGGGGAAAGTGGTCCACACAGCCTACCTGGACCTCGCAAAAGCCTTCGATACAATACCCCACTTGGGCATTATAGATAAGCTCACCAGCTTAAATATAAACCCCTATGTCACTAGATGGATTGCAAACTGGCTCAAGGACAGAACCCACATGGTTAGAATTGCTGGAGCCATGTCAGACTTCAAAGCAGTTACAAGTGGTGTCCCACAAGGCTCAGTCCTGGGACCTCTCTTGTTCGGTATATATTTCTCACAGGTACAGGCCAACACAGAAGGACTGTGGCTGACCAAGTTCGCAGATGACTGCAAACTGGGCGCCATAATCGACTCTCCAGCTGACACAAGCATCCTCCAAAAGGGCCTCATAGAAACAGACAACTGGTGCCAGAGCCATGGCCTCAAGCTAAATGCCAAAAAGTGTATAGTCATCCCCTTTGGCAAAAACAAAGTGCCCACAAATTACCACATAGGTGGTAATCCATTAAGTACAGAAGAAGTAATTAGGGACCTTGGGACCCAAGTTGATAGCAATCTCTCATTTGACAACCACGTGGCCAAAGTGGTTAGAAAAACATTTTATATAGCCCACCTAATCATGAAGGGATTCACATCTAGATCAGGGGAGGTCCTCGTGCCTCTTTACTCATCCCTCATCAGGCCCATAATTGAGTACAATGCCCCTTTTGGGATGTACCTTACCAGACACCTGCAGCAACTGGAAAGACCCCAAAAGTACCTCACCAAGAGGATCAAAGGGCTCAAACAGATGCCATATGCTGCCCGGTTAAAGAAACTCCAGCACTACTCAGTGGCATACCACCTGTTCAGAGGCGATCTTTGCCTGACGTATAAAGCCATGTCCAACCCGGAATTAATGGACATGCTGCACCTCAGAAAATCCAAATCCCATCGAGCTACGCGCTCAAGAGACTAACCTCAGCACTGAAATAAATAGGACATGCTGGAGGGACAGATTCATAACCCAGAGGCTCCCTTCATTCTGGAATAAAATCCCAGTCCAGGTTAGGCAGAGTCCCTCATTGACTCTCTTCAAGAGGAATCTTGATGAGTGGATGGGAGATCGTAGGTTTACCCCGGGTATCACTTCGGTGTCACTGTTAGACAGAGGCACAGTATACTAACCTCGAAAAAGGGCATAGCAAAATAAATTTAAGATGGGTGGTGAAAGCCAAACACATTCTGGCTAGGCTTATAAATGCCCTAGGGCAGATAGCCTAGTATGAACCTATGAACCTATGAACATTCTGTAATAATTCTGGCTTTGCAGAACTAAAAATAAAATAGTGGCAGTCATTTCATTGCCCACCACTGCAGTTTCTCCTTTGATCCTTCCAGCATCAAAATACATGTGCTGCACAGAGACAATAGTCACCGCCTGTATGCATATTGCTTACTCCCTCAGGCACATTAGTTTTGCAAAGCCAGAATTACAACAGTAAAAGGCCAGTTATTTCATTCTCACACTGACATGATAGTCCCCCAACCCAATAGGCTACCAGAAGTACCTGGCTTGAACCTCTGAAATCAGAAAGCAAAACAGTAATGTAACTGCATCTTTTACATAAACATTATCCAGAGGTCAGCACTTGTACTCAATCCATCTCACTCAATCCAGCTGCAGACTTAACTGTTAGTAGTGGGGCCAATTATTTCATTTCATTTCCAACCCCCCCCCCCACTTAGTTCGGCAAAGCCAGAATTACACCAAAACTTACAGTGCCAAACATTTCATCCACAAACAGCCATCATATCAGTTACCAACCTAAAATATCTGCTGACCCTGCCTGGATTAAAATAAAAATATTAATGGCTGGATTCATTTAGTCTTTTGCAGAGAAACGGCAGTTACAGGCTTGCACAAAAGCTGACTTCACCCACTTAAACAGTTATCTTGCAAAGCCATAATTTAGACAGTAAACCAGGCCAGTCACTTCATTGAATTCACAAACACCCCCCCATTACCTAAGTAAAGTAGCTGCTTTTTACGTGGCAGGATTATAGTACAAATAACAGTAACAGCTGTATTGCATACTTACAAGCTGTGACTAATGCTTCTGTCAACAAGTGCTTTTCATGTATTTTACTTTTATTTACTTGAGTTTCCACAACGCAACACTGTTTTATAAAACAAAAATACCTTGTTATTGTCAACAACGTCCAGGAAGAAAAGTTCAACATATTAAATAAACATTCAGTATAGAGAATGAACGGATATGAAACATACATGAACTACTCAAGCTTGCTAATTATTGTACATTCATCTTAAAGTACAGACATTATACTTTTGCAAAGCTAGACTTAAAAAACAGTAAGCATCAGGGCCATTTGCTCCAGTCACACACAGCCCCAACCACAGTATACGACTTGATCTTGTCAGGTTAAAGGCACACAAAAAAAACACTGTCATGAAGGTGAGTATACACCCCCCCACACACATAAAGCATAGTCAGATTTCAGAACTTGTGGTCGAACTTCCTTCAGTGAAATCAACATTACTCTTGCAAAGCAAAACAGAACTGCAGCTATTCACACATAGGCATTGCCCCCCCCCAGTCCAACTCACTGCCTAACCAGAGAAACTGTCATCCTGCATTGTTCAAGTAAAATAAATCTCCATGGTTACATTATTGTATTTCTTTCACATCTCAATAGCCAAGAACTTGCACATGATCTTACACTCACTGCCACCACCAAGTGAAGTGCGTGAGTGTGTGTGTGTGTGTGTGTGTGTGTGTGTGTGTGTGTGTGTGTGTGTGTGTGTGTGTGTGTGTGTGTGTGTAGACATGTAGTGTTTAATGCTATTGATTTCTGTGGATGTAAACTACAGGCCATTATTTCAGAGACCTATTTCTGGCACACAAATGATACAAAATGCCCCAACAGACATACAAAATATCATCATACTGTAACCACTGCACAGCCACGCACTCAAATGCAGTAATTTCCTTATTTCTATGCACAAAATATTTTAAGCAATTGTGTAATTTTCCAGAAAATAAGGATGCATATGCTTAAGCAAATCTAACTTGAGTACCAGTCCAGGACCAATAAACAGAAATGATATTCCAGGCATTCCATTTTACATGTACTGAGTCTGATTCTGAAGTACCACAGATACTGATTTAACACGATGTATGTGTCCGGTACGCTGCCTGCTTATTTATTTTTAGATTATTGTAATGTAAGCCCAAGCATTCTACCCTAGCTAAAAACGTTAATCTTATGTTTTTCATTTTCTTATAATTTTAGGTGCCCACAGACAATACTGCCAAAAAAATGGAACTGCAGTGGTTGTGCTAATGACACCTCCACCCGAAATACTACTACACTCAGACCTCTTGTTCTGGGAAAAATGTTGAGTACAATAAATAAGAAAAATATAAACACTTATTACTAATAAAAGTTTATTTCGTTTTAATATACACACAAAAACACAAAGACACACACTAATCCTTCTCTTTATGGTCTTAAACACATTCAGGCCCTTTGTTAAGAAGAAGCACATGCACATCAATAGCTGTTTTAAATAAATGTGTCACGACTGCTTAATGTTACTGTTATCTAGGAAGGTACAGTAAATATGATCACAACAAAGTACACTAAAAGAAACATATGGAACATTAATCCTCAGTGTAGGTGTGTACCCTGGCCTGTCATAAAACTTTTATAATCAGTCCTGTCTTCCTGCTGGGATCAGCAAGGTATTCATCATCTTAGACATTCGTCTCCAACTTTTGTTCAATAGTGTGAAATCATTTTATGACTTAAAAAGCCATTTAGTTTGGGCTGCTATTTTGGGGTGGGAATAGAATCCACAGCCTTCTGATCTTCCAGCATCAAATAAGGGCAGTTACCTATTTATCCAACTCTTAACACTGTATAATTTTTTACAGAAAGGATGCAGAGTACACAAGAGATAAAAGTTGGTGCCATCTGAAGTGGGTCTTCCCAGAAAAAGGCACAAATTAATGTTTATCTAAATAACCTCAGTATTTTATTGGCAGATGTAGCCTGAAGCTAGCATGATTCACTGGGGTGTATTAAACCATTGCAGCATATAGTTAATTATTCACTCAGTGTCCTTTTTATTCTTCCCTGCCTTCCTGTTAGGAGCTATGTGTTATACTATGAGTTAAGAACTTGGCATTATCTTTCATTAGGTAGAAACTATTTTAAGAAAATATAAGTAAATATATTTTCCTGATTTGGGGCTTTTCCCCCAATTCTGTGTTTGCTCTGTCCCTATTTCTGGACATAAAACTTTAAATGTTTTAAGTGTGGTACTTTTCAGATACATTTAAATGCGCTGATAAAATGGTCTTTTCTATATTTATCCAAATGGCTTTTTTCCAGACATTAAAAAGAAACTGTCAAAAGAAGCTGGACACAGTATGTGTTTTCAGCTGATATATATACCGTGGATATAAAAAATGAACACACCCCTGGTACAGTGCTAGGTTTTTGTGATATAAAAAAAGGTGTGACCACAATAAATCATTTCAAAATGTTTCCCACATTTAATGTGACCTATTCAATTGAAAAACAAACAAATCTGTTAGGGGAAAATATAAAAAATAAAAAAACATATTCCAATAAACTGATTGCATAAGTGTGCATACCCTTAAACTAATATTTTGTGGAAGCACCTTTTGATTTAATTACAGCATTGTCTTCTTGGGTACACACCTACCATTCATATAAGTGAATGCATTTCTGTTCTTATTACTGGCTTAACATCAGGCTATGCATCATTTTTAATACCTGAATGGAAATCCAGCTAGGAATGTGTTTCCCTGTCTTTACAATGGACAGAGAAATTCAATTCATATTGCAAGGCATACGAAAAGCACCAGTTATGAAGCGTAACACAAACTCTGCCAAGGTCAGAATGCTTTCAGTCACTCCAGTGCTCACCAAACACAATTTCTCTAATGCAAACATTATTAAGCATGATTTTGAGAAGCTAAAATGAAGCCTACATAATTTCAACAAATAAAGTACTGCAGATTGCCTGTGGCAAGGTTCCCAGTGCATTTTGCCATCACAGCATTTCTATTTTTATTTATTATTTTATTGTTTTTATTTTATTTAAATTTGTTGACCGGGACTGTCCGACTGGACGTAGGTCCATTTTCAACGGAAGCCTGGGGAGAAAAGCTCCTCAGTTAAAATAAACAGACAATATTTACATTGGACACACAATGATTAACAATTTACATAGCAATTACTTACAACATATTTACAGATGAAGAACATAGTACATCAGTAGACAACTAGAATCTTTATCTGTGAAGTGCATAACAGACATTAACAAATGTTACAAGAAGAAGAAGTTCCAGCTGTATAATAAGTACTGGCTTATGAGCATCTGAGCTTGCTATAATCAAGGTAGTTAGCGGAGTGGAAAGAAAGGTAGTGGTTGGATGGGGTGGATGATATTAGAGTGGGAGTTGCAAGGGCATAGCCAGCATGTTTTTAGTTGTGCTTTTAGTAAAGTTTGAAGTGGGTGCATGATGGTATGGAGGTAATTGTGGGTGGGAGTGAGTTCCATAATTTGGCTATGGTGCAAGAGAATAGTGCTTCACCAGCAGAGTTATTGGCTTTAGTGATCTGCAAGTGATTTTTGCTGCTGGATCTTAGTGGTCTGGTGGTGCGATAGTGTTGGAGTAGATTCTGGAGGGATGGGACATTTAGTGGATGGTTTACTAGTTTGTGGGCGAGTGAGAGTTGATACCACTGAAGGAGGTGAGGGAGTTCAAGCCAGCCCAGTTCAGCAAGTGAGAGACAGTGGTGACTACGGTAGAATGCACATGTGGCGAATTTGGCGATTTTGTTGTAGCAGGTCTCTAGCTTGTTTAGATCACATTGCCTTAGGTTGGTATATATTGGAGAGGCATAAAGTAGGGTGGAGATCAGGTGGGAATTTGCTATTGAAATCTTTGCTGCTTTGGTGAGAAATTGCTTATTTCTGTATAACGCTCCTAGTTTTTTGTGGACTTTTTTTATGGTCATGGATATGTGAATGTCAAATTTTAGTTTATTGTCTATTTCCACTCCTAGCAATTTGGTGTGTTCATTTGGGTATATAGTGGTGTTGTCTTTTGCCGTGATGTTAAAGTGAGAGTTGTTTTGAGTATGTTTGGTGAGTTGGAAGATGAGTAGTTTAGTTTTGTTTGGGTTGAGTATTAATCGGGCATCGGATAACCATGTTTCAACAGAGGAAAAGGCTTCCTGTGTGACTTTTTGCAGTTTTGGTAGGGACTGGGCTGAGCAGATGATGGTCGAGTCATCTGCATATTGTATGATTGTGTCATGTTTGGTGGCAGAGGCTAGATTATTGGTGTAAACAGAGAAGAGTAGGGGTCCAAGGATGGATCCTTGGGGAACCCCTATGGAGACAGGTAGTTGGGGAGATATGTCATTCTGCCATACAACGGATTGTTGGCAGTCAGACAGGTAACTCTGAAACCAGTTGGTGACCGATTGTGAGAAGGATAGGTTATTGAGGACAGAGATAAGTTGTTTGTGTGGGACCATGTCAAATGCTTTAGATAGGTCTAGGAAAGTAGCAGAGGAGAGATAGCCATTGTTTTTATGCTGAAGGATAGTGTTAGTAAAGGAGAGTAAGGCAGTGGTGGTGCTATGGTTTGGTTGAAAACCATGCTGAGTACTGGAAAGGAGGTTGTTAGTAAGGAGGTAGTCTGAGACCTGAGAGTGTATGCATCTCTCTATTATTTTGGAGAGTGGAGAGAGAATAGCTATGGGGCAGTAATTGGTTAGTTCTGTGGAGGGTCCGCCTTTGTGGAGGGGAATTATATCTGAAACTTTCCACAGTGTGGGAACGTAACTTTCTGACAGAGATCAGTTAATCAAAATGGATACTGGGTAGGCCAGAGCATCAGCTGCGATTTGTAGGTATTCATTTGGGAGGTTGTCTGCTGCTAATTTGGTGGGTTTAAGTTTAGTTAAGAGTTTTTTTTATGTTGGAGGTAGGTACAGGAGAAAAAGAGAAGGCAGTGGGGAGATTACTAGTTGAAGGTGTGGGTTGGAGGGGAGGGGGGTTGTGTTGTTTAGCTAGTGATAGTATGGTTTGGGTGAAGTGTGTGTTGAATGAGGTAGCAATATTTTCTGTGGAGTGAGGGATGTTAGGAGGAGGGTTACTGACTTTACCTGGGTGGAGGATAGAGTTTATGGAGACCAGAATTGTTTGGGGCTGTGTTGTGAGGAGTCTAGGGCAGACTGGTGGTAATGGGATTTGTCCTGTTTTATTAGCTTTTTGACTCTGTTGCATAGTTCAAGGAATTTCTGTCTAGCTGAGGGGGTTTTGGTTTTGTGCCAGTGCTCCCAGGCTTTATCCCGGTTTTTCATTTCTGACTTAGTGGTTTTCTGTATCCATGGGGAGGGTTGTGTTTTGGTTCTGGAAAATCTTATGGGGCATGGTAATTAAGGATGTTCAGGAAGTAGTATTAAAAATTCAACTGCATCATCTAGACTGAGGTACTTTAGAGGATGCCAGTTACATTCTTTGAGGGATGAGATGAATGTGAGTGGGTTAAAGTTTAGTTTTTTACATATTTGACGGTAGATGACAGGTTTAGCTTAGTATAGGTATTTTTTGAGTAGGAATGTTGGGGAGTGATCACTGAGACTATCTGATAAGCAGCCTGTTATATATGACTGGGGGCTTTTACTGACTAGTATCCAGTCCAGGATAGTGTGCTTGCTGGAGTTTTTATTTATCCTGGTTGGTGACTGGACTAGTTGGGTGAAGCCATTAAGGTGTACATGATCAGTTGGATTGTTGCTAGAACAGGATTGCCAGTCAATATTGAAATCACCTAAATTGATAGTTTCTTGGGGGAGATGGTGGGTAGACCAGCTGAGGAGGTTTTCTAGGGGAGGGATGTTTTGGCCAGGTGGGAAGTAGCATCCAATTATGTTGATGGTTTTGTTTTGGTTAATTTTGAGTTTGGTATATATTCTTTCTTCATTGCCTATTTGTGGAGCTGATGATTTTAAGATCTGGATGTTTAGATGCTGTTTAAATATTATAGCTATACCACCTCCTTTCTTGTTTAGCCGGTCTACTCTTAGTATGCCATAACATGTAGGGAGTATTTGCTCACTGGTGATGTGAGGTTTTAGCCAGGTTTCTGTCAGGATGACTATATCTGGGGAGTACAAGTCTATGGTGGCATGGAGTTCATGGACTTTGTTGGATATGCTTCTAATATTTAGGCATAGTAGAAGGAAGTCACTTGGCTTTCAATTGGCTGTAATATGGGAGATGTAGAGGTTTCTAGTCTGATGAGGATTGGGGTTGGAGATGGTAGGGCCAGGGTTGGGGTGGATGTCTCCACTTAGATATAGTTTTGATATGCATGAAATTATTAGTTTTCTCAGTTTTTGAATGTGTTTGTTTATAAGGGAAACTTTATGATTGTGCTTTATGGGTAATAGGTATGGTGGGAGGGTTACTATGTTAAGTTGTAGGGATGCTATATGTTTGAGTAATATAGTTGGTAGAATATGAGGGGGGTGCATAGGGATGGTTCTTGAGCTGGTGGGAGGGGAGCTGAGTGTGGGTGAGACATGAGTGGTGGTGTGAGTAGTAGTGCAGTGGTAGTGGTTTAGTGGGAGAATGATGGAGCTTTCGTAGGATCTAAGATATGCAAGGAGAGTGCATGCAGTGAGCATAGGAAAGGTATGCTTGTACATGTTAGTTGAGGAGGTGTGATAGTAGTGGGAAGATGAGGAGGTAGTGTTGGGTTAGCGCTGTGGTTGGCTATTGGAAAAATGGGAGGGGTTTGAGTGCAGTAAAGGTGGGACTACTGGGGGTGGGAGCAACGCGGGTAGAGAACCTGTTAGTTGCTCGCATGAGGGGCTGGAAACAATCACAAAGCAAAGACAAGTATGTGTTAAAGAAATAATCACAATTGACCAAGGACTGCTCTGAAACTAAGTCATTCCTTAATTTCTCAGGTGGAAAAACAGGATAACCTTGTATGAGTAGGCTACTGTGGTCATAGTTTAAATTTACAAACACACAGTATTGATCAATTATGGATACTATTTGCTAACAGAAGGGAATAAGAGAAAGTGGAAGATGTGTGTGTGTGTGTGTGTGTGTGTGTGTGTGTGTGTGTGTGTGTGTGTGTGTGTGTGTGTGTGTATGTGGTGGGGGGGCTGCTTACAACCAAAGCAGATTGCTCTCCAGGAGAAAATGAATATTGGCTCAAACAGGTAGACACATACTCAAAGTTAACTGTAGCTGTTTGCAGACAGTTCAGACCCGGACTGCACTTTTCTTACAAGAATGTTAAAGGTGGTACCACAGTTGAATAATTAAAGTGGTGTTAGGTCTAGAAAAGAAGAGTACAGAGAGGAGTAAGCACTTTGAGATGGTAAATATATATTATAAAGATTACAAAAAAACAAACTGAGCACATAGCTACGGTGTGCAGAAAAATATGTCTTGAACCAACAACAAGTATATGCAGATACTGAGGCAATTGGAAGAACATTAGAAAAGAAACCCCAAACAGTTATGCAGTCACAGATAAAAATATAGCGAGCAGCACTGTCGTGGTTCTCTAATGTGATTCTATCTACCAGTAACAGCACAATTATATAGAAATAATTAGACACTAGTATGAGCTGTCTACACACAACACAATTACATGAATAAAATTAGTGAAGAAGGTGCAGCTATGAAAATAGACCATACATACTAGTATACTAAAAACAAATTGGTGCATACAAATGCTAGCATGCCATAGTAACATCTAATAATAAAGCATAAATCATATTAGATGTCTAAAAATTCAACATAAACATATACAGTTGTAAAATGTCTAATACAATTCAACAAAAATAGGCATTTACAGTTGTAAAACACTTGAGACACTGAGCCTTCATGGGGCCTGTAGCAGAGTGGATTGTAGTTTTAAAAATGGTGCCTGCCACAGGTAATATTTATTAACTTTGGGATTGTCTTAAGGTAATAAACAGGGAAGGTGGAGGGGAGAACAAGGGTGTGAGCAGGCAGTTCTTTGTACTGCTGCTAATGAGCCAGAACAAAGACAAGTATGTGTTAAGAAATAATCACAATTGATCAAGGACTGCTCTGTAACTGTAAGTAATTTCTTAATTTCTCAGGTGGAAAAACAGGATAACCTTGTATCAGTAGGCTACTGTGGTCATAGTTTAAACTTACAAGCACACAGTCTTGATCACTTATGGATACTATTTGTTAACATAAGGGACTAAGAGAAAGTGGAAGATGTGTGTGTGTGGGGGGGGGCTGCTTACAACCAAAGCAGAGTGCTCTCCAGGGGAAAATGAATATTGGCTCAAACAGGTAGACACATACTCAAAGTTAACTGTAGCTGTTTGCAGACAGTTCAGACCCGGACTGCGCTTTTCTGACAAGAATGTTAAAGGTTGTACCGCAGTTGAATACTTAGAGTGGTGTTACATCTAGAAAAGAAGAGTACAGAGAGGAGTAAGCACTTTGAGATATTAAATATATATTATAAAGATTACAAAAAACAAACTGAGCATATAGCTACTGTGTGCAGGAAAATATGTCTTGAACCAACATCAAGTATATGCAGATACTGAACCAATTGGAAGAACATTTGAAAAGAAACCCCAAACAGTTATGCAGTCACAGATAAAAATATAGCGAGCAGCAATCTGTCGTGGTTCTCTAATGTGATTCTATCCACCAGTAACAGCACAATTATATAGAAATAATTAGACACTAGTATGAGCTGTCTACACACAACACAATTAAATGAATAACATTAGTGAAGAAGGTGCAGCTATGAAAATAGACCATACATACTAGTATACTAAAAACAAATTGGTGCATACAAATGCTAGCATGCCATAGTAACATCTAATAATAAAGCATAAATCATATTAGATGTCTAAAAATTCAACATAAACATATACAGTTGTAAAATGTCTAATACAATTCAACAAAAATAGGCATTTACAGTTAGCCTTTATGGGGCCTGTAGCAGAGTGGTTTGTAGTTTAAAAAATGGTGCCTGCCACAGGTAATATTAATTAACTTTGGGATTGTCTTAAGGTAATAAACAGGGAAGGGGGAGGGGAGAGCAAGGGTGTGAACAGGCAGTTCTTTGTACTGCTGCTAATGAGCCAAAGCAAAGACAAGTATGTGTTAAGAAATAATCACAATTGACCAAGGACTGCTCTGAAACTGTAAGCCATTTCTTAATTTTTCATGTGGAAAGACAGGATAACCTTGTATCAGTAGGCTACTGTGGTCATAGTTTAAATTTACAAACACACAGTATTGATCACTTATGGATACTATTTGTGTAATAAAATTCTATATGAACAACTACTTTGTATCAGGCATAGTAAGGGTTAAACTATCTTGTGTGCAAAGAAAGAATTTCTAAAAGAACTGTTTGGCCTGTTTAAACAGGCTGACCATGAAAGAATGTGCAGATGTTAACCTGCAGTTCGAGAAAAAACAGAACTTGTAATTATCTTATGACCCTTGCACATTTCTGTCTTAACTGAAACTGACCTTTACACATTTATGTCTTAATTGAAACTGACCCTTGCATATTTCTGTCTTAACTGAAATTCAGTGTCTGATAAACATCTTGTTGCGTATGTATGTGTACGTGCAGAAGGGGCTATAAAACCCCCTGCAGTTTGTACAGAAGTTAGACTGCTGACATTCCACCATCGATGTGGCTGGTCTCCATGCATGTAAATAAAGCTTTTTACTTGCTTATCGAAATCGCTGTGTTTCTTCTTGCGAATGTTGGAGAAATAAGTGTTTTTCTTTTAACATTTTCTGGTGCCCAACGTGGGGCCACCTCTTCATGGTGTGAATCACACAAGAGGGACTGAAAACCTGTACAGGAAGGGAGAACGAATCACGGACTCCCTGATAAGTGAAAGACCTCCGACGAAATCTTGTCATAAGCAGAGGCCAGTTGCTCTTGATTCAATCCGTGAGATGGTGATGAACGAAAGGGCGGAAGACTCATAGCAAGGTAAGATTTCCTTTTTTTAATAACGGATAGGGGAAAAGGAAGGGACTAGTCATAAGGGACAATTGTTTGTTTAAAAAAAAGTAGAAAAATCAAAAGATAGGTTGAGATCTCAGGAAAAAGGAATATTTTCTCTTTTAAATAAGGGAAATGGGAACAGGAAATAGTTGCTGTTCAACAGAAAAACCTGAAGTTAGTGAAGATGAACAACATATGCTTAAATTACATCCAAAAAAATCTAAAATATTTAGACAAATGGAAGACGGAGTATCAGTTTTCAGGAAAATTAGATAAGAACCAATGTCAGAGGTTGGTAAGGGACCTGCGCAGAGACACAGGCAGTAGAGTAAAAGACCAAAAGAAGGTGGGTTTTCCACAGGCACAAAAATGACTTGAGGAGGCAAATAAAGTATATCTTAGTAAAAATATGGCTGCAAAGGAAGATTCAAGTGCAAAATCCACATTTTTTGTTAATAAAGAAGATGACAAAACCACCGTACCTATTCATCGTAATCCTTCAGCCCTGCTCTACCTCGTGGAAGGAGCGGCTGAGCCACCACAATATCAGGAAAGTGAAAAAGAGAAGGTCCCCTCTGCCATTTACCCTCAGTTACAACCCATAATATTGCAGAAAACTCCTGGCACTTTCCTAGAGCTGCGAAACTGAAAGGTAGGGGGTGGTGAGTGGAGAGTAAAGGATAAATCGGTAACAGATAGTGAGGGCGAATACCCTTTGATTCAAGTAGCAAATCCACAGGCGGGTATGGACGGACAGGGTCCCACGATCCTGGTTTACAGCCCATGGACCAAAGAGGACATTAGAAAAGCCATAGAAGGAATCCCCCACCCAAAAGACAACATTAAGAAATTAGCCGATGACATGCACGGTATGCAAATAAGTTATAAACTTAATAGTATTGAATGTGAACAGGTACTCCGACAGATTTTAGGTCCTGACTGGCACCTTATCTGTGGAAATTGGAAACCCCTTACGGAGGACAGGGAGTCTCTTGGTCATGATACTGCAGAATTTGAGAGGCAACTTAAAAAGTTACTTGAGCGGGTCGCAGAAAAATGGAAGGCACGTGCGGACCGGACACACATTAATCAATGCATACAGTCTGATGACGAGAAAGTAGGCCATTATTTACAGTGTTTAACTGTTATTTTTGATGACCATAGTGGCATAGAAGTGCCCGCTAATCAGGAGGCAAACTCATCATATGAACAACAGTTAAAGAATACCTTTTTGAAAGGGTGTAGATCTCCGATTAGTAATTGTATTACTAAACATATGATAGACTACAGAACAGCACGGTTACAACCACTGTTAGAATATGCTAGGCATGTGGAGAAGTATATAGCGGATAAAAAGAAGAAACAAGCACAGACCCTCACAGTTAATTCGGATGGCACGATTATGTTGCTGGAAGGTCAACCTAATAGGGGCAGAGGAAGGAGCAGAGGCAGGGGGTGAGGAAATGTAGGACACTCTGAGGATTATGAGGGAAGGGTAAGGAGGGGGGGAATGTTTTAAGTGTGGTAAGAAAGGACATTTTGCAAGAGATTGTCGTAGCTCGGGACAACCGGGTGCCTCACAAGTACTGGCGCAGTCCTCAGCAAGACTATATGATGGTGAGGAAGGGTGGCCAGGGCCACCAGATGAAATCATGGAAGGTTATGAGGAGGAGAACAAGGAGACCAAAGGGAAATGTGCAGGATGGGAACATGAGCAAAGCAGTTTTTCTGCTGATGGAGAATATCAAGTTGTCAACTTGACAGCATTAGCGTCAACTATGCAACTGGAGGTGCAACCTGTGATTAGTTTGCAGGTTGAAGGACAAGAAGTAGAATTCTTGTGTGATTCAGGAGCAACTAGGACCTTGCTAAAACATACTGTTGTGCCATCTGATGCAGCCACGAGTGATTATGTATTAGTAAAAGCGGCAAATGGGCGGATTTATAAGAAACCGCTGTCTCGACCGCTGTGATTCACAGACCCTCAAACAAACCAGACCATTAGGTTTTGTGTAATTATTTCACATATTTGCCCTGTTAATTTGTTAGGAAGGGACCTAATGCATGTTTTTGGTATAGCGGCAGTCCCCACAGCCCATGGTATACAGGCCAAGCGAGTACAACTTGAAGCTGCATTTTTGCAAGAAGGTCAGGGAGATTTACATTACTGGTACAGTAATGATTTGGTCTCTACAGGTCCTCAAAGCATAACAAATGACTTACTAAATTTGGCTTTAAGTAAGTATGGTCATCAACCACCAGTGAAGGCAGAACAGTTGCACTGTACAATGCACTATAGAAAATTGATAGGTCCTGATACGGTATATGAAACACTGTTTTTTAAATATAAAATCACGAAGATTGTTTTAAAGCAACTGTACTGGGATAAATTAGGAAACTCTGCAGCCACATGCAGTCTCACGAAAGATATGCTAGCTCTTTTTAGGAGTAATCTTACACTGCATGTATCTGTAACGAAAGAGGAAGAACAGGCTTGGGTCTCTGTAGGTAAAAAGGTAACGGAATGGAGTACCTTGTCGGAAGAACATTTACAAAGCAGGGGGGTTCAGGTACAAAAGTTGAATTGGGTCACGCAGGCTAGACCCACAGTACATTTGAGGGAGGATAGGGCATTGCCCAGCTGACTCTTCATGCTGAGTCCGCAAGAAGAAAATGATTTGCGGACTATACCACAGTCTTTGTGGTCGACTGGGCAGCATGATATAGGATTAATGAAAACAGCAGGTGCGGTCAAAATTACACCTAAATCTGATTATAGCCACACAAACAACAGTACCCGTTGGGCAAAAGAGCAGAAGGAGGAATTTTTCCGGTAACTGAAGCATTACTACGGGCAGGGGTCTTGATCCCATGCGGAGATTCACCATGTAATACGCCTTTGTTTCTAGTAAGGAAGCCGGACAGAACCTGGAGGATGGTACAGGATTTACAGGCTGTTAATGCAGCCATTGTACCAAGGGTCCCAGTAGTTCTGGATCCATCTGTCCTACTGAATGATATCCTTCCTACAGACCAATATTTTACAGTTATTGATATCAGTAATGCATTTTTCTCTATCCCATTACATGAGGATAGCAGGTTTTGGTTTGCCTTTACATTTATGGGCAAACATTACACATACACACGGTTACCTCAAGGTTACTGTGAAAGTCCTACTGTAGTTTCTCAAGAAATGTCAGCGAACCTGGCTCAATTTTCACCGAAGCATGGAAGCCATCTATTGCTGTACGTAGACGACATCCTGCTGGCTGCCCCTACAGAATCTGCCTGTAAAACGGACTCCCTGCGGCTTCTACATTTTTTAGCAGAAGAAGGACACAAGGTAAATAAGTTTAAATTACAATTTTGTAAACTAGAGGTACACTGTTTGGGTTATTTAATATCTAACCAAGGCAGGCAACTTGATGGTACTAGAAAGGAAGCTATTCTCCAGGCACCTATGCCCCTCACAAAAAAGGAAATGATGTCATTTTTGGGGATTACTAACTTTTGCCGTAGTTGGATACCTAACTATGCTGAGGAAGTAGGTCCTTTATCGGATCTGATCTTTGCACATCCAATGGCGGCAAATGATCCCATTTCTTGGACGGATAGGTCCATTCAAGCGTTTATTCAGATCAAGCAATTGATAGCAAGTTCAGCAGTTCTAGGTTTCCCTGACTATTCCAAACCTTTTATTCAAATGGTGAACTGTAAAGGCAGATACATGACATCCGTTCTGTTATAGTCGCATGGGGACAAACTCAGACCCCTGGCCTTTTATTCAAGTAAATTGGACGCTGTCACGTGATCATTACCACACTGCGTGCAGGCAGTGGTGGCGGCGGCATTGGCCATTCAAGCTTCGGCGACACTTATTTTATTTCATCCACTGACCTTGCGAGTACCGTATTCAGTAGCAGTGATTCTGCTGCAGGATAAGTTAACTTTTCTATCTCCAAGCAGACACTTATCGTGTATGACTGTTTTGTTGTCTCAACCTCACATGACTATAGAACAATGTACTACCCTAAACCCGGCTACTCTCCTCCCCACACCGGCTCATGGAACTCCACATGTGTGCCTGGACATGATTCATGCGAATGTTTTACCTAGACCCGACCTCAAGGATCAACCCTTACCAAGTTCTGAATGGACCTTATTTGTCGATGGGTCAGCCCGTAAAAATGAGATAGGTAACACCCAAGTAGGTTATGCAGTAACAACTGGTACACACATCATAGAAGCTAATCCTCTCCCCAGGAACTTGTCCGCACAAGCAGTGGAATTGATTGCTTTGACCAGGGCATGCACTTTGTCAGAAGGTAAAGCAGCCACTATCTATACAGATAGTCAGTATGCTTTTTCTACAGTGCATGTCTTTGCCCAGTAATGGAAAAATAGGGGAATGGTCACTGCTTCGGGAAAAGAAATCATGCATAAAAACCTAATCTTAGATCTTTTACAAGCTATCCAACTACATAGCAGGCTAGCAATTTGCAAATGCGCGGCTCACACTAGTGCTAAAGATCCGGTAGCATTAGGGAATGCCCTAGCTGATAAGACCGCAAAGGAAATTGCTTTAACATCCGCTTTTGCACTTGAAACAGACTTACAACCATCAGATAACCTTAATCTACAAACCTTACGGGTCATGCAAGAGTTAAACACTAAGCAGGAAAAACAAAAATGGATAAGATATGGGGTGACACATGAGCAAGGGGTTTATGTAGGACCAGATGGTAAATACGTTTTACCAATTAATTTATTTCACTATGCCTCCCTCATTACTCATGGACCATCTCACAATGGTCCAGCAGCTATGGTTCAGGTAGTGCAACAAGTATTTTGGAGTAAAGGATTTGTAGCATATGCAAAACATTTGTCTGTCTTGTCTTGTATGTGCTCATTTGTATGGGCAGGGTGGTATACGTGTTGCACCGGCAACCTTCCCAGTTCCACCCTATCCCTTTCATACCATCTGTATGGACTTCATTGAACTTACCCCTGCACAGCAGAAAAAGTTTGTATTAGTTATCATTGATGCATTTTCTAAATGGGTTGAAGCATTTTCCGTCACTCATCCGGATGCTTCAACAGTGGCAAAAATTCTAATGAATGATATTATTCCACAGTTTGGAATTCCAGTACGCATCTATTCTGATAATGGCACTCATTTTGTTAATCAAGTTATTCAGAAATTGGCTGTTGTTTTCAAAATTGACCTTAAACACCATTGTGCTTACCATCCGCAGTCAGCCGGGTTGGTCGAACATCATAATGGTATTCTCAAAAGTAAGTTATGAAAACTCATGGCCGAGACACATCAGTCTTGGATTACCTGCTTACCTTTGGCACTCCTCTCCATGCGGACCACACCTACCTCCAAAGGTATTACGCCATTTTAACTCCTTTATGGTTGCCCCTATTATGTCCCACAATGGCAAGGGATATTGCCTGTGGAACGAGAGGGGGGTGAGGAGTTAGCAGATTACATGAGAAAATTGCTGACAAAAATTAAAACACCTCTAACAAATGATTGCTTTTCAGATCAGCAGAAGAGCAGAATTCTTGAAGTTAAGCCTGGAGATTGGATCTGGATCAAGATAATCAAGAGAAAAAACTGGGCTTCACCAAAGAGGGAAGGTCCATATCAAGTGTTGATTTCGACTCCTACTGTGGTTCGAATAAAAGAACGAACATCGTGGATCCACTTAACACATTGCAAACTGGTAAAACAGTTTGAGCTGGACAAAAATGTAGGTCCCCCTGAGGAACCTTAAAAAGTGACAAAGGGGGGGGTGATATTTAGTTATTTTTGAGTACAATTTTTAGTTATAATATTTTTTGTGTCATTGTGTATCCATTTTAGTTTTCTTCGAATGAAGAAATGGAGTATTTCGTACCTGAAAGAAGACAAAGAGACAATGATAATACACGGGAGCAGCTTTTCCCACAGAAAGATTGTACAATAATTTTGTTAACAGTCATTGTGATTACTGTGTTTCTGTTTTGGCCATTTTTATTTTTAGATGCTGTTAGTCGAACTAAAAGGAACACGAAAAGCACAGTTTGGCATCCACCTTTTAATACTTACCAGGCTGTTAAGTATGCTTATGCTTCATCTCTTAATATCTCTAATTGTTGGGTATGCACTGCTATTCCTACTGTACATGAGGGGTTAATGTTGAGTAGGGTCCCTTTGGGGGCTAATGAAACACTGACTAATTTAATATTTGATACTTCAAATGTTACCTTAAAGAATAAAATAGCATTGCCTCTCATGGGTCGTCAAAATGGAACAGTATGCTTTCAAAAACTTGGCAAAAATAAAGTTGCGTAGAGCCAGTGTAATACAACAATAATTCATAAGTGTACCGCAGATAACTCAGGTTGTGTAACGAACTTTACACCTATAAAGAGACCCGTTAGATATCCTAATTTCTTTCAGAAAATGAAGTCTGTGTATTATCTATTATTTTTAGGATTGCAGGATGCAGGGGAACGTTTTAATCCTGTCAATACTACCATTAAGGTGGAGGATTGCTACTTTGTCTGTGGAAGAAAGGCATATAAGTGGTTACCAGAAAGTTGGTCTGGTAGTTGTTTTTAGGTTATATGGTACCAGCAATAAGGCATGTATCTACACTACCCCAAGGTAAAATATGAAATGTACGTGCTGTTAATAAACCTATTAATCCCATAGGTAACATTGATGCATCCTGGATCTATCATCATGATTTAGCCCACAGTAGCAGCAAGGGGCTATCACATATGGACTTGGGTGATGATGTCATTTCTGGTGCTGGCATTCTTCCAGCATATGGGACAGTAAAATCTATTTGGGAACTCAGAAAATTGTCAAAACTGTTAGAGACTCTGAGTAATGCAACTTTTTCTGTGCTAGAATTGGTGACGGACGAATTAACGGCAATGAGAACAGTAGTGTTGCAGAACCGTATGGCGCTCGATTTCACCCTAGCGGTGAAAGGAGGTACTTGCGCTCTTATCCAAGAGGAGTGCTGTTCATTTATTCCAGATAATCAGCACGAAATTGAGAGTCACCTCGAGATTCTGCAAAAAGTATCTGAACTGACAAAACCAGGACAAAATCCATTGACTGAATACTTCCAGACCTGGTTTGGAAGTTGGGGAAGTGTTTTTATGAACATTTTAATTGCTGTATGTGTTGGTGCCATTATATTCTTGTTTTTAGGTTGCTGTTGTATCCCATGCATCCAAATGTTGATGTCTAATGTAATAACTGCCAATATGAAAAAAGCTTACCATTTTGTACAAAGGATATGAATCAAATGAAAAGTTGTATGACCAGGATGTGCAGTGAAATATTTTCCTGATACAAAGTGTTGTTAGGGGGGAAATGTAATAAAATTCTGTGTGAACAACTACTTTGTATCAGGCATAAAAAGGGTTAAACTATCTTGTGTGCAAAGAAAGAATTTCTAAAAGAACTGTTTGACGTGTTTAAACAGGCTGACCATGAAAGAATGTGCAGATGTTAACCTGCAGTTCGAGAAAAAAACGAACTTGTAATTATTTTATGACCCTTGCACATTTCTGTCTTAAATGAAACTGACCCTTGCACATTTCTGTCTTAACTGAAACTAACCCTTGCATATTTCTGTCTTAACTGAAATTCAGTGTCTGATAAACATCTTGTTGAGTATGTATGTGTACGTGCAGAAGGGGCTATAAAAAACCCTGCAGTTTGTACAGAAGTTAGATGGCTGACATTCCACCATCGCTGTGGCAGGTCTCCATGCATGTAAATAAAACTTTTTACTTGCTTATCAAAATCGCTGTGTTTCTTCTGGCGAATGTTGGAGAAATAAGTGTTTTTCTTTTAACAATTTGCTAACAGAAGGGAATAAGAGAAAGTGGAAGATGTGTGTGTGTGTGTGTGTGTGTGTGTGTGTGTGTGTGTGTGTGTGTGTGTGTGTGTGTGTGTGTGTGTGTGTGTATGTGGTGGTGGAGGCTGCTTACAACCAAAGCAGAGTGCTCTCCAGGAGAAAATGAATATTGGCTCAAACAGGTAGACATATACTCAAAGTTAATTGTAGCTGTTTGCAGACAGTTCAGACCGGACTGTGCCTTTCTTACAAGAATGTTAAAGGTGGTACTGCAGTTGAATACTTAGAGTGGTGTTAGGTCTAGAAAAAAAGAGTACAGAGAGGAGTAAGCACTTTGAGATGGTAAATATATATTATAAAGATTACAAAAAACAAACTGAGCAAATAGCTACTGTGTGCAGGAAAATATGTCTTGAACCAACAACAAGTATATGCAGATACTGAGCCAATTGGAAGAACATTAGAAAAGAAACCCCAAACAGTTATGCAGTCACAGATAAAAATATAGCAAGCAGCAATCTGTCGTGGTTCTCTAATGTGATTCTATCCACCAGTAACAGCACAATTATATAGAAATAATTAGACACTAGTATGAGCTGTCTACACACAACACAATTACATGAATAACATTAGTGAAGAAGGTGCAGCTATGAAAATAGACTATACATACTAGTATACTAAAAACAAATTGGTGCATACAAATGCTACCTGCCATAGTAATGTCTAATAATAAAGCATAAATCACTAGATGTCTAACACAATTCAACATAAACATATACAGTTGCAAAATGTCTAATGCAATTCAACAAAAATAGACATTTACAGTTGTAAAACACTTACTGGAGAGACAGTGAGCCCTCATGGGGCCTGTAGTAGAGTGGATTGTAGTTTTAAAAATGGTGCCTGCCACAGGTAATATTTATTAACTTTGGGATTGTCTTAAGGTAATAAACAGGGAAGGGGGAGGGGAGAACAAGGGTGTGGGCAGGCAGTTCTTTGTAGTGCTGCTAATAAGCCAAAACAAAGACAAGTATGTGTTAAGAAATAATCACAATTGACCAAGGACTGCTCTGAAACTGTAAGTAATTTCTCAGGTGGAAAAACAGGATAACTTTGTATCAGTAAGCTACTGTGGTCATAGTTTAAATTTACAAACACACAATAATAATCACATATGGATACTATTTGCTAACAGAAGGTAATAAGAGAAAGTGGAAGATGTTTGGTGGGGGGGGCTGCTTACAACCAAAGCAGAGTGTTCTCCAGGGGAAAATGAATATTGGCTCAAACAGGCAGACACATACTCAAAGTTAACTGTAGCTGTTTGCAGACAGTTCAGATCCGGACTGCGCTTTTCTTACAAGAATGTTAAAGGTGGTACCGCAGTTGAATACTTTCTAGAAAAGAAGAGTACAGAGAAGAATAAGCACTTTGAGATGGTAAATATATATTATAAAGATTACAAAAAACAAACTGTGCAAATAGCTACTGTGTGCAGGAAAATATGTCTTGAACCAACAACAAGTATATGCAGATACTGAGCCAATTGGAAGAACATTAGAAAAGAAACCCCAAACAGTTATGCAGTCACAGATAAAAATATAGCGAGCAGCAATCTGTCGTGGTTCTCTAATGTGATTCTATCCACCAGTAACAGCACAATTATATAGAAATAATTAGACACTAGTATGAGCTGTCTACACACAACACAATTACATGAATAACATTAGTGAAGAAGGTGCAGCTATGAAAATAGACCATACATACTGGTATACTAAAAACAAATTGGTGCATACAAATGCTAGCATGCCATAGTAACATCTAATAATAAAGCATAAATCATATTAGATGTCTAACACAATTCAACATAAACATATACAGTTGGAAAATGTCTAATACAATTCAACAAAAATAGGCATTTACAGTTGTAAAACACTTACTGGAGGGACACCGAGCCTTCATGGGGCCTGTAGCAGAGTGGATTGTAGTTTTAAAAATGGTGCCTGCCACAGGTAATATTTATTAACTTTGGGATTGTCTTAAGGTAATAAACAGGGAAGGGGGAGGGGAGAACAAGGGTGTGAGCAGGCAGTTCTTTGCACTGCTGCTAAAGAGCCAAAGCAAAGACAAGTATGTGTTAAGAAATAATCAAAATTGACCAAGGAGAGCTCTGAAACTGTAAGTCATTTCTTAATTTCTCAGGTGGAAAAACAGGACAACCTTGTATCAGTAGGCTACTGTGGTCATAGTTTAAATTTACAAACACACAGTATTGATCACTTATGGATACTATTTGCTAACAGAAGGGAATAAGAGAAAGTGGAAGGTGTGTGTGTGTGGGGGGGGGCTGCATACAACCACAGCAGAGTGCTCTCCAGCGGAAAATTAATATTGGCTCAAACAGGTAGACACATACTCAAAGTTAACTGTAGCTGTTTGCAGACAGTTCAGACCCGGACTGCGCTTTTCTTACAAGAATGATAAAGGTGGTACTGCAGTTGAATACTTAGAGTGGTGTTAGGTCTAGAAAAGAAGAGTACAGAGAGGAGTAAGCACTTTGAGATGGTAAATATATATTATAAAGATTACAAAAAACAAACTGAGCAAATAGCTACTGTGTGCAGGAAAATATGTCTTTAACCAACAACAAGTATATGCAGTTACTGAGCCAGTTGGAAGAAAATTAGAAAAGAAACCCCAAACAGTTATGCAGTCACAGATAAAAATATAGCAAGCAGCAATCTGTCGTGGTTCTCTAATGTGATTCTATCCACCAGTAATAGCACAATTATATAGAAATAATTAGACACTAGTATGAACTGCCTACACACAACACAATTACATGAATAACATTAGTGAAGAAGGTGCAGCTATGAAAATAGACCATACATACTAGTATACTAAAAACAAATTGGTGCATACAAATGCTAGCATGCCATAGTAACATCTAATAATAAAGCATAAATCATATTAGATGTCTAATACAATTCAACATAAACATATACAGTTGTAAAATGTCTAATACAATTCAACAAAAATAGGCATTTACAGATGTAAAACACTTACTGGAGAGACACTGAGCGTTCATGTGGCCTGTAGCAGAGTGGATTGTAGTTTTTGAAATGGTGCCTGCCACAGGTAATATTTATTAACTTTGGGATTGTCTTAAGGTAATAAACAGGGAAGGGGGATGGGAGAACAAGGGTGTGAGCAGGCAGTTCTTTGTACTGCTGCTAATGAGCCAAAGCAAAGACAAGTATGTGTTAAGAAATAATCACAATTGACCAAGGACTGCTCTGAAACTGTAAGTCATTTCCTAATTTCTCAGGTGGAAAAACAGGATAGCCTTGTATCAGTAGGCTACTGTGGTCATAGTTTAAATTTACAAACACACAGTATTGATCACTTATGGATACTATTTGTTAACAGAAGGGAATAAGAGAAAGTGGAAGATGTGTGTGTGTGTGTGTGTGTGTGTGTGTGTGTGTGTGTGTGTGTGTGTGTGTGTGGTGGGAGGGCTGCTTACAACCAAAGCAGAGTGCTCTCCAGGGGAAAATGAATATTGGCTCAAACAGGTAGACACATACTCAAAGTTAACTCTAGCTGTTTGCCGACAGTTCAGACCCGGACTGTGCTTTTCTTACAAGAATGTTAAAGGTGGTACCGCAGTTGAATACTTAGAGTGGTGTTAGGTCTAGAAAAGAAGAGTACAGAGAGGAGTAAGCACTTTGAGATGGTAAATATATATTATAAAGATTACAAAAAACAAACTGAGCAAATAGCTACTGTGTGCAGGAAAATATGTCTTGAACCAACAACAAGTATATGCAGATACTGAGCCAATTGGAAGAACATTAGAAAAGAAACCCCAAACAGTTATGCAGTCACAGATAAAAATATAGCGAGCAGCAATCTGTCATGGTTATCTAATGTGATTCTATCCACCAGTAACAGCACAATTATATAGAAATAATTAGACACTAGTATGAGCTGTCTACACACAACACAATTACATGAATAACATTAGTGAAGAAGGTGCAGCTATGAAAATAGACCATACATACTAGTATACTAAAAACAAATTGGTGCATACAAATGCTAGCATGCCGTAGTAACATCTAATAATAAAGCATAAATCATATTAGATGTCTAACACAATTCATCATAAACATATACAGTTGTAAAATGTCTAATACAATTCAACAAAAATAGGCATTTGCAGTTGTAAAACACTTACTGGAGAGACGTTGAGCCTTCATGGGGCCTGTAGCAGAGTGGATTGTAGTTTAAAAAATTATGCCTGCCACAGGTAATATTTATTAACTTTGGGATTGTCTTAAGGTAATAAACAAGGAAGGGGGAGGGGAGAACAAGGGTGTGAGCAGGCAGTTCTTTGTACTGCTGCTAATGAGCCAAAACAAAGACAAGTATGTGTTAAGAAATAATCACAATTGACCAAGGACTGCTCTGAAGCTGTAAGTCATTTCTTAATTTCTCAGGTGGAAAAACAGGATAACCTTGTATCAGTAGGCTACCGTGGTCATAGTTTAAATTTACAAACACACAGTCTTGATCACTTATGAATACTATTTTTTAACAGAAGGGAATAAGAGAACGTGGAAGATGTGTGTGGTGTGTGTGTGTGTGTGTGTGTGTGTGTGTGTGTGTGTGTGTGTGTGTGTGTGTGTGTGTGTGTGTGTGTGGTGGGGGGCTGCTTACAACCAAAGCAGAGTGCTCTCAAGGGGAAAATGAATATTGGCTCAAACAGGTAGACACATACTCAAAGTTAACTGTAGCTGTTTGCAGACAGTTCAGACCCGGACTGCGCTTTTCTTACAAGAATGCTAAAGGTGGTACCGCAGTTGAATACTTCGAGTGGTGTTAGGTTCAAAGGTAACTGTAGATGTTTGCAGACAGTTCAATTCCAAAGACATGCATCTGGAGCATTTCTCCCAGGGCCTCCGCTGAAAACAGGCTCTATGGAACCTAGTTGGACATTCCCGGTCAACAAATGTTAAATAAAATAAAATAAATAAAAATAAATAAACAGTTCAGACCCAGTTCTAGACTGTGGAGGAAGGCGGAAACAAGCTACAACATAATGTGGCATATCAATGGAACAATGCCTGGTAAAACCCAATGTGTTTCCCTTGATTGCATTTTACCCTTCAAGCTTATACAACCATCTTTCTTTCCCATCAAAAGTAACAAAGCAACTGTATAACCCACCACAATAGTTCAACAACAGCTTCTTTCAGTGTTGTATACTGAGAGATTTCTTCCTGTGAAATGTGTTTAGTTCAACCACATACACAAAGCTATTTTAGTCTCCACAAAAAAAAAATGACACAAGCAATGAGATTACAATGCTGAAAAATCTGCTAAGATAGTGCTTTCTTTGCAGACAATGAAAAGCCTTGGTAATTTCAAAGCAAACTAAGTTTACATGATTGATGTCAGTTGCAAAGAACAGTGGATAATATTGTTTTTATAATATTGTTATCTTTTTGGTGTCAGACACAATGTATTTTGATGAATGTTTTTTATGGCACGTTAACTGAGTGGTGTCAGTCAGTCATAGATTCAGGGACACAGAAGCTGCAGGTGAAATGCTTTTTTTACCTTCCCCTTTCATCCCTCCCAGGCCTACATTGTTTGTGCACCAATGTCCTATTGCACAACTGTCTTGCCTGCTTACTACCCTTTTTATACTGTATTTTACTAACATGAAAACATGGATAATAGTATGAGGTTAGTTTTAATGTGCACAGAACCAATAAGCTTTCTAAATAATCTTATGCAGTATTTCAGAGGTTGTAGAACATGAACATCATATGGACAAAACAGTACTTTGGAAACCCCACAGTTAACATCAATCTGATAATGCAAACAATGATATAACCACTTGAAACTAAATGCATTTGCAGGCAAGACATTTGGATGTTTACAAATATATCTACCCAACTCTCCTTAGCTCCCATTATAAAACTGATGATAACAAGGTTAGGAAGCAAAACCTGGGTGAGCAACAAAATTCATGTTCATGCCAGATCAGTGACAAATAAGTTAAACATAGGGCCAGATTCAGGAAGCCTCCGTGTAAGAGTTATAACTCTTACACGGAGGCTACAGTTAAACGGTGTGATGTCAGCATGTCATGCATTTGCATGAGGTGCATGAGGCATGCTGAATCACACTGTAACACTTACACGGTCCGTGTAAGAGAGTAGGGGGCGTGTCCATAAGCTAAGCCCTGCATGCGGACACGCCCCCATAAGTGTAGAATGGCTGAAAGTAAACAGCCACGAGAGAGGCCATGGAAATGTAAATAAACACACTACACAACACATTCCCCCACAGACCATCAGTGTACAAAGTGAACAGAGGCTATAAAATGAAAATAAAAACTGTTTTTTTTTAACCCCCATAAATGTGTGCTACTGTGGCCAGGTGCTGGTGTGCTACTAGCGCAACTGCAGTTAGCAATCAGTGGAAAAGGATATGAAAACTAAATATGCAAAGTAAGCCAAGAAGAAATAGCTTAGCGGTAGAGTTGCTGGCTTAAGAGTAGGCAGGCAGGGTTCAAGCCCACACAACAACCTTTTTTTTTGTAAATAAGCACTAAAAAAGCCCCTGACAGTATTGTCCAAATGTAAAAGTATACCCTTTTGTAAAATGGAATGAAATGGAGCATATATATTGAAGTAACACAATAATAAAAATAATTAGAAATGTACTGATAGCTAAGCTGCTGTGAGACAGAGTGCCCGTAGCTGCGTAGTGTTTAAAAAGCTGCAAACTGTATGCCCGTTGCTAAGCACCGGTTTAACAGGCTGAAACTGTTTGCAACTAGCTGTGCTTAGCTTAACATGTGTGTCACTAGCCAATTAAGGTTTATCCCAGCGCACACCGTTTGCGCGCCGCTCCCACAAGCTAACTGGCAGTGCGCATGCGTTAGCTTCGCGCAAACGAGCGCAGACCTGCTTTTAAGTGCTTAAAAGTGCTTATGGCATGTTTGATTGACAGGTCCTCAACTCATTTCTGTCAGGAAAATTAAAAATCAGTGGTTAGATTCGAACCCAGGATACCATGCACTAGAGTCAAGGTACTAAACCACTAAGCCATGACAGCAATACCTAGAAATGCAGAAATAGCATATATATGGGATAAAATCCAGAATGGAGCATGATAAAGCATTTTCAGTGAAGTAGATACAATTCCAAAATGGCCAATCAGAGAAATGTGCAGGAAAAGCGGCATATATAAGCCCCATAGGTGGGAATACACAGCAGAACCGATTGTAGAACAGACCTGCAGTCAGAATGAGTGGAGTAGGTGAGGGATGTTGCTTTCGAGCACAGCGTTGGGGCATTGAGGAGTCCAGATACATGGTCTGTCTCCTTGTCCATCATCACGAGGCCCAACTCATGCAGGGCCAGGTCTCATGGGGAGCGTACAGGGCAGAGGCATGGGACCAGTTGGCTCGTGATCTGACCAGTGCTACTGGCATTCCATGCACTGGTGAGCAGGTCCGTCACCACCATGCGGACCTGAAGCGATGTAAGCAAGACCAGTTGACCGAATGGATCCAGGAGGCCCGGGATATGCCCAATGCCCCACTACTGAGTAAGTTACATTTTACTTATGTATGTAAGGATTTCAACTGGCTGATACCATGGAGATGTGTAGTCCAATATTACTTCTTTCGTATTACAGCTGCAGGTGTCCGCTCTGCGAACCGTGAGACGCATGCCCGTAGGCTGGCATGGCTGCGCCACCATGCAGGTTAGTAACCCCACCCAGTACTTGTAAGTAAATATTATACTGTAGCATGTATCAGAACACTGCAGTGTATTGATTAAAAGTAATATAATGTGCAAGCAAGAATTTAAAGTCTGCAGGTATGGCTGCAACAAGTTCATCAGTATGCAAGTGTAACTGGAAATATAATTGATAGAAATAAATAGTGCTGTAATACAGATGTCCCACCATTAATAAAATATAGTGTAACCTGCAGTAGTCTCAAGAGTACAGCTTCAGAATCTGAGGTAGTCACATGTGAGATATATCCCCTGTTGAAATGCTAAATCATGACAGAAGTGAGGCTGTTGGAAAGTGTTTGATTCACCACCAGTCTAATATGTGAACAAAGCCTAGAAGTACCAACCTGAACTGTGAAGTTGCAGGATGTGTGAGAGTGACAGAAAGGGTCATGTATGAATAAATAAAGTAGTAATAACCCCTGAATATATTAACCCCAGTGTGTTTCTACAGAACTAAATGCATGTGGGAAGTACAAATTAACATCCCAAACTGATTTCAGTGTGTCAGAATCTGGAATGTCTAGGCCAAAATCTGTATATGGTGATAACAGTAAACAATTTGCAGATAGAATGAATGATTATCTGACAGACTAAACAACCATAGTTGTCCCCTGTCCTGTCATCAAAGCGTAGCAGGATGATGTATCTGATCAAATTCAAAATAAGTAGGATAGTGATGTATTTGTAACAGGTGTAGCATGACAGTCAAATAAAAATGATTTTGAAACATCAGCCTCAACTTAATTGTGTACCTATTACAAATGTATATCAATGTGTAACTTATGAATGTGTCATCACTTTCTATCTCCACCCAACCCTATAATTCCATATAACAACACCCACTAAATATTGGTATGTGAACATTTCATTAACCATGGACATTTGTCCGTTTCAAAAATATATGCATGTCTGTTCGTGCATGTGCCCTGTTCATACCTGCAAATCTGATGGCCTGTTGCCATTAATCAACCCTGCATGTTGTTTGATTGTGTATTTCCATTCAAATAATGCATGTGATATTGATATGCCCCTTGTTCAAAGGTGTTAATATCTGGGTGTTTGTTTAATGGGAATACCAATGCATGCTGTTACAACTAATCTGAATGGAATAATATGCCACTAACCCAAACTAACATAACTACTCACAAACCTAGAACGCTTGGGAAGGCAAGTCCCAGCGGACCCACCTCTCCCACCTCAGCTGGCGACTGCACCTAGCACTAGTGCCCAGGCCGGACCCTCCTCCGGTGGCCCTGTGCCACCTTCGGGTGGAAGCGCTGCAGGGGATGGGGCCCTTCCCCTCTCTGCAAGCGTGGCCGGAGGAGTTCGTCCACTCACCCTCCAAGGTGTCCGGTCTGTGGTGCGAAGGGAGATCCAAGACTCCGTTCTTGGGCCCCTACGCCAGCTTGAGGCTCGTGTGGCACAGCTAACGGCCCTGCCCGTTGCCCCGCCTACACAGCCCCCAGCACAGCCCCGTCCTGGGCTGTGAAGGAACAGTGGCAACTGCCTATGGGTGGGGATATCAGTTCCACTGTTGCCATCTGTGGGCGCATGCGTCTTGGATATCCCAACCTCCGTCCCCGTCAATTGTGTAACCCCCCCCACGTGTGTCATACACCGCCTCTGTATGTGTCTTGTCTGTCTTGTCTGTTAACCTACCCAACCTACCTCCCCAGCTATACCGACTTCCTTCACCTGACATACCACTCTCACCTGAAAAAAAAAAAAGGGCACTCTGTACCCACAAAAAAATTACACCCCATACATAGCTGTCCATGTCGCACACATGTCCGCTTGACATTGAAACTGTTAATTACAATTGGCTCTACAACAAACATTAATTTTGTCCTGACACCTCTCTCAGGGGTGGAAGGTTTCAAATGTCTCACCAAAATACATGGAAATGCACAGCTGTTGCTGCTAAAGACATGGGCATCTATGGGCCTTACCTACATCCCTCCTGCAAATCCCACGCTTGTTTCCCTACTGTCTTACCCTCTTTGTGACCCCTTTTTCACCACTTTCCTGTCACCCCTTTTTCTTTTCTTTCAAAGAAAATAGCGTGGGTGTGCGCTTGTGTTAGCGGAGCTCACCGTCAGTGTGCATGCGTGAGCTCCGCGCAAACGAGCGCAGACCTGGTTTTACTAAAAGTGCCTTTATGGCACTTTGATTGACAGATCCTGTACTCATTTTGAAAGTCTGGAAAGAAAAATAAATTCCCACTGCCAGTCTCGAACCCAGGACCTTGGTAACATTAGTCTGTATGACCTACCACTAAGCCATGACTGCCATACAAGAACATAGTGCTAAAATAAATATAACATGTAATAGTAGGAATCAATATAAAGGCAATATAGGAGGTGTACTACCCAATGCATTTCAGGTAGAGTTTTAATGGCCGAATTACTGGATTCCCACACTAGTTCAGTGTTAACAGAAACAGCCCTACTAATTGTTCGCTTGTACATAATAATGTAAGGTAATGTACACATAAGAAGGTATGTAAATGTACACATACATATATATAAATATATAGTAATACATATGAAATATAGTCGTAGGTGTCAGTATCCATACATACTCACTACAGGAGACAGTGAAGGTAAATGCAGCAGCCAGAATCTGCAACACAGCCTGACCCCTCTGAGACCCACTAACCCTTTTAACTGCTTAAAGGTGGCTTTAGCACTTTGATTGACAGGTCCTGTACTCATTTTGAAGGTTTGAAAAGAAAAATAAATTTCCACTGCCAGTCTCAAACCCAGGACCTTGGTAACATTAGTCTGTATGACCTACCACTAAGCCATGACTACCACATGAGAGCATCGTGCTAAAATAAATATAACATGTAATAGTAGGAATCAATATAAAGGCAATATAGGAGGTGTACTACCCAATGCATTTCAGGTAGAGTTTTAATGGCCGAATTACTGGATTCCCACAGTAGTTCAGTGTTAACAGAAACAGCCCTACTAATTGTTCGCTTGTACATAATAATGTAAGGTAATGTACACATGAGAAGGTATGTATATGTACACATACATATATATAAATATATAGTAATACATATGAAATATAGTTGTAGGTGTCAGTATCCATACACACTCACTACAGGAGACAGTGAAGATAAATGCAGCAGCCAGAATCTGCAACACAGCCTGACTCCTGTGAGACCTACTAACCCCTTAACTGCTGGAAGGTGCCTCCAGCACTTTGATTGATAGACCCTGTACTCAATTTGAAAGCAAAATACAAGCATACTAGTAGGCCCTACCACAAGACCATTGTAACACTAGTCTGTATGACCTACCAGCAAGACATGACTCTCATACAGGGATATAGTGCTAAATAAATGGAACATGTAATAGTAGGAATGAAGATAAAGGTAATATAGTATGTGTACTACCCTAAGCATGCAGACAGACTTTCACTGTCCCAATTACCGGATTCCCATACTAGTGTGTGTTAACAGAAACAGCCCTGAAAAGTGTTAGCTTGTACCCAATATTGTCAGCTAATGTACATATATGACAGTACGTATATGTACACATATGTATATATAGCAATACATAATAAATATAGTTGTGGGTGTCAGTATGCATACACACTCACTACAGGAAACAGGTGAAAGAAATGCAGCAACCTGAATTCACAACACAGCATGAAGCATGAGAGATGTACTAACCTTCACACTCACAGAACATTTTCCAACAGCATACCAGCATGGTCCACGCCCTTACAATCTGAAAGGGCAACGCCTATCTCACATACCTTTTTATAGCACTGTCCCGAAATCACAGTGAGACATGCAATCAGTACACAACTGGCTGTATGCAATTAGCCAATGCTGCCTTACAATTGGTGCAGAGGCCATCACATGGGCCTATGCAGATACCTACAAAAGCATTCAGTACCCACACTCCACACATGCAATACAATCATTGCACAAACCTGAGAAAGAGAGAGAGAGAAACAGAAATAAGAAAATAAACAGACTGACAGCAGCAAAACCAGCAGCAGCAGCAGAAAACAGCAAGCAGCAAGCAGCACCACTGACACAGCAACAGCTGCCACAAACACAGGTAATGCAAAGTAGCAGGTTAATACTGTGTTTACTGTGACACCTCCAAATGTATCATAGTTCACTATCTATAGGTATGTCCATGAGATAGGTTGTGTGTACATAGTCCTGAAATATATACATATGTAATATTGCTGTACATGTTGCCCATACTTAAAACTTCCATAGCTTAGAACACAAGGCCAGTTGTGCATATGATGCAGTAGTTACCAAGGTCAGTAGAGGTTACTCCTCATTGGTGTGGGACCACTGTGTATGTATGGCACTGTTCAGGTACATATCCTATAGTACGGCCAGGGATTAATATCAGTCTGTCATGTGGTGCTATGTCCTCCAGGGGTGAACGTAGCACACATCCAGGGATACCATTTCGTAACAGTGATGCTATGTGTTCTGCAATATTGAGGGTGGCTCTCACCTGGACATGTGAGAGGATAGGGAGGTTACAGTCATCTGGGATAACTAATACCACATGTGTAGGAGAATGGGGGGGTACCTGCACCTAAACTGTCTGCAACAATGTTGCCAATATCTGTGCATTTGGTGAATGTGAAGCATCTTAACACTGCTGACCACAGATGCCTTGCCTTCATGTGAATCTGCCCTGTGCTGCAGTAGCCTCCTGCTATTGTTATACAATGTGCCTGTATCTGTAGTCCACTGGACAGGATTAATAAGTGGTGTGCAGATGTTCTGGGTTAGATATGTGTGTGCACACTACATGCAGTATGTGGGATGTCTGTGGTAAGCATATGCAAAGGGGCCGGCGGTGTGTGTTGTGGCTTCCACTGGCCCAATGGGCTGCATGGATAGCATCACTGTCATAACTAGTGAATAACTGTGTAATTACATGCATACATAGCAAGGTAGTGTACTGTGCTTGTGGTGTTGTTCGGATATGTATATCCAGGCTGAGTAATGTGTGTCCACATCACAGGGCTGGATGGCAACACACATCCAGTATGTAGGGATGAACACCCAGAGTGTGTCAGACATGTCACCTGTGCAGAAATATCTGGCCATTACCTGTGCATCCCCCACAACACACACACATGCAACATATGGCAGAAGTACTATAGCAGTACACACATGTTCATAGGTTCATACTAGGCTATTTGCCCTAGAGCATTGATAAGCCTAGTAGAATGTGCTTGTCTTTCGTCACCCAATTACAAGTTATGCTGCTATGCCCTTGTCCGACGTTAGTATATTGTGCCTCTGTCTAACAGTGACATAGAAGTGATACCTGGGGTACAACTATGATCTCCATCCACTCATCCAGATTCCTATGGAAGAGAGTCAATGAGGGACTCTGCCTAACCTGTAGTGTGAGCTCATTACAGAGTGAAGGGAGCCTCTTGGTTAGGAATATGCCCCTCCAGCATGTCCACGTATGTCAGTGCTGAGGTCCAGGTCTCCTGAGCATGTGGCTGTATGGGACTCTGATTGCCTGAGGTGCAGCATGTTCATTACTGCTGGGTATGACATGGCTGTATATGGCACGCACAGATTTATATTTATATTTAGATTTAGATTTATATTCACGCACAGGTATATTCTGGTACATGTGCATGTTACAGTAGCATGTAACACTATACTGAGTACTGGCAGTTGTCTGTTGTCATGTTGTTTGTATAGAATAAAAGAATTGTTTGATTATCCTACTTTGTTTTGTGGACATTACTTGAAGAAGTGTTACCTTATATGTGTTATTGGTACCACCACCTTCTCTTTTGTAGTTTTGTTTGTATAGGGTGCTGTCAACATCACTGCTTGTTAAGGGTAATGTGCACCCTGCAGTGCATAGCCCCATGTGGCAAAAGCCACATCCCACCCCCATCATTGTGCACACACACTAACCCCACCCACAGTAAAACACATACTTTCCATTTGCAAGATTCAAACCCATACCTAACTGTGTTATGACAGTAGAAACAGACACATTAGCAGAGTGTGCTATTTGCAGTAGTTAGAGAAATCTTTTCTAATGCTGTACTTAGAGGGTGCTGACATCATCTGTGTGTAGGAGGAGGGATGTGCACCCTGTAGTGTGTTCTCCCAGTTGGCAAAAGGCACTTATCCCTCCCAGCATAGTGCACACACATAAACCCCACTCATACTAACACACATACATTCCCTTTGCAGGATTCGAACCCCTAACTAACTATGTTATGACACTGGAGAAAGACGCATTAGCAGAGCGCGCTATGCGAATTATTGGAGGACTTTAATACAGGTAATATAGTTATAGAGTCCTGACATCATCAGTGTTTCAAAAGGGGGATCTGCATCCTGTACTGTACTGTCACAGTTGCTAATAGGGGCATTTCCCACACACACATCGATGTGTTTGAGGTTTGCATATGTGGGGGATCTAGTACTCCAGTGTGATTAGTATATGGTTTGATTGCAACAATGAGGGATATACTCCCAGTGGTGAGCATTTTGTACTCATGTTTGTGATGATCAGGTCTAGTATATCTGCCCCTCTTGTGGGAAGGTTGGTTACCTGTTCCATAGCTAAAGAACGTCTGATCTATGGGAACCCTAGAGCTTGGGTATTGTGGCTTGTGTAATGTTCACAGTCTATGTTTGGGTAGCTGACGTCACCCAGTATGATGGTGTTTGCAGAGAAATCTATACTCTCCTGTGTCAGCATGAAGGCTGTGTGGGAGTCCTGAGTTTGAGAGGGTGATGTAAGAGCTCCTCTGTGTCTCTTTCCATGTGGTCCAGGGAGGTATGTCTCAGGTTGTTTGCACCAGCATGGACAATGACTGCCTCATAGTTGTACTTGCTGTGGAGTGACCTGTGTGCCTGTGTTATGTGGCACATTCTATCACCCGACAGGTAGCTAAATGTGACCCTCACCTTGCTCTGTCTGGAGGGCGGCACATCTGTCAACAGCTCATGTCAAGCAAGTTCACACCCCTCATAAATGATGTGGAAACCTTCAAAGGCCCCAGGCCTGTTGAAAATATGGACCAGACTGCAGATACCTGTATAAAGGCATTCTATGGACACATTCAGGAATGCATGGATCATGAAACCACATATGAAAGCATGACCCAATTCTCCAAAGGCAGATGTCCTGTGTGCCGGACACCAGCCATAAACACACTATACAATGGAAGGATGACGCCACTACATGATACAACAACCTCCCAAAATGTGAAGGCATCACTGATGAGTATTGGAAGACAACTACAGGCACCCATATGATTGTCTAAGGCCATCTTTGAGAGAAGATTCCACAAGCCACTGAGGATAATCCCAAGGCTTTCTGTAGTTATGTTAGGAACCTGGGTGGTATTACCCAGATATGCTCATAGGTAATCCAAGATGTCACACGAAATACAAAACACACAGATATTGCCATCATCCTAGTGGACAGGTTCACTGCTGCCTTCTCCCCCCCACCACACCAAAAGGGCAAATATGTCTCGCGGCAGAGTGCTGCCCCCCCCCCTGACATCACAGATGCTCAGGTAAGAGATGCCCTTCCCAACGCAATAAACACTGCATCAATGGGACCAGACAGTGTCCCAGGCTGTGTTCTACATGAACCACAAGAAGAGCTACACCCAGACATAACACCACTGTTCAATCCCAGCCTTACTACACGATATGTGGCCAAAGAGTGGCGTACAGCAACAGTGGTCCCTCTACATTCAGGTGGTGCCTTCATGGATCCTGGACACTATTTGCCCATATGTCTGACTAGCTTTGTCTGCAAAGCTATGGCAAGGATCATCATGAACCTCACATATCTAGATATTGTGGACCTACAGACATGTCACCATACACAGTTTGGCTTTGTTAATGGCAGATCCTGCCTCTCAAACCTGTTTGATTTCTTTGAAACAGTCACCAAGGCCACTGTCAAGGGGAAGGAGGTCTACACAGCCTACCTGGACCTTGCATAAGCCTTTGATACAATACCCACTTGTGCATTCTAGGGAAGCTCACCAGTGTACATATTAACCCCTATGTCACTATGGTTATTGCACAGTGCCTCAAGGGCAGAACACACATGGCTAGAATTGCTGGAGCCATGTCAGCCTCCAACCTGGTACAAGTGGTGTCCCACAAGGCTCAGCCCTGGGAGCTGTCATGTTCATTATATATTTATCATAGGTACAGGCCAACATGGAAGTACTGTGGCTGAGCAAGTCGCAGGTGACTGCAAACCGGATGCCATAATCAACTCTCCAGCTAACACATGCATCCTCCAAAAGGGCCTCTTGCAAACACACGACTTGTGCCGCAGCCATGGCCTCCAGGTGAATGACAGAAAGCGTATAGTCATCCCCTTTGTAAAACACAAAGTGACCACAAAGTACCACATGTGTGTTAATCCATTAAGTGCAGACGAAGGAATTATGGACCTTGGGGTACACAGGTTGATAGCATTCTACCATTTGACAACAACATGGACAAAGTGGTTAGGAAAGCATGTTATATGGGCCACATCATCATGATGGGATCCACATGTAGATCAGGGGAGGACATTGTGCCCCTTTACTCATCCCTCATCATGCCCATAATTGACTATGATGAACCTGTCGGCATGCACCTTACCAGACACCTGCAGCAACTGGAGATACCACATGCATTACCTCGACAAGAGGATCAAAGGGCTCAAACAGATGCCACATACTGACTGGTTAAAGAAACAGCAGCTCTACTCAGTGGCATACTGCCTCTTCGTAGGCAATCTGTGCCTGACATATAAAGCCATGTCAAACCCTCACTTAATGGCCATGCTGCACCTCAGAATATCCAGATCCCATCAGGATACACGCTGGAAAGACTTGAACCTCAGGAGTGATATACATAGGACATGCTGGAGGGGCACATTCACAACTCAGAGGCTCCCTTCATTCTTGAATATTATCCCAATAGAGGTTAGGCAGAGTGACTCAGTGACTATCTTCAAGAGTGATATTAATGACTGGATGTGACATTGTAGGGTTACCCTGGGTATCACTTATGTGTCACTGTGAGACAGAAGCACAGTATACTAACCTTGGAAAAGGGCATAGCAAGACAGATTTACAATGCATGTTGAAAGCCACACACATTCTGGCTAGGTGGATACATGCCCTGGGCAGACATCCCTGTATGAACTTATGGACCTATGTATCTTGTTCACCATTGGCCCTATGTGCTGTTAATCACCAATGCAATCTCAATACTATGGTAGCATGTGCAAAGGTCAGTTGTCAGTCACCTCTATGGTACAGTTGTGGAATATGTGTGTCATGTAGTAATGTCACAGCTGCCACATGTACACAGTCAACCCTATCCCCTACCCATGGATGTACAACACATGTATGAGATGGAAACACATGGCCAAACTGTGGACTAAGCACTCTGAACCGAGTACTGGCATAACCTATCTGGTGGCATGAAATTCTACAGTGACAGCAATACCAATCTGATGTGGACCTACACGGACAGCAATACAAGCATGGAAACACACCGGGCCAGTTGTGGAGCCTAAGGATAGCATCCTGCATGACTGGCAGACATCTCTGCAGCTGGCACACAGGCATACATTAGGCCTGCACACAGCACGCATAACACATAGCACACAAATCCTGTGTGTCAAACAAGCACAGTCTGTACAGCTATACAACACTACTGCCGCAGTTGTGTTAGGTACTTTTATTGTCCAGTACAGTGAGAACATGCTCACCAGGCTGGACAAGGTGTAGGTCACAGTGATATGCTCATGGGGCACTGTGGTCCACCACATAACACAAACATACAGGTCAGTCAGATGCATGGACACATATGACTCAGTCATTGTCCATGCCACCACAGCTGATGTGGGATGTCCCTCACTGGGATACATGATAGGGAACATGGAAGGGATCACTGAGCAAGTGACACAGGCTGGTAGACCCCTGACCTTGGTTGGCATCAGACCCTCACCAGGGATTCTGACATATTACTGAATGCTAATGAATTAGTGTAGCTACAACACCCTAGCTGAACGGTTCTTAGCATGCGGTCACTGCATTGCTATAGAATAACGTCTTACCACTCCCACAATAGGTGAAAACATGCAGCACCTGTACATCAACAACATGTAGACTATATGCCCCAGACCAGGTGTGTATCCCTCTCTACTAGGCTGATAGCATCTACATCTCAAACTATATATACACATCCCACATGCAGCACCTGCACAGAAGACCACAGTCATAATGTTACCCTGTGCAAATACCATGTATTCACATGTGGCAGGCATCACACATGGTAACTATTGAAGGTCACAGGTACATATGTGTATTTGGCACACACATACATCATGTGTGCATTGCCATAACTGGTTTAATCAATGTCATGCATTATTGTGAGGGACAACCCTCACACATGGGCATTCTGTGTGGGCAAAACACACGTGGCATGTCTGTAATCAAAAGCCATACATAATTGTGATATCGTTTAGAAAGGGGTATGTGCATCCTGTAGTGTGTTTTCCCAGTTGCCAAAAGGGATATTTCAGTCATACACACTTACCCCCCCTTCACACACACTTGCCGGATTCAAACCCCTACCTAACTATGTTATGACACTAGAGATGGACGCATTAGCACAGTGCGCTATTCACATTACTGGGAGATTTCCTTTCCCCTGATATACTTATAGGGTGCTGACATCATCAGAGTTTAGAAAGTGGAATGAGCATCCTGTGGTGTGTTTTCCCAGTTGCCATAAAGGGATGTTCCTTTCATACACACTTACTTGCCGGATTCAAACCCCTACCTAACTATGTTATGACACTAGAGATGGATGCATTAGCACAGCGTGCTATTTGCATTACTGAGAGATTTCCTTTCCCCTGATATACTTATAGGGTGCTGACATCATCAGAGTTTAGAAAGTGGAATGAGCATCCTGTGGTGTGTTTTCCCAGTTGCCAAAAGGGATGTTCCTTTCATACACACTTACACACACACACTTACACCCTTCACACACACTTGCTGGATTCAAACCCCTACCTAACTATGTTATGACACTAGAGATGGACGCATTAGCAGAGCACGCTATTCGGATTACTGAGAGCTTCCTTTTCTCCTGATATACTTATAGGGTGCTTACATGATCAGTGTCTAGAAAGGGGAATGAGCATCCTCTGGTGTGTTTTCACAGTTGCTAGGAGTAACATTTGGACCAAGTGTGTGAGCATGCCCAGTTCAGCCTTCCCATGGCATGTTGTGTGAAAGATGTCTCATTTATCTAAGTGTGCGAGCATGCCCAGTGTGGGCTTTCCATATGTTGAACTCTGCAGCCCATCACATTTGTGGATGAGTGTGACCTTCAACAAATACCTCCAGTTTATGGTTGTGTGTTCTGTGCCATGTTGTGTAGTTACTGTCCAAATGCTTTTTGTGTGAACACAACAGGGAGTAAACTGTGCCTGCAGGTTTTGCATGGGATACTTTGCACACAATTGTCAACATCCATTCATACTGACCTAACACTGTAGTACTGTATAGTGTAGTGGTTCAGTACTTTCACTGTGGTGGTCAGTATCATGGGCTTTAGTCCTATCACTGCTTTACATTTCCATAGTGTGCACAACAGCCTGGTTAGGGTCCAGTTGTGCACATCTGCACAAAGGCGGTGCCTCTACGGACCCTGGTAATTACTGCCCCATAAGCTTAACAAGTCTAGTCTGCAAAGCTATGGAGAGGATCATAATTGAGCTCATAAACAAAGATATAGGGGACATGCAGACATTGTACCCATCCCTGTTTGGCTTGGTCAAGGGCAGATCATGCCTTTTGTACTCGGTTGACATCTTCAAAATGGTCACTTAGGCCATTGTTGGGGAAAGGTAGTCCATACAGCCTACCTTGGCCTTGCAAACACTTTCAACACAATACCCCACTCAGGTATTGTGGAAAACCCTAACAACTGAAATGTAAACCCATATGTCACAAGATGGGTTGCAAACTGGCTTAAGGACGGGACCCACAGGGTTAGAGTTGCTGGCACTATGTTAGACTCCAGGCTGGTCACAGGTGGTGTCACACAGGGCTCAGTCCTTGGCCCCCTATTGTTTGTCATGTACTTCCCAGAAGTACAGGCCAACATGGGAGGACTTTGGCTGACAATGTTTGCAGATGACTGCACACTGGATGCCATAGTGGACAGTGCATCAGACACGGATATCCTTCAGAAGGGACTCATGGTAACTGATAGCTGGTGCCAGAGCCATGGCCTGAAGTCAAAGTGCACAACATGTGTAGACATACCCTTCAGGAAAAGCAAGGTAACCCCAAGCTACCATATAGGTGGCAATCCTCTAAGCACAGAGGAGGTTATCATGGACCTGGGGACCCAGGTCAACAGTCGCCGTTCTTCTGACACTCACGTTGCTAAAGTAGCTAGAAAGACCTTCTACATTGCCGACCTGATCAGGATGGGATTCACATCCAGATCTAGTGGGTCATTGTTCCCCTGTACTCTTCACTTATCAGACCAGTGATCGAGTAGAATGCCCTATTCTGGATGTATCTCACCCAACATCTGCAGCAATTGGAGACACCCTGAATGTCCCCCACCTAAAGGATAAAGGAACCCCAACATCTGTCATATGCTGCCAGATTGAAGACACTCCCGCTCTATTCAGTCACATACCGTCTGCTTAGAGGTGACATGTGCCTGACATGCAAGGCCATGTCCAAACAGGGATTAATGGACATGCTCCACCTCAGAATCGGCAGATCCACCTGAACCAGTAGTGCAAGTGACTTACACCTTAGCATGGATGTACGTTGGACATGTTGGAGTGATGGAGTTGTCACTCGGAGACTCCCTATGCTGTGGAATACAATCCCGGTCCATGTGAGGCAGAGCACCTTGCTGGCTGTGTTCAAGAGGTATCTTGACCTGTGGATGGGAGGTCATACGTTTAACCCGGGGATCGTCACTGTGTCACTGCTGGAGAGAGGCATGACAAAATAATGGGCACAGTACTGTTTCCATATAAGGGGTGGTGTACACCAACAAACTCTGGGCTAGGCTTATACTTGCCTTAGGGAAGATAGCCTAGTATAACCCTATGTACCTATGAACCTATCTGACCATGTTGCATTATGTTCAGATGTGAACTACTTACAACAGCCTCATCCAACATCAGTAGTGTATTCCACAACATGGGTGTACATTGGCAAACACTACCGATGTGCCCTAGGCCATTTCTAATGCTAGTCGGAGAGTGTGTTTGTCCATCAACACATTGTAAGTGTAGTTTGCCATGACATATGTCTTGTTTAGTATACTGTGCCTCTGTCTACCTGTGACATAACATTGATACCCAGGGTAAACCTACCATCTCCCATCCACTCATTAGGATTCCTGTTGAGGGGAATCAACGAATGACTCTACGGATAACCTGTACTGGTAGTTTACTCATGCGTGGGGGTGGCTTCTGTGTTATGGATAATGCAGTACAGCCTGTCCTATGTATGTCAGTGCTGGGGTTCAGGTCCCTCATGTGCATAGCACCGTGCCATTCAGATTGTACAAGGTGCAGCATGTGCATTGATTCCAGCTTGGACATGGCTTTCTACATCAGGCACAGCTTGCATCTGGGTGGACAGCATGGCAGTGTGTGGAGCTGCACTCTGTTTAATCAGGCGACACATTACATGTGTTCCAGCTCTTTCATACTCCTGGTGAGGTACTGTTGTGGACTTTACAGTTGCTGGATGTGTCTGCATGAGGTACACCCACAGGGGCTGTTGTGGTCATTTCTAATGCTGATGAAAGATAACTGCAGAACCACAATGACCTCCCCTTAGCTAGATGTCAGAAAGCATGGACCATGCAATCACAAATAAAAACAGGACCCTCTCCACAAAGGGAAAGTGGCCTGTCTGGTGGACCACAGCCATAAACAAACTGTATAACAGATGAGGGATACTAATGCAAGACAGAGCTACATCTCCAAAAGGGAAGACAGCTGTGATTAGCACTAGTAGAAAGCTACATTATGTCATAAAGACATGCAAGGTCAACTTGGGGACATAAATCACCAAAGACAATGAAGGTAAACACACTGCTTTCTTCAGTTATGTCAGACACCTGGTTGGAAACCCTCAGATATGCTCAGAGTTGGTACACAACAACATATATTCCAGTGACCTGACAGATATTGGCAACATTCCGGCGGACAGCTTCAGTGCGATTTACCCCCTCCCTCAGCCCCAAAAGAAGATAGTTATCACAGCTGTATGTAACCTCACTGTCATTTTGGATGTCCATGTGAGAGCCGCACTCAGCAAGGACAAGTACACAGCATCAATGGGACCTGATGGTATCCCTGGTTGCATGCTATGTGAACTCCAGAAGGAGCTGGACCCGTATATACAAATGCTATTTAACCTTAGCCTTGCTACAGGATATGTACCTGAACGCTGGCGTACGGCAACAGTGGTCCCACTCCACAAAGGAGATGCCTCCACAGACCATGGCAACTACCACCACACAAGCTTAACCAGCCTTGTCTGCAAAGCTATGGGAAGAGTCATTATGGAGCTCTTACACAGAGACATTGCTGACATACAGACCCTTGATCCCACCCAGTTCAGCTTTGTACAGGGCAGATCCTGCCTTTTGCACCTAGTTGACTACTATGAAACTGTCAGTAGGGCCATTGATGAGGGCTACACAGTCCACACAGCCTACCTGCACTTGGCTAAGGCCTGTGACACAATACCCCACTCAGGCATCATAGACAAGCTCAACAGCTGACATATAACACCATATGTCACAGGATAGGTTGCAAAATGGCTAGGAAACAGAACCCATAAAGTCAACATTGCAGGTGCCTTGTCAGATTCAAAGCCAGTCACAGGTGGTGTCCCACAAGGATGTGTCCTGGGACCCCTCTTAATTGGTATTTACTTTTCAGATGTGAAAGCAAACATAGCAGGGTTGTGGCTGACAAAGTTTGCAGATGACTGCAACCTAGGCACCATAGTGAATACATCAGCTGGCACACACATCCTACAGAATGCCGTCACAAAGACGGATAGCTGGTGCCAGACTCATGGCCTGAAACTGAATGCAACTGATGTGTAGCCATCCCCTTTGGGAGGAACAAAGTACCCACAGATCAATACATAGACAGCAACCCACTGAGCACAGAAAACAAATCAGACACCTGGGGACACGTGTAGATAGTGACATCTCGTTTGACACCCATGTTGCCAAAGTGGTTAGAAAGACTATCTATCTTGGCCACCTTATCATGGAGGGTTTTCCATCCAGATCATAGGAGGTCATTGTACCACTATACTTCTCCCTTATCAGGCCCATGATTGAATACAAAGCCCCATTTGGTATGTACCTCACTCAGCACTTGCAACAGCTGGAGAGACCCCAAAAGTACCTTACCATGAAGATCAGGGGTCTACAACACATGTCATATGCTTCCAGAATAGAGGAAACCCAGCTTTATTCAGTGTCATACCGCATACTTACAGGTGACCTATGCCTGACATACAAGACCATGTCCAATCAGGATTTGGTGGACATGCTCCACTGCAAGCAATCCAAATCCACCAGAACCATGAGAGCTGCAGATTTGAACCTCAGCACATACATGTATAGGACATGCTGGAGGGACAGAGTCATAACTCAGAGTCATCTCACACTCTAGCAGAGTATCCCAGTTCATGTTGGACAGAGTCCCTCACTGACTCTCTTCAAGAGACATCTGGACAACTGCATATGAGACAGAGGCACAGACTAGACAGAGGCACAGTCATGTTATTCAATTACGTAAGGGGGTCATAATGTGTCACTACTAAGTCAGAGGCACAATATTCGAATCTATTCTGTACACTTATTACCACTATAAGGGGTGGCAATAGCCACATCACTATGGCTAGGCATATACATGCACTAGGGCAGATAGCCTACTAGTAAACTATGACACTATGAAACTATGGTGTATGTGTAGGTATTGTCAGTCAAGCACTATGATGTGGTTTGGGGGCTTGATATCTCACTGTATTCCAACATTGTTTTGTCTATTCCTTCTAGCATGTCTAGGGATCAGTTGCTAGTGTCCTCTCCTGCTCAGCTGGTGAACCTGGAATATTGAGGCAATGTTACAATTGCCTCATGTACACTGACAACCCTCTCCTTCTCCCATAAAACACACATACATGTGAGAGATGCAACTATATAGCCAAAGTGGAGGCTGAGCTCTCTCAACATAGGACTAGCAAGACCAGAGAGAAGGTGAAGGTAACCACACACATCACAAACCCAGTCTCACATAGCACTATCACAACTTAAAATCATGCACATAGACACACAAAGACATACTCGGAGGCTCTGATCAGAATTCTACCAAAACAGCAGAGGCCACCACAGCAGACACCCACACAACTGCCTCCACAGGGCACAGCACATGCAACACATAGACCACAGAGTCAGTGTGCCAAACAGTCACAGCCCTTAAGGCCAAACACAATGCCAGACACACTTGTCATAGGTGACTCCATAGTCAGACACACTGACGTCCCGCTCACCAGATCGAGTATGGAGGAGGTCAGAGTAAGCTGCCTATCGGGCACTGGAATCCACCACATAATGCAAGCACTCAGGTCACTCAACTGCAAGTACAAGTCTGACCCAGTCATTATCCATGCTGGTGTGAACGACCTGAGATGTACCTCCCTGGACTACATGGAAAGAGACATAGAGGATCTCTCTGATTATGTAGGCCAGGCAGGTATGACCCTGACCTTGAGCAGTATACTACCTTCACCAAGTATGATGCCACATAAACACAGACAAGATGATCAGCTGTAATAATTTGCATAAACTATGGTGTCATTCAAAGGGGGTCCAATATCTGTCTGCCTGGGATGACATGCTGAACAGGCCACACTGATTTGCAAGGGACGGCTTGCACCTGTCACCCCTGGGCTTCCGGATTTCGGATGATGCTCTTGCCACCCCCATTGTGCCTTTTTTATGCAAGAATCATATTCTACACCTACCACCCTAGAACACAGAAAAGGAAAGACACTAAGGGTAATGCTGCTCAATGCCAGAGGTCTCAACCTCAAGCTGCACACACTCGATGCCCTTCTCAGTATGTAGCACATTGATGTCTGTGCTGTGCCTGAAACCTGGTTCACGGCTTCTGACAGCACCCCGGCACTATCGGGTGTTGCCTCATATCATGCGTTCCGGCACCAAAATCCGGACAACACCAGGAAAGGAGGGTGGGTGTCCATATTCATCAAGGACACCCTCACCTCAAGGTTGGTGGCAACACACGATGCATCACAGACCATCCAGGTGCCAGTAACCGTAGGCAAGACTGCTCTGCAGTTTATAGCATGTTACATGCCACCCTCTCAAACTCAGGTACCTCACACAGCTGTCCGAAAACACTGGAGGGGATAACTGTATCTCCAAACACCATCATACTGGGTGATTCCAACTATCCAAATATAGACTGGGATCACTAGTCAAGCCCCAACACTCTAACCCAAAGGTTCAAAGAGTTCATACACTCAAATGCCATGGAACAACTGGTCACCATCCCCACAAGTGGGGACAACATACTAGAACTCATCATCACGAACATGGGGTCACACTGTTCAACACCAGCAGTATACCCATCATTGGTGAGATCAGATCATGCACTAATCTCAGTGGGAGTCCACATCCCACCCACACCCCAGATGGAAAAACAAACAGTGAAGACCGTCTCAAATGCCGACTTCACATTTCTAAGGACTGGTGTGGTCTCTTTCAAGGCCCCCAAGCCAGCGGACACCATTACCCAAGCCGCTGTATCACTTACAAATGCCTTCTACCAGCATCTCCAGGACTGCATGGATCAAGCAATCCCAAACAAAACAAAGAATCTTTGTACCACAGGCAAGCATCCAGTCTGGTGGACCCCAGCCATAAACAAGCTCTACAACAAAAGGAAGGAGCTACTACAACATAGAGCGACATCCGTAGAAGGGAAGACACCCCTGCTCATTATGAGTAAAACACTGGGTTCCCCCATACAATCATCCAAGGCAAGTTTTGGAAGTAAACCCGCTCAGGACTCAAGGGACAATCATGAAGCCTTTTTTACCTATGTTTGACACCTGGGAGGGAACTCCCAGATATGCTCAGGATTAGTTCGGAATGATGTAAATATCACTGAACCTATAGACATTGCCAACATACTGGCTGACAGGTTCAGAGCGGATTTCTCCCCCCCTCCCCCCAACTGGAGGGGTATCTACACCAGAGGATTGTAGCCCCCCAAACATCTCCAATGCTGAGGTGAGAACTGCTCTATCCAAGGCGGAAAACACTTTATCCATGGGACCAGATGGTGTCCCCAGTTGTGTGCTCCATGAACTCAATGAGGAATTACACCTGCAGTTAGGGCAGCTGTTTAATCTTAGCCTCACCTCAGGATATGTGCCCAAGGAGTGGCATACGGCAATGGTGGACCCACTTCACAAAGGAGGTGCTTCCACCAACCCCGGAAACTACCATCCCATCAGCTTGACAAGCCTGCTCTGCTAAGCTATGGAGAGGATCATAATGGGAATGATAAATGAAGACATAGGGGACTTGCAGACGTTGGATCCAATCCAGTTTGGCTTTGTCAAGGGCAGATCATGCCTTTTAAACTTGGTTGACTTTTTCAAGACAGTCACCCAGGCCATTGACGTGGGCAAGGCAGTCCACACAGCCTACCTTGACCTGGCAAAGGCTTTCGACACAATACCCCACTCAGGTATCATTGAAAACATCACCAGCTTAAATGTGAGCCCATACATCACAGGATGGGTTGCAAACTGGCTAAGTGACAGAACACACAGGGTCAAAGTTGCTGGTGCCATGTCACACTCCAGAGCTGTCACAAGTGGTGTCCCACAGGGCTCAGTCCTGGGCCCACTTTTGTTCATCATCTACTTTTCAGAAGTACAAGCAAACACAGGAGGATTATGGCTGACAAAGTTTGAAGATGACTGCAAACTGGGAACCATAGTTGGAAACCCATCTGACACAGACATCCTTCAGAAGGGTCTCATAGACACAGATAACTGGTGCCAGAGCCATGGCCTTACATTAAACGCTAAACAATGCATAGTCATACCCTTCGGGAACAACAGAGTTACCCCTAGTTCCCATCTAGGTGGCAATCCTCTAAGCACAGAAGAGGTTATCAGGGACCTGGGCACCCAGGTTGACAGTAATATTTCATTTGACACTCACGTTGCCAGAGTAGGCCTGGGGCTGTTCCTGCTATTAGGACAGAGGTGTGACCTGGTAGTGTCAGGGTGCTGATGTGGGCTTTGACCCTGTTTTCTATTACAGCACTGATATCTACATTCTCTATACTGTGTGCGTTTACACTGCACACATTTATACTTCTGGCATTGGGTAGCATTACATCTAGGTTACTATCCCTTGTGGTACCTATGAGTTAGGTTTGTGTTTTTTGTGGTTTATGATTGGTGAGGGTGGATGTTAGTCAGGTCCTCAGATGTGCATATGGTACATGGTATTACATTACTTAACACATGGCATTCATGCCTCAGGTGGTGCTGCAGGGCTGCCTCTGTTGGATGCACATACTACACTCCCTGTACATGTTTGGAAGCAGGTTGTGTCATGTTAGGCATCCCTGTTAATATATGAGTGAGTCAGAGCGGGTATCAGTCCCAGTGTTCCTACTGACCAAGTGTATGTGCTATGCGTTGCCTCTTTGCCAAGGCCAGGGCATACCGGGCACGCCTCCTTCTGCCTACTGGGACAAGGTCAGGTTGTTCCTCCTCCGAGTCACCCTCTGCCTGTGGTGGCCTTGGCAATGGTGGGGGGATGTTAGGCCCAGCCCTGTGCTGGTCCTGCTGCAGCTGTTTCCGCAGGATCATATTATGTAGCATAGCACATATCATGACCATTTGGGTACATGTAGTTGGTGTGTACTGTAATGCTCCACCAGATGTGTCCAGACACCGGAACCGTGACTTGAGCAGCCCAAACACACGCTCTATGACATTACGTGTTTGTGCGTGTGCCTCATTATGGCGTTCCTGTTCAGGTGTGTGTGCATTTCTGATGGGTGTCATCAGCCACGGCTCAAGTGCATAACCTGCATCCCCCACTAGGTGTCCGTGTGGGAAATCCCCACTGGCAAATGATTGGTACAGCTGCGTCAGATGCCAGATGTGGGAATCATGGTAGCTCCCAGGGCAGCCAGCACACACATTCATTGTTATGCCCTGGGCATCACACATGACCTGGCAGTTGATGGAGGGGTATCCCTTGCGGTTAATGTAGACTCTACCCCGCTCACCAGCTGGTGCTTTGATGCGTCGTGTGCAGTCTATTGCACCCAGCACCTCAGGGTATCCCGCTATTTGCTGGAAGAGACGCATATTGCTGGCCACAACCTCACGGTCATTAGGGACATATATATGATCACCGACATGTGCTGACATGGCATCCAGGAACTGGTGCAGTACCCTGGAGGCTGATGCCTGTGATATCCCCATCATATCACCAGTTGGTCTCTGGAAGGTACCTGTTGCTAGTATTCTTAGGCCAACACATACCTTGGTTTCCACTGGGATGGGTTCCCCTCTGTTGGTTCTGTGTGTGAGATGTGGCCTGCACAGCTCAACAATCTGCTGCAGAAGGTCTCTGTCCACTCTGTAGCTCTACTATCTCCAGCTCATGTAACCCATGGTAGGTGACCCTGGGCCTATATACTCTTCTCCTTCTCCTCACTCTGGGTTGTCTGTCAGCATCTGCATTGTCACCACCCTCAGCAATTCGCCTATGCCTGATTATAACAGCTATGGCAGCCCCTAGCATTTCTGCTCTGAGTTCAGCTTTTTTCAGTTTTCAATTCTGATAGCTTACTTTCTTGCAGTATCTCTTGTGAGAAACACCCTGCACTGCTCTTTGCAGTGGTTTAAATGCTGGGTTGGGCTTCTAGTTTGCCTGCATAATTGCCTGCTTCCAATTGTTTCCAACAATTAACTGCAGCAGTATCCTCTGGCAGTTTCCATGTATTTTAGTTGTTTCCTGTTTCCTCTCTGTTTCCTGAGGGGGAGCAATGTGCACACCAGCTTAAACACGCTCACAATCACTTAAACGCGCGCACACATCCTTACACGGTGTGAACTAGGCTGATTCATGTTAAAACGCGTGCACACTGCCTTACACACATGCACGCCCGCGCAAACCGTTGTAAACGGTTTGCAACACACTCCATATGTTGAGCCTGCCTTACACGGTATGCAAAACGTAAAC